>NC_056732.1:709867654-710227241 GCF_019279795.1 Protopterus annectens | reverse complement strand
AAGCAGCCTCTCTTGACTCCCTTGAGGTACCAAGCCAGAGGCCTTGCTACAGTCCAGGGAGATCTCTTTACAAGTACACCGTCCTCAAGTTCTCCTGCAACTGTCAAAAAATCATTTCCCCCTCTCAACCACATAGGGGCATGATCAGTGTTGGCTAATGTCATCTTCACCTGGTTATATTTGATGACTTCACTCAAGCCCTGTTCCCTCACTACCCTGGAATTTGGAATCTTCCCATCTGCTCCTAAAAGATTCAGCTTTCTGTAGCTATTAGTCAATATCTTCCTCTGCACCCTTATTCTTTCCTTCATTCTCTCATCCTCTTCCCTTCATGTGTCCTGGGGATGAAACATTAAATTGGTCTTCAAGCATTGCTCACTTCTCCTTCCTCTTCCTTAACCAACTGGGCACTTACCCTAGATTCTCACTCTGCTCCTTTTTGTGTTGCCTTCATGGGGTGATGTTCCTCATCCTCCTGTTGGACCTCACATTTGATATCCTCCTTTGTACAACTTGTTACTTCACCTTCATCCCTATATTCTTATTGACTCCTAAGCAATGTGTACTTGGATACTATGTTTCTGTAACATCAGTAATGTTCCTTTTCCTTTTATATCACTGCATTGCAGGTCGTCTTTTTCCTTACCTGGACTTCTTTTATTGCACAGTAATACCACACAGATATTATCTAAGTCATGTCTGTTTGTTCTCTGCTCTTCTGCTATGTTCTGTGCCCCTTTTTTCCTTTTGTGAATTGCCTGAGCACTTACTCCTATCATGACGTGTCAGTGAGCAATGCCAGGTCTTGGACTGTGGTAATCAATAATGTCACCAAAGTCAGGATTTCAAGGTAATAACACAGCTTTAATTTTACAGAATGGCAGTATACTCAAGACACAGTTACCATCATAGCTTCTTACCTGACCAAAAGACTATATACATTATGGGTAGTCAGTAATCTGAAAGGCAGAAGCTCACTCAGAGATGTATAATGTAATGGACATTCAGAAAGCATGTAGCTGAAACACTCGTATGTACTTAAAGGGTCATTTCCATATACCCCATGTGCCTCCACTACAGGAGGTTTAAGGTATTAATACAGTGAAGATTATAGCTTGTCTGTGTCTTTCTTTTACTTTTTACTAAATGGTTTGTCTGGGTGCCCTTTTACCATGTGTGTGTATGTGTGTGTGTGTGTGTGTGTGTGTGTGTGTGTGTGTGTGTGTGTGTGTATACACACACACACACACACACACACACACACACACACACACACACACACACATTAAAAAACCCTACATCAAGCAATTGTCATCATATCCCCTCTTCTGCATTTGTGACATCTTTAGTCTGGGACATCTTTTGTCTAAAACTAGGCCATATACATCTGAGATGATTAATCTTTGTGTGGTGTCTTGCTAAGAACATTGCATTCCATTGCGCTGTGCCTGACCATTGTGGCTCTGCTATAATAACTAAAAGGAAAACCCTACAAATCTATATTAGGGCTGTACAGGACAAAGCAAGAGCACTATCCCTGCTCAATAACCATGTGACATCATGTATACATGACAATATGATGACTTCAGACTATATACAACAGGTTAACAGCTGAAAGTGCTAAAATCTGTTCTGCATAATGTTACTCTGACTTCAAGATCAAAGAAAGACTAGTGCTAATTGGAAAGAAAAGGCAAATAATTGGGGCAAAAGATGTGAGAATGGAAATAAAAGATATGGAGGATATGTGAGATAGATGGGGGCAATCAAGGAAGTACAACCTGAAATTGACAGGAGTGTGTGCAAGATTCGATGTGAGAAAAGGGTGAAAGATTTTTTTTAATGATTTTAAGAAGAGATAGAGAAATGTGACAGTGTGTGCTGCAGTGATAGAAAAACAAGAGAGACAGCCTGATTCTTGGGGTTGCAGTTGTGCAGTTGAAAAAATGGAGAAAAGGCAGTGTTAAGAATGTTGAGGATGTTTTTATGCAATTATAGATAGATTAAGGCACCTCAGAGACTGAAAAAATAGGACTTGAGCATATGACTTTTGAATACTGTTGGAAAATGTTGAGATAATTGTGACGATGATAACTTTTTCACATCTACAAGGAACATGCTCTATCAGTGTTTACAAATTTTAACGCTGATTGCCCTTATTACAAGTGGCAAAAATGTTTATGAAAAGGGCTTAAAAAATAAAAGAATTGTACTGGCTAATACTGTTGGCTAAAGTGTGTTCAATGCATACCCCAAGATTAAAAAAATAATGCCATTTCATAAGTACACATGCTAGGCTTTGCGGTAAGCAGGTACTACCAAACTCTCAGGCTTGTAAGACATGCACACAATGGTCTGACTGTGTAGTAACATCTATTTAACCAATAACCTGCGGTGGTGGTGCTGCGGTAGCATTTTTGCCTCACAGTCAGAAGCTGCCCGGTTCGATTCTCAGCTAGATCGTCTTCTGTGTGGAGACATGTGTGAATGGGTGTAGCTTCGTGATGGTTTGTGCATCGGGCTGGTAACTCGGCATGTAAAAATCAACTAGCAATCATTAGCGGACCGGAGTTCTGCTGTGGCGACCCTTAACCGGGAAAAGCCAAAAGACACAGCAACAGCATGTGTTAATACTTCTTTATAATGTTAGTTGCACGTATGCGGCACAAATAGGTCTCTATTGATAATCTTCTCACTAAAAGTGAGCATAAATTATATGTTAAACTTAATGAAAATGTTCCCTGAAAACTGTATATTTTCAATCAGGGAAAATACACAGTTCTGTAACTCCCTTGTAAAATATTACTAATGTTATCATTCTGAATGAGCTCAGGAAATAAAGACTAAGCTTATACAAGTTTAATGAAAGAACAGCAAACAGACCTTGACATTTCCTCATTGATCAAATTAATTTTAACGTGTAAGGGATATTTACTGACCCCTCTGTCCAAGTTAAGGCCATGTGCAAACTGAGAATACTGAACCATTTTGATAAAACCTAAATGAACTTAAAACTGTCTGGAACTTGTTGACTTTGCATAACATTTGAATAACTGGAATTTCCTGATATAATGACATATTCAGGTCCAAGATTCTGGCCTTGGGCTGATAACTGCTGGCAGAACAAATGTTTTGCTTTACAGTTTACTTTTCAGCTGCTCTTAACAAAACAGCCCTTTTGTTTACCATGGTAGCACCTAGCAGTCTAATAATGTAATACTTGACTGTACAACTCTGGGATTGTGTTTTAAGTCTGGCACCACTGAAAATTACCTTGACTCAGTCGATACCTGACACTTCTCTGAACAGACACGATGACTAACAGTTTCAAGTATTATAGTCTGTCATAAGGTATAGTATTGCTTTATACAGCAATACTTGAGTTTTAGGAAGATAGCTCTTAAGTTTATTCTCTTTGATACAGCTATCATGCCTCTAAGATAAATGATGATTTATTAATGAGGTCTATTTAGTGAGACTGAGAATACTGACAGCTCCACCCCTTCTATTGTTTTCTTTTTAAATCTTTTTCTTTTCTCTTGGTGTAGTGACATTGTGGAACTACGGATTCCCAAATCAGAGTTTATTTCCTAAGGAGAGTAAGAAAGCTTCTTTCATTCTGAAGTAACAATAGGCTTTGTCCCAGATTTCTCACCACTCAATAGGGTTTCCACTTTTTCCATAGAAACAATTACAAAGAGTCTTGGTGACATAGAGAGAGGCTGGACTGTAAAGCACACATCCCTCCTTAGTCAGAAGCCTTACTTGCAGACTGCATGTGAAAAGGATTAGAGCTTGTAAACAGAGAGCTTTGACACTTTTCTGGAGGAACTTGGCAACTTTTTAACAGTGTGAAAGAGAGAGATTGAGAGAGAGAGAGACAGAGAGAGAGAGAGAGAGAGAGAGAGAGAGAGTGTATGAATGAAAGAAGAGAAAGAAAGACCTGAAAGGACCACTTCCAACAAGATTAGTTGCTGAGTTGGTCAAGTGGTTAAGAATGATATCTGTGTTCTGAATTATACTAGTTAGTTATAGTTAACCAATATCTTATGCTGTGTGCTGAACCTTGCTTTTCATAACTGCTGGTGGATAAGAGTCATGAATGCAGAAAGTCAGTATGAAGACTCCGTTTCTAGCATGATGCTAGAAAATATTAAACACAGACTCTTAAATGCATTCAGAATACCTGCAGCTCATGTTCTGAATAATGGCAGTTCAAATCCCTGCAACATGATGATAGTAGCCAAAGACAGCCAAGCACATGAGGAGCTGAGAAGGGCTAAGATTGACGGAGCTATCACGTGGCTGCGAACAGAACTGGTGAGTACACATTTGTGCAATGTGAACTTATTGTGTGCACAGCAGAAGTCTGCTGAGGATTGTTGGTGTTGATACTGTCTTAATGTGCCCTTCTACTGGACTGAGCATATTAATGGTAAATATTAAGTTTCTAGGTGCAGTACCAAGCAAAATTCGTAAAAAAAAAAAAAAAAAAAAGTTCTCTGAAACTGAACAGGAGACTTCCTTACATATGACGGAAGTCTAGAGATATTAATGGCTATTTTTGCTCTGTAACCAACTTAACTGCTATTATTTTTAGCATTACTTTCTGGAAAGTAAAGCAATTTTCCTGTAAATTATGTCCGCATACATTTTTCTCTAAGTGCCATCCTAAAGAACTTAAGATGAGGTACTGAAAAATATAACGCTCAGTGTTTTAAAACATTTCCTTTGAGCTATCTTGTCTGACATGATTTATACTGATGTACATGATGGAAGAAACAAAAGAGTGTGGCAACATAAACAAAAACTATCACCTATTGCAGGGCTTAAATATGTAAGTGTACTACACTGACACATGGCACAGAACAGTATATATATATATATATATATATATATATATATATATATATATATATATATATATATATATATATATATATATATATATATATATAAAACCACAGGTATGCATATATATGACTGCATAAAGACAAACATATACACAGACATACACATATACGTACACACACAGATGCATAAACACATGTATGTATTTATATATTTATGAAATCTGAAAGTCTAACAGAAGTGTGTAAAATGGCACAAGATTTATTAAGTACGATGCTAAAGTAAAATCTTCCTCAAAAATGGCTGCAAAACAAAATAAGTGGCACTTTATTGATGCATCAACATATGTCAGGGTTTGCACTGAGAAGCTATTGCCACACACCCACTGGACTTATGTCTCACAACACTGGTACAGTGCAGGCATGCTGAATGAATAGAAGGTACATATTTCCAGCACAGGTGATGGAAGTGAGTTGGACACATACAAAGCAATTCCTTTATGACAAAATTAATGTAAAATATTTAAAAAAATTAAAACAAAATGTTAAATATGGTTACTATTTCTTGTAACTGGGTGAAAAGTAAGTGAGCTAGAGGAGTGCGGTGGTTCTTATCTGCTGTCACATTTTTAGTTTATATGTTTATTGTGCAGGGGTATGCAGGATAACCAAGTGTATGTTTTCCTTAGTCTAAAAGATTTGTAAGTACCACATTTATTTTCAGGGAAAACTTTGAAAAAATAACATTTCATCTGCATTTCATGCAGTTAGTCTATTTTTTGTGTTTAGTTTCAGCCTTGACTTAGAACCTTTTATTAATAACAGACAACATAATTCATTTCTTTTCTGATGTCTGCTTTATCTTATTCAAGGTCACAGGGGAGCCAGAGCCTATCCAAGACACAAGGTTGAGAATCAGACCTGGCTGTAATGCCAGACCACTGGCAGACACACAGACACAGATCATACCCATATGTCTGTGTTTGTATTTGCGCGCGCGCGTGTGTGTGTGTGTGTGTGTGTGTGTGTGTGTGTGTGTGTGTGTGTGTGTGTGTGTGTGTGTGTGTGTGTGTTGGGGGCACATATGGGTATGCACTGTGTCTCTCTGTCTGCCAGTGTGCTGTGTCTCTATGTTTATTACTAACTTCTAGAGGCTTACCGATAGATGACTTAGCAGGAAACAAGTAGCAAAAATCCTCCTAGACACAGGCAGGACATGTAGACATACAGAAGCCATCTTAATTGGAACAGACGCACAGACCCTAGCATTGTCAGTGACAACCTCTATAAAACTATGCCTTACATTAGGAATACATGTTATGATGAAAATGTAGTAGCATCCCTTTCAGTTCTATTTAGTTTTACACCTTTCCAATTGTTCCACATGATCTCTGCTTTCATATCTTTCTTAACATTTTAAAATACTACAGAAAGGGCCTCTTATTCCCTAGTACTCTGCAGTTTTGAGACATCTAGTTATACAATATGTTCCTTGAAGTCTGGCACAACAACAAAGAACGTCTGCTTGCATCAGTGGCAGAACAGATCATGATGTTTATTTGTTTGTTAATGGGAACAGTAAGCTGCTTCTAACAAACTATTTTCAGCCATGAGTGGGGGAAAGACAATTACAAGGGTATCCATATTACAGCTGAGGTAAAAAAATAAATTTAAACTTATTCGTATAGACTAGTAACATCAGACTAAGTAAACGGTGATCATACTAAATAGTTTTAAAAACAAAGTAAGCAATAAATTGAACTTTAGCCAGTGCATTAAGTTGTCTTAGTCAAGAGAATGTTAGTGCTCTGTAAGATAGGATAATAGCACTGTGTACTGTTGTCACTGTGTGTAGGATGTGTCCTTGGCTAATGTAAAAAAATAGCGCACCATAAAATTTAAAACACACACACACACACACACACACACACACACACACACACACACGTGCGTGCGCACTCCATATGAATGCATGTATGCTTGTGTATTTTTGTGTTATTTTATATATATATATATATATATATATATATATATATATATATATATATATATATATATATATATATATAGGTTCCATTCAGAAGATTGACTCAACAGAAAGTTGAACTTCATATGGTTGAGACCATATGATTGACTCTCCTAAATGTTGAAGCTTTTGAATGAAGATTGTTGTACAGTGGGGAATTTACCCTTTCCACCCTGTAATGTGATCTCAGAGTTGATATATATAATATGTGTGGGGTGTGGAACGTATATTTTTGTTGTTTTCCATCATTTGATTTTTTTGGAAAGTTGATCATATGGTCTCGACCATATGAAGTTCAACTTTCTGTTGAGTCGATCTTCTGAATGGGATCCATATATATATATATATATAGTGTTTGTGTGTGTGTGTGTGTGTGTGTGTGTGTGTGTGTGTGTGTGTGTGTGTGTGTGTGTGTGTGTGTGTGTGTGTGTGTGTGTGTGTGTGTGTGTGTGTGTGTGTGTGTGTGTGTGTGTGTGTGTGTGTGTGTGTGTGTGTGTGTGTGTAGTAGTCAACTGTTGCCACAGAACTAGAATATCAAACTCTCAGACTTGCTCCCATTCACTGGGTCAGGAACAGTAGGGAGTTTTGAAATTTGACTGCAAGTGTGGCATTATGTGTTTTGGTGTTTCCTGTTCAGTATTGCTGGATTCAACTTTTAGATGTTCAATATAGTGATAGCAAAGTTATACAGATATACACAAACAGACATATATATATATATATATATATATATATATATATATATATATATATATATATATTCTAAGCATATATATAGATACTGTGCTGACTAAATTTTTATTTGGGGGGAGTAGAGTAAATTAATCTTGGAAAAAGTATGGGTATAGTGAAGCAAATAAGTAAAAATGTGGTAGTGGGGCAAGTCTGATGGAAGGTGGTTTTCGAAAGTTTGTAAAATGGAGATAAGTTATATTTGGCAGGCAAAGTTAATCTTGGAAGACTTATAACTGTAGAAAATGTAGCACCAAAGGGGAAGAACTATATCTTGTGCCTTGCTACTCTTCAAGGAGAATTAAATAAACCTATCCTCAGGCTGAAAGAGATACCTAGGAAAACCTGTTGTTTTTGTCACCTCACAGTTAGACGTTGTCCATTCGATTCTCAGTTAGAGCGTCTTCTGTGTGTCGACATGCGTGAATGGGCGTTCCTTCGTTGCTGGTTGTGTGTTAGGCCTGGCAAGACAGCACCTAAAAATCTACTGCCAAATCATTAGCGGACTGGAGTTCCGCTGTGGCGACCCCTAACCGGGAAAAGCCGAAAGACACAACACAACATTATTTTACATATGAAAATTTGTCGAACAGGCTCCAAATTGGAGGGGAATGATGTAAAAACATGAGGTAAGAGGTATTCTAAAACTGAAGAAAATGTTTCATATAGACAAGCTCAGGTAAACAGCATCTCTTTTCCTTGCACCATATTTGCTTTGATTAATCTTTAACTGATATTATCCTGGTTTATCTCATCAGAATCATTTACTATATAAGTGACTATATGACAAAAGAATGTTGTGATCTCAGTCTAGACAAACAATAAAAGCAGACAAAGTTAACAAACAGTAGGGTTCACTTCAGAATGCTCAGATATTGGCACCTGAAATGCACAATAATAAAATACAGTTTGTACTGAAATTTACCTGCATGTACAAATGAGATTTGAAAGATTGGGGCTCATCTAATGGCTTTGGTGCACTTTGTCTTTGCAGTAGACTTCTTCCTTGCTTTATAACCATAATGCTTGGAGGCTCTGCACCAGTAATAAAAAGTTAAATGCCTCTGGGGCTGTCTATCATTAAACAAGCATCATAGCTTAATGGAGTGAGGCTCAGTGTGATTAAAGATATTGTAGAATGGCTGAAGGTACTGGGCATATATGCTTGACAAATAAAATTCCAAGGTGAAACAAGTAAAAGGTATCAGACTGACAGATGGATAGATGGTGTCACATTTTGTATGGTGTGCTTGATCATAGAACAGTTAGTTTTGCAAATTGTGGTGCAACAGGTGCAGAAGGCTATGGGTTCTATTCCCACATCAGGTAGATCAGTTGCTGTCACTGCAGTGTAGCATAAGACGTTTGCTGTACTCCTGAGTGTGCCATGCTTCAAATGAGATGTTAAACCAAGGTCACATCTGCTTGAGTTGGTGGTAGCTTAGATGAATGTAAAAGATGTCACTGCATCTACAAAAACAGTAGAGGGCCTTTATTTATATACAAAAGAACACTTATTTACAACATATTTACAAATAGTGACAAATGTACAGATATGTAGATATACAAATATATTTACACATATTCATAATTTTCCTTATGATCATACTAAATTTTCATCCCTATTAGCTCACCAATCCTTTTTCGATAACCACCAAATGATTTTACTTAATATTATTGATAAAATCCATTTACCATTAATGCATTTTTTCATTCCATGTAATCCATATGGCATACAACTTTTTATATATTTTTTTATATATAGGTTCATAGGTAGGTACTAGGCTATCTGCCCGAGGGCATTATAAGTCTAGCCAGAGTGTGCCGACTTTCGCTGCCCCATTGATTAATTAACTGAGCCTCTGTCAAGCAGAGCCAATCAAGTAATCCCAGGGGTGTATTTTCTGTTACCCATCCACTCGTCAAGGTTTCTCTTGAAGAGTGTTAGTGAGGGGCTCTGCCTAATGTAGTTAGGAATTTTGTTCCAAAGCATGGGGAGTCTCTGTGACAGGAATCTATCCCTCCAGTATGTTCTATTTATTGTTGTGGCGAGGTTTAGCTCACTTGAGTGAGTGGCTTGAGGTGACTTGGATTTCTTTAGGTGGAGTATGTCCATCAATTCTGAGTTGGACATGGCTTTGTAAGTCAGGCAGAGATCACCTCTGAGTAAGCGATATGCCACAGAGTACAGCCAGAGTTTTTTCAGTCGGGCTGCATAGGACATATGTTTGAGGCCAGTAATCCTTTTGGTGAAGTGCTTTTGTGGTTTTCCAGCTGTTGGAAGTGTCTTGTGAGGTACATCCCAAATGGGGCATTGTACTCTATGATGGGTCTGATGAGTGACGCGTAGAGGGGCACTATAACCTCTTTATTTCTAGATGTGAACCCTTTAGTAATTAGATGGGCCACATAGAAGGATTTCCTAACTACTTTGGCAATATGATTGTCAAAGGAGAGATTACTATCTACCTGGGACCCCAGATCTATTATTACCTCTTCTGTATTAAGGGGGCTGCCACCTATGTATATACATATACGAGATGACTATGCATTTTTTGGTATTTAGCTTGAGGCCATGACTTTGACACCAGGTGTCTGTCTCAGTAAGGCCTTTTTGAAGGATGTCCATGTCAGCCAGAGAGTCAATTATGGCTCCCAGTTTGCAGTCATCGGCGAATTTGGTTAGCCATAGTCCTCCTGTGTTTGCCTGTACTTCTGAGAAATATATGTTGAACAGTTGGGGTCCCAGGACCGAGCCTTGTGGGACACCACTTATGACTGGTTTAGGGTCGGACCTGGAGCCCGCTATTCTTACCATGTGAGTTCTGTCTGTAAGCCAGTTGGCAACCCATCTTGTGATATAGGGGTTTATGTTCAGGCTGGTGAGTTTTTCTATAATACCCGAGTGAGGAATGGTGTCGAATGCCTTGGTGAGATGAAGGTAGGCTGTGTGAACAACCTTTCCCTCATCTATGGCCTTGGCGACTATCTTGAAGAAGTCAATCAGGTTTAGTAGGCATGATCTGCCCTTAACAAAGCCAAACTGGGTCAGGTCAAGTGTTTGGAGGTTCCCAATGTCAATGTTAATGAGTTCCATGATGATGCTCTCCATAGCCTTGCAGACCAGGCTAGTCAGGCTTATGAGGCGATAGTTACCAGGGACAGTTGTGGCCCCCCCCTTTGAGGACCGGAATAACTGTTGCTGTGTGCCATTCTATGGGGCATGTAGCCTGTAGAGAAGCTGAGGTTGAACAGCGTGTTTAGGTGGGGGGTTAGTTCATTCTGTAGTTCGTGCAAGATGCAGCCTGGGACACCATCTGGCCCCATTAATGCTGTGTTTTTGGCTTTCGAAAGGGCTGTTTTCACCTGTGCTTCTGTGATTTCCGGGGCACTACACTTTTCCGGTATTGTTGTGGGCCCTTTTGAAGGTGAGAGGGAGAGTATATTCTTTACTTCTATTTTTATAATATCCATATTTAATTATATCCATTTTTATTTTATCCACTTCTTTTATATCTTAAGAAAAGTCTGCTTTACATAGTTTTCCCATAGGTTTTTTGCTCTTTTACATTTTAAAAATGCTTTCAGTAGTTTCTTCTTTTTGACAATGTAAATATATTTTGTCACGTTTCTTTTGATATGGCATATTTCCTTTTATTGGTAATTTATCTATTACCAGTCTCCACAAAAAATCTTGGCATTCTATTTTTTGATTATACCATTTGTTTCTTATTTTTATAGCTTTAATTTTTTTATCTGTTAGATTTTCACATGATTTATATTGTAATGTTTTATTATTACATTTTTATACCAAACTTTTCTTTCTTTTTCGATATCATCAATTTTTATTTTCCAAAAACATATTTTTCATTGGTAATATTTTATTTCTTCATTTATACACCCTTTTTCTCTTTTATTTTTTGCCATACTCCAAAATTTATCTTACTTAGATTTATACAATTTTACTACTAATCTCTCATCTTTTTTTCATTTTCCACTTTAACTCTTTGTACAAATTTAATGAAACAGTATATAGCACTGGGTTAATTAATCCTAATCCTCCATCTTCATTGACATACAAAACTCCTCTTTTTACTTGGTTTAATCTGGAATGCAATATAAAAGAAAAAAAATATCTGCAATAATTCATTTTCAAATACTGTTGGCAACATAAATACACTCGTTAAGTATGACATTTTCCCATCAGTACTGAATTTATCAAATAAGCCTTTTTTCTGAATGATAATTTATAAGTTTATAGGTTCTCCATAAAATACATGTTTTTTTATTTCTTTTATTGTTTTTCCCATTGAATTCTACTTACATATTTATTTCCAAATGTTATACCTAACACAGAAATTTCATTTATTGTAAAATATATACCCTCTATCTTTACTACATCACCTAAACTTTTACTTTTCTGTTTATTTAAAACCATTCCCATCACTTCTAGGCACCCATTTGTGCAAATTAATACTTCTTTTATCCAAATTTTGTTTTTTTTTTTGCAGTTGTTATAACATCATCTGTATATGCTAACAGAACTGGCATTCTTAATCCTTCAGGTATTATGTGCCTCACCTCCTTCATTTGTCTAATTTATTTTGCATACTATCACCTTCATAATTAATGCAAAGAGTATACAACTAATTGGGCATCCTTGTCTTACACCACTGTTCATATGTACCTCTTGGCTTAACCACCCATTTACAAGTATTTTTACTTTTATCATTACTATATGCTGACTTGCATAATTTCCTAACTTTCTGACTTAAATTATATTATTTCATTATTTACCATAAAATTTCATGTCCATTTGTATCAAATGCCTTATTAATGTCTCCTAAGATGATGCTCTTCTTTTCTATTCATAATATCAACCACAATTTCTCTATTATTAATTCTTGACAACTCTTCCTCTTTATACTATATATACTATCTTCCATAATATTCCCATTTTAGTTTCAAATCTCTTTTGTATTATTTTCATAAATTCTTATAATTGTTATTATTCAATACTATCGGTGTCCATTTTTTTAAATTGTCTTCTATCTTTCATTCTCCGTTTGAATTTTAGTATCCCACTACATAATTCTTTATCATAAAACATTCATTTAACTGTTCATTCAAAAGCTTTTAAAAAATGTTTTTGCCAATCTCTTAAATTTCTATACATTCCATACCCTATCCCGTCTGGTCCTGTAGCCAAATTATTTGTCCTAATATTTTATCTAGCTCATATAAATAAATCTCCTTTTCTAATTCCTTATTCTCTTTTTCTGTTAACATTTTTACTTTCTATATTTTTTCACCACCTTATTTCTTTAAACATTTCTTGAGCATGTTGTACTACACTATTCATAATCTTTTCCTGCATTCTTCTTATTTCTCCTTTTACATTTTTTATTTTTCCTTTACTAATCTGCCTAAGTAACTCAATACTTATACTCTTTTTCCTTGTAAAAAATATCTTTGCTTATATAACAATTCCTGTATTTTTCTTGATTTCTTTTATATAATTCTTTTTCTTTGTCAACATAATTTCTGTCATCAAGGTCTAAATCTTCCAATGCATAGTTATATGTTCTTTTATATTTTTCTTTCTCTACTTTTCTCACATCATATTGCAACTGCAAAAACATGTTTTTATATTTTTTCCTTAAATGTCAACCATTCAAACCAATTTTTATAAAATATTCTCATAATAATATGATGTGTTCATAACTGTATTACTAATCTCTTTCCTTCATTCCATGTTTTCTTTTTTATCCTTTTTTGTAATTTGCCTATTTTTATATACTCCTTGTTTTCCTTTATATTTAGCGATATTGAAGGTGATCAGAAAATCCTGTTTCAACTACCTCCCCTTCTGCTATAATTAAACCTTCTGATCCTTTAAAATAATATATTTAAGTTCTGTACATACCCCTTTTGTAAGTCCACAAATTTTTGTCCCAAAGTTTTAAATTACCACATCTTATAACTTCTAACATTTTTCGTAAATAATCTCCTTTCTTTTTACACTTGCCTCTTAAATCACAATTAAAGTCTCCTGTAATTAGAATATTCATATTTATCACTACATAATCTAAAATCTGATGCAATAAGCTTTCCTTTTCCTTACATTTAGTGTAAGCATATAATGTTAAAATTCTATATACTTGTTTGTTCCATTTTAAATCAACAATGGTTAATTTTCCTATTTTTGCTAAAGGTACATAGGTTCATAGGTTCATAGGTAGGTACTAGGCTATTGGCCCTAGGGCCTATAGAAGCCTAGCCAAAAAGGTACCCTGGCTTTCACCACCCAAGAAAATTATTTTCTTGTGCCCCTGTCGAGCAGAGCCACAGAGGTGATCCCCGGGGTGAATTTCCTATTTCCCATCCAATCTTCAAGCGTTTTCTTGAAGAGTGCTAATGAGGAGCTTTGTTTGATATAGATAGGTAGTTTGTTCCAGAGTATGGGAAGTCTCTGGGACAGGAATCTATCCCTCCAGCATGTTCTGTTTATTGTGGTGACAAGGTTTAGGTCCCTAGAGTGTGTAGCTCAGAGGGATTGGGATTTCTTTAAGTGGAGCATGTCCAACAGCTCTGAGTTTGACATAGCTTTGTATGTTAGGCAGAGATCACCTCTGAGGAGGCGAAATGCGATGGAGTAAAGCTGGAGTTTTTTGAGACGGTGTGCATAGGGCATCTGTTTGAGGCCAGTAATCCTCTTTGTGAGATATTTCTGCGGCCTTTTTGTTGTAGATGTCTTGTGAGGTACATACCAAAAGGGGCATTGTACTCTATAATGGGTCTAATGAGTGATGAGTAGAGGGGAACAATGACCTCTTTTTTCCTTGATGAGAAACCTTTTGTGATGAGGTGTGCCATGTAGAAGGATTTCCTGACTACTGTGGTGATGTGATTATCAAAGGAGAGACTACTGTCCACCTGTGTCCCAAGGTCTCTTATCACACTTTTGGTGTTAAGTAGACTACCACCTATGTGGTAGCTCATGGGTACAGAGTTTTTCCCAAAGGGGATGACAGTGCACTTTTTGGCACTGAGCTTGAGGCCATGACTTTGACACCAGGCATCTGTCTCAGTGAGGCCCTTTTGTAGGATGTCCACATCATTAGGAGTTTCAATTATGGCTCCTAGTTTGCAGTCATTTGCAAACTTCATTAGCCAAAGACCTTCTGTGTTAGCCTGTACTTCAGAGAAGTAGATACCAAACAGGAGAGTACCCAGGACTGAACCCTGTGGTACTCCACTTGTCACTGGTCTGAAGTCAGATTTGGAGTCTGCTACTTTCACAGTGTGGGTTCTGTCAGTGAGCCAGTTGGCAATCCATCTTGTGACATACGGATTTATATCTAGTTTAGTGAGTTTATCTATAATTCCAGAGTGGGGGATGGTGTTGAATGCCTTGGCGAGATCTAGATAGGCTGTGTGAAGCACCTTACCCTTGTCTACAGCTTTGGTGACTGATTGAAAGAAGTCATTTAGGTTTAGGAGACATGATCTGCCTTTTACAAACCTGAACAGGCTCATTAGGCTAATGGGGCTGTAGTTCCCAGGGTCTGTGGTGGCTCCCCCTTTGTGGAGTGGGATAACTGTTGCTGTGCATCATTCAGTGGTCACAAAGCCTGAGGTGAGGCTATGATTGAACATGGTGCTTAGGTGGGGTGCCAGTTCATTCTGTAGTTCATGTACAGTGCAGCATGGAATGTTGTCAGGTCCCATGGATGCTGCGTTCTTGGCTTTGGAGAGTGTGGTTTTTACCTGTGCAGCCATGATTACAGGAATTTGGATTTTTCCAGTATAGAGATGGGCCCTTTAGGGGGTGAGGGGGGGGGGTAAAGCTAGCACTGAACCCATCTGCCAGGATGTTGGCAATATCAGTTGGTTCTGTATATTTAGTGCCATTGTGGTGTAATGCAGAGCAGATCTGAGTGTTGCCATTGAGATTCTTGACATAGCTATAGAATGCTTTGTGGTTGCCTTTAGAATCAATGGCGATTTTGTTTTCATAACTAGCTTTGGAGGATTTTATGAGGGATCTCAGCTTCTTATTGAGGCTGACCAGGGAGTTCTTCCAGTCATAGGATTTTACTTTTTTTTGCAACAGTTTTTTTCTTCTGTTGTAGAGTTTGTTTATGGCAAGGAACCACCAGATTGGCTTCCTTTTTTTGGAGGATAGCATCTTGGTTCTGTTAGGGATAGCAGAATCCATGTACTCGTGTAAGTGCTTATAAGGTGCATTTGTGTATGACTCAGCAGTCGTACCTATATTGTCCATCTGCATGGGTGTTGTGAAGTTTACCACTTCTGTCTTAAGAAGCGCGAAGTTGGCTTTGGAAAAAAGAATTATGGTAGTTTCCCTAATGGGAGTGGGGGTGGGGGCAGGATGTGGATATCCAGGCTGATTATCTTGTGGTCGGATCTGACCAACAAGGAATTGACCTCTGGTGTGGAACACTGGTTGCCCATATTGGTAATGACCAGGTCTACGATATTGCTGCCCCTGGTGGGGATGTGGATAAGTTGATCCAAGGCATTGGAATTTATGAATTCCAGAAAAAGTTGAGCAAAAGAGTTGGTGCATGAGTAGTTTTCCCAGTTAATGGTGGGGTAGTTGAAATCGCCCATTGTTAGGGTGTTGGGTTGTGCCCTAATATCTAATATCTTTACTGTATTTCTACAGAATACAGATATTCCAGAGCATCTCTCATTTCCCAAGTTCCAGATTATTTTTCCTCTCCATAGTTTCTATGTTTGTAATCTTTCTTCCCCTAGACAATTTCCCTCCTAAAGTTGAGAATCTAAACACTATACCTTGTGTCTGTGAGTCAAACACCTTAACCATTATACCAACCCCCAGCCATTAGCTGCATATATTCTTTATCATCCATTTCCTTTTTTTCTTTTGTACTTGTCCCTTTAAATTTTCTTTTTCTGTCTTTTACCTTTTATCCAATGTAATTCTGTTTTTTCTTTTACTGTCTCTCAGTTTATATTTTCTTCATCACTTATTTCAGAGCCTTCTTCTGTGTCCTCTTTTTTATTTATTTTTCTCATCTACTTCTTCTATTTCTGCTACTTCTAAAATGTTTTCTTTTTCTTTTTCCTTACTTTAATTTTCATTTTTACAATCTATCCATAAATGTCCAGTTTTGTTACATTTATAACATTTCAATTCACATTTTTCCATCATGTTCCATTTCCCCACAAATATAACATTTTCTTTTATCATAGTTACTTATCAAATGTCCTTCTTTTCCACACACACACACAAAAAACATGTTTTGAGTTGTCCATAGTATTTTACAACACCCATAGTGCACTCCACATTTATCATGCTTGGATTTTATTCCCTTTCTCTTTTTTAACACAATATTGCAATCTCATCTACCAGTCCATAAACTCCTTTTATCACAAACATTTGCAATGTCCAGTAATTATTTACATAAAGTTTTCAAATGTCCTTTTAAAGTCTCTCTTTTCACCTCTGTGTAAAATTGAACATGCATTTTCTTGTTTCCCTGTTAAACGCTTTTCTCACATAAAGATTTCATTGGTTACAGTTTTTCTTTTTTCTATATTCTCCAATAACATTTTCCATTGAAAAAACATTCTCATATACATATATAATGTCATGAAATGTCTCTTTGTTAATAAGAATAAATGCTCTTACCTCATGTACTTTTACACCCAAAGAAACTATCAAATTGTCCCACACTTCATACCTGTCCATTTCTTTGTCTTCTTTGCTTTGAATCCTTACCAGATACTTCTGTTTTTCATTTTCATCTGTCTTTTTTTTCTGCTACTGCCTTTTTGTCTTCTTTTACTTTCTCCGCATATGTTTTCTTTTCCATCTCACCACTATTCTTCTGGATTGTCTCTGTATCCTCCTTTTGTATTTTCTCCATAATGTCCCCAAAGGAAACATCTACCTCATTTTCTGGATCACTCTGCATCACCACCTCTTTAAGTAAATCATCCCACAACCCTCCTGACTGGAGGGTTATAATTATATATCCATCATTTGCCAACTCATCTCCATCAGATTTTTATCTGTTCCAAATCATGCACGCATTCTTACGTCTTGATATTGGCTTTCTCCTCCATTTCTTTCACCACTCCATTATCTCCTTCTCTTTCCATGTGTCTTCCTATTTCTCTGGACCACCTTTACACCTGGAATGGAAACAGGAAGTGCTCTTGCAAAATGGGTCCCACTTACAACAATGATGAGTAGGGGAAGTTCCTCGATGCTCTGACCAAGTTTCCCCTAGTAATATAAATATCACCTTAGGTCTTCCCTGCTAAGAGGCTACTAGCCTAGTGGGACTAACCTGGTTAGCAAAGCCTAAATAAATAAATTAATGGTGTCCAAAGTGTTATACAGATATTATGGCCAAAAATTGTTTTGCCAGTTGATTTATACTGCAACATTTCAGTTTATGCAGCAGGCCTGCAGACAGTTATAAAAAGAAAACCTGCAGCTTTCAGATTTCTTTGTAAGAAGCCATGGTAGTTGAAATTTTGCAGGTTGTCACTGTGGGCATATCATAAAGCTAAGATCATTACTATGTCTGAAAGAAGACTTCACTATGTTGATTTTTATTTATTTATTTGTTCACTGGGTAATGTCCTACTGGGCATGAGGCCCATTTTCAGTGGAGTTCCAGGGAGAAAAGCTCCATACATACAAATAGACAGTATTAAACAATCAAATTGAACACATATTAATCAAGAACGTATGGAGCAATTCAGTAAAATAAATTAGCTATATAACAATAATTAGCAAATAATTAACAAATACATTAACAAATTTAACTAAAAATTGCACAATTAGTGATAGAAACTGGCCGCATGAGTTAATAGTGAGAACAGTGTAATACAGTAATTGCAAGATAGAGAAATGCAGTCTACATAACAGTTAAAAACAAAGCAGTATATGTGTATACATTGCTAACTGAAACTGAGTGTAGAATCAAGACAGCTTTCAGCAGTTAAAAGTTGTAGCTGTGAGAATGAGCTAGTTTAGGTAATGTAAGTGAGTAGTAGGTAGCTTAACCAGTATGGCAGGTGCAGAGCCAGTGTTTTGCTAGATGTTCCTTAAGGAGGTTTTTAAACTCATGAATGCTGGGGTTTTTAGCCATAGGTTGAAGAAGAGTGTTCCACAGTTTGGCAATTTTATGGGAAAAATGGCAGTGCCCTGTGTGTTGTGGGCTTGGATAATCTTTAACAGTAGTTTATTTTATTTATTTATTTATTTATATTTATTTTACATTTGTTAACTGGGATGGTCCGACTGGACACAGATCCATCTTCAGCGGAGGCCCAGGGAGAAAAGCTCCCCAGTAAGTAAAATTTTACACAATATGTTAAAATACAGTATACACAGAATTTTCAAACAATATGTTAAAATACAGTATACAGCAGAAGACATAACAAGACCTATATATCCAGGAAAAAATAGTTTCACATGGTTAATAACAGAATAAGTATACATATTCAATCAGCATTAGGAGAAAACCTAGACTGTAATATATATTACAGTAGGTATAATTAGGAAGTGAGATATATAAGTGGAATAATTTGAGGACTTATGTAATACATGGGCATAGCCATTTATTATTTAAGTGTGTTCTAAGTGAGTTTTTAACGTGAGAAGAGGTAGGGGCAGAAATTAGAGCAGGAGGGAGATTATTCCAGGTTCTAGCTATGGAGTGGGAGAACAGTGCTTTTCCTGCGGTATTGTTAGCCCTAGAGATACAGAGGAAGTGTTTGTCGGAAGATCGGAGAGGACGATTTGTGTTATAGTGGGTGAGAAGTTGGGCTAGTGCAGGGTTATTTTCTGGATGTGTTACCACATTGTAGGCAATGATTAATTGGTGATAGGTTAGTAGCTGGGGAAGTTCCAGCCACTGCAGTTCCCTTAGAGCCTGACAATGGTGGGTTCTTGAGGATCTTAGAGCTCTAGGATTGCTGTTGAGTTGGGGTATATTGGTGAGTGCTGGGCAGTTGTTAGGTTTGTGAATTATATTGTGGGCTATGGACAGTTGGTTAAATGTTAGAAGGTTTGGTAGCTCTAACCATTTAAGTTGGGAGAGTACAGAGCAGTGGTGGGTTCTGTAAGGGTGGTCAGTGGCAAACTTGGCAATTTTGTTGTAGCATGATTCCAGATTATTTATGTTAGATTGATGCTATCAAAAGAGCTGAAAGCAATATTTAGTGTTTCAGTTACACTTTGTACTAGGCAAATGTTGTCCTTTAAACAACAGTGGAATTTTAAAGCTACAGTGAGACATATAATGTTGTGCAAAAAACACATTCAGTGAAATGTACAGTTCATCATCCCTCATGACTGGATTACAATTTCACAAGGTACTGACGCCCAGTAGTAACCAAGCTGTTCCTCTGTCTACTGTTGAGGAAGTTATAGGTAGAGCTTGTATCACAGGCCACAGAAAAGCAACACACACCAGTGACTTCCCTCAGCTGCTTCAAAAGTGGCAATGCATAGATGTCAGGTGTGTTAGTCTCTGGCATCCCCAAGGTTTTTTCAGCCCTCCTTTTCCAAATTGTTCAAGGGATTTTCTTTCTCTTCTTCCATTTTTGGCAGAAAACAGAATAAGCAGCCTCAACAGAATTCAGGTAAACAAACATTTAAGAAGGAATGGCAAAGGAGTTCCAAAAATAGGTCTCTAACCTCCCAAAACCTAGGACAGTCTAAAATGTCTGAATGATTGTTCAAGAGACCTTGTGACCCATTCCCACCCTGGCCCTCTTTTTCTTCCAGAAAGTGCTAATCTCCATTTTTCACTCTGGCATCTGATTGCTTTAGACAAATGGGTTCTGCATATCATTTATTAAGATCACATATGGCAGTAAGGGAAGTCTTCCTTTCCAGGGGGTCATTCCTCATTTTCTGCATCATACTCTTTTGTTTCCTGTAATTTCTTGGTGAGAAACCTCCTTGATCTCTCCAATTGTTGCATGTGTCTGGTGAGGTACATGCAAAAGTGAGAACTGTACTCAATTATTAGTGTGATGAGGGCTGATTATAATTGATTTATAACTTCCTTAGATCTAGATGTGATGCCTTTACCTATAAGATGTGCCACATAGAAGGATTTCCTTACTTCTGTGGATATGTGGTGGTCAAAGCTCAGGTTGGTATCAACCTGAGTACCCAGATCACGTACTACTGGGTATACACTTGAGGGGAGTGCTTTAATCCATGGCTTTGGCAGCAATTATTTGTCTGTGTAAACCCTGTCTGCAGTATATTAACATCATTGGGGGACTCAATGATTGCTCCCAATTTGCAATTGTCAGCGAACTTGGTCAGTCACAGGTTGTTCAAGTTTGCCTGGACGTCTGGAAAATAAATTCCAGACAGTAAGTGGCCCAGCACAGAACCCTGTGGTACACCACTGGTAACTGGCCTTCTGCTAGAGGTGAAGTCAGCCGCAGTATGTGTCCTGTCGGTCTACCCATCTGGTAATGTAGGGATTAATTCCCAGTTGGATAGTTTCTCTATAATACCTGAGTAGAGGATTGTGTCAAATGCCTTGGCTAGGTCAAGATAGGCAGTCTTTCCCTCATTCAGGGCCTTGGTGACTTTCTTGAAGAAGTCAACCATGTTTAACAGGCATGATCTACCTTTAATGAATCTGAACTGGGTTGGATCCAGAGTCTGGAGATTACCTATGTCCTTGTGAATAAGGTCCGTAATGATTGTTTCCATGGCCTTGTAGATGAGGCTAGTCACGCTTATGGGTGCAGAGGGATTACTGTTGCTGTCCTCCATTCTGCCGTAACATAGCCAGTTCACAGACTGTGGTTAAGTCTGCTAGGTCATGTTTTAAGTTTTTTAAAAGCCAACCTGGGATGTAGTCTGGTCCCATTGATGCCATGTTTTTGGGCTTGGAGAGTGCCAAGATGACCTGCTGTCTTGAGATAATAGGCTGAGGAATGACCGGAATGTCAAAAAAAGGAATGGCAGGTATACTTTGAGGGATGACTGGAGGGGACTGGGGGGGGGGGTGAAGCTCGCTCCAAATCTGTCAGCTAGTAGTTTGGCTATTACCTCTGTTTGAGGGGCGGTGCCACCCACAACCAGTTCAATGCATAGCAGGGTATTCCCTTTTAGATTTATGATGTAGTTAAAGAATGCATTGTGATTATCCTTAGTTAGGGAGGCTATTTTTGCTTTGTGCTTAGCTTTGAAGGATGACAAGATCTCTAATTTGTTTGTTTAAGTTAGAGAGGGATTTCTTCCTGTGCTGAGCCAGTTCTCTCTTGTTCTTGGACATTAGTTTCTTTCTCTTTTGTATAGCCTGTTTATAATAGGGTCCACCAGGGTGGCTTATTTTTTTGTCAAGACCTAGTTTTAATCCATTCATGTACAGCCGATTCTGCACAACTGCTTAAATGATTACACAGGGCATTGGTGTACACCTCTGCATAGGAGTTTGTGTTAACTGCATTCAAGGGGGCTTTGAAACCTTGTACATCATCACTTAGTAGGAGATAATTTGTCTTTGAAAAATTCTTAAGCATCTTTGAGTTTGATGGGGTATTTTGTCTTATAATTACATAGCACGAGACTGATTTATGGTCCAGTCTTACCAGGGAGGACATCACGCAGAGGCGTGGGGTGCAATGGTCTCCCATGTTAGTCAGTACTATGTCCAGGACAAAGGAGCCTTTTGTGTGTGTGCTGCCTAGCTGTTCCAGGGCATTTGCATTAATAAAGTCCAAGACCCTCTGAGCCAGCATGTTTATGGTCATGTATGTTTCACAGCTGATGATAGTATAATTAAAATCACCCATGAGTAAGGTGTTACGCTGTATGGCAAGTGACTCCAGTAAGTCAAGGTATGCAGTATGCTTTTCCTGTTTCATGGTGGGATGCCTATAGCTAGCTCAGATGTGGTAGGGGGCTTTGTCTGTAGTTAATTGGACATGGAGTAGCTCAACAGAGTTGTACTGTTTTACCAGTCTCAAGGTGTACTTATTCTTAATGAAGATGGATACACCTCCTCCTTTGGTTCTTTCATGCTCAGTTTGTGGTCTTAACATATGGAAGGCATTGTAGCCTTGCATGGCTGGGGGTTCTTTCCGTGCCTTTAAACCTTGTTTCGGTGACTGCACAGATGTTAGTATCTTCCAAAGTGAGGAGTACTTCCAGGGAATGCAGTTTCTTGATTAGACTTCTATCATTAAGCAGCAGTGTTTATCTAGAGAGGATTTTGTTATGTTGGGAGGTTATTTATTTTGGCACTGCCTAAAAAAGGCACAATAGGGGTGGATAATGCCTTTGCCAGTAACTGACATCATAGAGGAGACAGTTGTAGACCATCTCTGACAAAGCAACAGGGCCTGTCGACCATGTTCCCAGGCTGACAGATATTTTAGCTCCTTGGACTGAGTTACTAAACCTGTTTGTGATAGTGCCCAAATACAAAATTATGCCACTTCACAACTGGTTACCTATCTTTCTTTTTTCAAGTTACCTGATAACACTAGATTCGTAAGATACTTGAACTAGCCACTGCACCAAGAATATTCACAAATGTCTAACTCCAGTTTTTACTCATTGCAGGTTACAGGGTGTACACATTTTTCCATATTTAGATGACTTGCTTAAAATTGCAGAGTCCTTTTCAAAGTATCAGGAATCTCTCTCTCATGAGTAAGAGATCTCTTACACAAGCCCATACCTCTCAGCCTTTTAACACAAGAAATCTGGGCAAAGCCTAAAATAATCAGGGGACAACAGCCCAAAAATAGGGACAGATTTTAAATATTGCTCTTATAAACTTAGAAAGCCACTAAAATAACAGGATTTGTTAGTATGAATTTTCTGAAAGATATGAAGTATTTAACTGGAATATATGTCATTATCTGGTCATTATTTAGTGATTTGCCAGAAAACCACAGATTTTATGAGGAACAGACCATATATTTCAGGCAGAAATCTGGACATTCTGTGAAAATCTCTATAGTTGAGAGGTATGGACAAGCTGGAATTCCAAGAGAACATTCAAAAGTCTTTCTTGACTTCCTCACACAGAGTTGTGCTCCTGGGATGTCAACTAGATACCTCTGTTTAAAGAGCTTTTCCTCTACAGGAAAAAAAAAGATCCTTATTTAGATCTATTTCTAAGGTTTTCCACTCAGACTTTGGTCACTGTGAGGGAATACCTCAGGATTTTGGGTCTAATGGTATCCATGATTCTCCACATAACAAAGATACAGTGGTATCTGAAATGTATTTGGTCCCAGCATTAACACCCTTTATCTTTTCAAATCCCAGTGCTGGGGTTTGTCAGAAGAGAAATCTTTTGATGGAGATAACAGATATCCTGAAATCCAGGTCTCCCCCTTCTGCTTCCCTTTAGACTTAGCTTGGGGAACAGTTTCAGTAGGGATGAAAGTGAGGGGTGTAGGACAACAAGAACAGATGGAGCACATAAATATCTAGGAGATGTTTGCCCTGATCAAGGCACTCAACTCTCTGAAACATCTTTGGCCTCCAGGGCCTCTTCAAAGTGGTTTCAGAGAATACCATTGTCATGTGGTACATCAACAGCAAGGGAGAACCTGGTCGTACCCCCCTTGCAGACCAGCCATGTTAGATTGGGATATAACTTCACAGCACAGTCTCACTCTACAGGCATCCTGTATTCCATCAGAGCAAAATTGTGTATCAGACAAGCTAAGCAGGACCAGGGCAGACCCTCACAAATAGAAACTAGATCAGGAATTTTTCCAACATTTGATCCATCTATGGAGAGATCTTCAAGTAGACCTTTCTGTTTGAACAATCAGCTGGCAAGATTCTATTTCAGGGCTCTGTGCAAGAAGGCCTGTAAGACAGATGACTTTTCTTTTCTTAGGACAAGAATGTTCCTCTATGCTTTTCTACCATTTCCACTAACATCCAGGGTACTTTTGAAGATTCAGAAGGAATCCCCCAAGATCATTGTGGTGGCCCCTTCTGACCTAGACAACTGTGGCTCTCCCTTCTTTTGGAAATGGCCTCTGGCAATTACCACAGGCTTTCTCATAGACTAGTTCCACTTACAAAAGACAAAAGAACAGGATGTTTGATACAATTTAACATCAATCATTTTCAGTTGATTGCCTGGAGGAAAAGATCTTCCTTTTAGGTACCTGTTTACTGAGGATGTGCAGCATATACTAATGGAGGCAAGAAAGCCTAGCACTAGAAAATTATATATTAGCAAACAGAAAAGATTTTCTAGTTGGTGCCAGCAATATAAGCAGCACCCATTCAAGGTTAGTTGTTTTATGTTTGTGTGAGTTACTGTCCTATGGCCTTTCTTATTCCTCAAACAAGGTTAAATTAGCCAGCCATTTCAGCATGTTTGCCATAGAGCCTCCTCTTTCATGGCAGTTTCATGTCCAAATGTTCTTGAAAGATGTTTTGCAAAAAAGTCCCCTAAGTAAACTGTTGGCCCCTCCTAATGATCTTAATTTTGAGTTAAAGAAGCTAAAACTTTCTCCATTTGAACCAACAAATCTGTCTGACTTGAGGTTCTTAACATGGAAAAAGTTTTACTGATTGTTCTTATCATAGCTGGCCTTAGCATAGGCCAACTAGGCAGCCTTAGGCATAGGCTAACTAGACGGCCGCCTAGGGCGACGTTCTAGTAGGGGCACTTTTCCAGTAATTTGTATGGTGTAGGTAGTCCAGGATGGGGGCACTGGGTGGGGTGAGGGGGCACTGTGGAGCCCTTTTGCCTAGGGCACTAGTTGACCAAAGGCCGGTCCTGCTACTTTGTAAGAAGAGTATCTGAGTTGCAAGTCCTTATGGTGAATCTACCCTATCTCATTTTCCATAGGGGCAAAGTTTCTTTGAGAAGTAATCCTTCTTTTATACCTATAGTGATATCCAAGTTTACTTTAAGTCAAACTATCCATCTTTCCATTTTCTTTATTGAATCTAAAATGAGGGAGAAAGGATACTCCATACCTTGGATTTCCACAGACAATTCAGGTACTGCTGTGACAGAACTTTATCTCCCAGATATTTGGATTAATTGTTTATTTCTTGAGAAGGTAAGAAGAAGGGACAACCTGCATCAAAACAGACTATTTCCAAATGGTTGTTTAAGGCTAATACCTTTTGTTATACTCACCATAACAAATCAGTTCCAAGCAGGATCAACGCTCTCTCTGCCAGGGACTTGGCTTCATCTATGGCTTTTTGGAAAAGGTTGGATTGTAGACATATTCTAGAAGCTGCTGCTTGGTTCCCTATACATAATAAGTCTGATTCCATCTCTAGGTTCAGATCAAACTGTGATAGGACCATTCTCTAGGGGTTCCTGGATTCTTCTCCTTCCACCTTCCAAATGCAGTTAGCTGTGGTAATCTACCCATATAGCTAAGGCTACTGCAGCAGTGATCAACATGATGAACATAGTAGTCCTTTCAAAGCTCAGCCTTCCTCCTTCAGCTGGCAGGAAAGCTCTGAAGGACTTTGCACCCAAACTTTTCTTTTAGTCGGCTTATCTTGAGCTGCTTGACAGTTTGGGTGCATGGAAGGTACCCTGAAGCTTTGGAAGCTGGCTGCTCATTATATCCTTGGCAGGATATAACCCATATTGCTAAGGCTACTGAAGCAGTGATCATTTGAGCATCTATTGTTACGGTAAGTTCAACTTACACAACTGCTCTTTCTCTCCTTCAGCAGTGATTCCATGAACTTACCTACAAATGCAGTCAGACTGACAAGTTCATAGTTTTTAACATCTGTGAAGGGGAGTACCTGCTTCCAGTTTCAAGAACCTTACTCTCCTCCCATAGGTTGTTGGAAAAGTCAGTAAGAGGCATTACTAGTTCTTCTATCAAATTTCTAACAGTTCTAGGGTGAAGTCTATCTGGCCCTGATGCTGTTTACCTCTCACTATTAAAGATCTTAATGACAACTTCCTCTACAAAAGACATAAATTAACATAATCTTCCTGCCACTTCTATTGACTGGATATGATAATTTTTATCTTCTCTTCATACCTCTCAACTGTCCAGATTTTTACTTTATATTTTTGGTCTGTTCCTCATAGAATTTGTGGTTTTCTGAAAAATAATCAAATGAAATTATTAAATAATGGCAGACATTTGAGATTCAGACTTCATATCCTATATTCTATCAATGTTTCGAGTTTGTAAGAGCAATATTTAAAATCTGACCTTATGTCACCCCATTATTTTCAACTTTGTCCAGATTTCTTGTACTAAGAGGTTGAGAGGTATGCTTCTCTTGTTGTATCTATTATAGTCCATATTGGCACGAATGACTTGAGTCATACCTCCCTGGACTATATGAAAAGAGGCATGATTGAACTCACTGAATATGTGTCCCAGGCAGGTATGTCTCTAGCCTTAAGCAGCATTCTACCGTCACACAGAATGATGCCTCAATACAAACAGAAAATGATTGACTTTAACACTTGGCTTAGTTTCTGGTGTCATTCCATGGGAATCTAGTACCTGACAGCCTGGGAAGATATGATTGACAGACCATGATGCTTTCCCAGAGATGGCCTGCATCTGTCTCACTTGGGGTTCAGGCTTCTGGTAAAGGCTCTTGCCTCCCCAATAGTGTCTTTTTTAGGAAAAGTGATGAGGTTAAAACTACCAACATAAAAATGTCAACAAAATGCAAATTAAAGGTCATGCTGCTAAATGCTAGGAGTCTAAACATGAAACTGCACTCATTGCAAGCATTCTTAACCCTGGAAAATGCTGACATCTGTGCAGTCACAGAAACCTGGTTCAAAGCTGTGGAGAGCACTCCAGCTTTATCTGGTTACTCATCCTATCATTCATTCAGACCCCAAACTGTGGGCAGTAAAGTCAAAGGAGGTGGCCTTTCAGTATATAGTAAAGACACACAAACCTCCAGGCTGGTCAAACAGTATGATGCACAGGAGACACTCCAGGTGAAGTTAACCATTGACAAGACCCCTATACAAATCATAGCTAGCTACCGGCCCTGAAATCTGACTCAAGATGCCCACTCCACCTATCTGGACCTCTTCGAATCTATCAAGATTCAACACTTTACCCTGATCCTGGATGACTTTAACTACCCAAACATAGACTGGAAGAACTACTCATGCCAGAACACAAATCCCCAGAGATTCCTCGATTTTGTCAATGCAAATGCCTTGCAACAGCTAATTGATATAGCTCTCAACTAAATAGGGACAAATCTCAACAGAATCAGGGACAAATCCAGAAATAATCAGGGACAATCAGGGACACTTTTTAAAATATCAGTACTGTTAACTTGAGATGCTAACAGAATAAGAACATGCAAATGAATGTAATTTTCTAAAGTAAAAGAAGTGTGTAACTCTAACCACAAGATGTGATAATATGTCGGACTTGGTATTAACCAACATGAGTAACCACTGCAGCATCCTTTCAGTAGCATCCTCCCTGGTAAGATACAACCATAAAGCAGTCACTTTCAAAGTCATCATCTCTCCCGACCCCCCTCTAGCTAGGTTCAAATAAAGAACTTCTCCAAAGCTGATTGCAGCCTCCTGAGGGATGGTATATACAGCTTCACAGCCCCTCCTCCTCTCTAGGAACTGGCATCAGTATCCAAAACTACACCAAAGCACTGTACGAGCATTTATATAGATGCACAGAATCAGGAAAACTTGACAGCACTAAATCATCCTCCATAAGGAAGAGTAAACCTGTCTGGTCGACATCTGCAGTAAATAAAATTGATAATAAAAGGAAAATAATTGCTGTCGAGGACCAAGAAGGAGCAAGTGTCTAATTGGAAGCAATCTCTCCTTAGCCTGAACAAGCAAACAAGAGCACTAGTGAAATCCTCCAAAGCAAACTTGGAGTCCAAATTGGCCACATCTACTAGAGACAATCATAAGTCCTTCTTCACATACGTCTGCAGTCTCAAAAGAAGCACCCAAATCTGTTCAGAACTGGTGGTCAAGGACACCACATATACAAATGCCATAAATATAGCAAACTTGCTGGCTGACAGATTCAGTAAAAACTTCACCCCTCTGTCCCCCCATCAGTAAATCAGGACATCCCCAGTACCTGCCCCATTCCCCTTATATCTAGGGAATAGGTCATCACTGGTCTCTCAAAGGCAAAAAATACAGCCTCCATGGGACCCAATAACATCCCAGGCTGCATTCTACATGAATTCAGGCAGAAATGTGTAGCACCATTAGGAGTTCTATTCAACCAAACCTGAGTACCAGCTTCATCCCAGCTGAGTGGAGGATAGCCACTGTAATCCCTTTGGACAAAGGTGGAGCGTCCACTGATCTGGGAAATTATAGACCCATCAGCCTAACTAGCCTGATCTGCAAGGCCATAGAACAGATTATCATGGACCGTATTAACAATGACATTGGCAACCTCCAAACACTGTTACCAGATGGGTAGCTAACTGGCTCACTGATTGAACCTACCTAGTCAAACTCGGGAAAGCCACCCCGGAGTTCAGTCTCGAGACTTCTGTTATTTAGGATATACTTTTCTGAGATGCAGGCCAAAACCAGTGGACTATGGCTGACCAAGTTTGCAGATGACTGCAAGCTGGGCGCTGTCATCAATTTCCCTAGTGATGTGGACATCCTGCAAGAGGATCTCACCCAAACAAATGACTGGTGGCAGAAACATGGCCTCAAGCTGAATACCAAAAAATGCATCATCATCCCCTTTGGGGAGAGTGACATCCCCACAAATTATCACATTAATAACAATGTCCTAAGCACACAATCAGTCGTGAAGGATTTGGGCATCCACGTTGATCTGTGGCCATGTTGCTTCCATTGTACGGAAAGCTTTCTACATGGCCCACCTCATAAGTAAGGGTATCTCATCCAGGGACAAGGAGGTCATAACATCCCTTTATTTTTCCCTTATAAGGCTCATTATTGAGTACAATGCCCTGTTTGGCATGTACCTTGCAAAGCACATGCAGCAGTTGGAGAGACCACAGAGGTTCCTCACCAGGAGAATCCACGGCCTCAAAAATCTACCATACACAGATAGGCTAAAAGCCATATCCCTCCACTCAGTTTCATACAGACTCCTCAGAAGTGACCTCTGTCTGGCATACAAGGCAATCTCTGACCCCACCTTGATGGGACTGCTGCATATCCACAAGCCAGTGGAAGAGGAACCCTCACGCCAGGCCTCAACCTAGTCTGTGACATCAATAGGACTTGGTGGGACAGATTTGTGTCCCAGAGACTCCACCATCTGTGGAATAGACTCCGTCTCCAGATCAAGTAGAGTACCTCTTTACCCCTTTTTAAGTGCAACTTGGATAACTGGATGGGAAACAGAAAATACATCCCTGGAATTCCACCTGTGTTCCTGCTGGACAGGGGCATCAGGTGCTGACTTGTATAAACATGAGCTAAACTCTTGGCTAGGCTTATAAGGGTCTTGGGGCCAATAACCTAGTAACTGCCTATGATCCTATATATATATATATATATATATATATATATATATATATATATATATATGCTGAGAATTAACTATTTAAGAGGGATATTTTTTCAGTATCCATTTTTACCCATCCATTAATATGTTTTCACTATCCTTTTTTCTGTCTTTCTTGCTCATTTATTTATGTAAAACACATTTTATCTGATTTCTTGATCAAATTTGCTGTCTTTACCACATTTTGAGGCTCTGCTTTTCTGAATGCTGTTTTGACATTTTTTCTTGCTTTTTGGGGAAATAATTGGTATTGCTGTCATCCTTCTGTGTTTTCTTACGCTCTAAATGCTATATGTTTTTCTGTAAGTCCTGAGTATACCTCATTTAAGAATCTCATTTTGTTCATTTCTTTTTGTTGCACATATTAATTTCACCACAATGTTTGTTATATTTTTATCCTCATTGCTCATTCACCCCATCTTCATTTATGGCTATTAGATCCTTCATGGTGCTTCTCCGGTTTGATCCTCGGCTGGGGTGCCTTCTGTGCGGAGTCTGCATGTCCTCCCTGTGGTCGCGTGGTTTTCCTCTGGGTGCTCCGGTTTCCTCCCACATCCCAAAGACATGCTGTAGGTGGATTGGATACTCTAAATTGGCCCTAGGCATAAGTGTGTGTATGTGTGTGCCTTCCATGGAAGGTAGAGTGCTGGGCTGGCAACTTGACACCGTAAAAAACTCCACTGCCAATTATGAGTGGACAGGTGATCCGCTGTGGCAACCCCTAACCGGAGAAAAGCAGAAAGAAGAAGAAGAAGATCCTTCATGGTGCTCTGTCTTAAGACTGCTGCATCTCGGACAGCTTTAATACTAGTTGTTGGAGGCGTGTCCCTTGCAGACATTTCATAATGGTCTTGTCCTTAAATGTAGCTGCAGTGAAGGCCTTTTAGTTAATATCTGGTATATTAGTTTTCCCTCAGTATCATCTCCCTTTTCTCTGCTCTCCTAAGACTGTATTCTGCTGTTTTCGTTTATTTTTGTTTACATAAGGAAGGATTATACATATACTCTCTGCATGTACAGTGATACAAATTTCAGTTTTCACTGTGACCCATAGTGCTTCTTTTCCCTCTATTTTTGTTGTTTGATCCATTTATTTTTGTTTTATCATCTCTGTCCTCCTTTTAAAAGTCATATACTACATGGCAATGTGCAACCCTGTTCATACATAACAACCACTATGCACCTCTTGTGAATATGTAAATAAAATAAATGCAATGATCCTTACAAATAATATAATGAATCTTTTAAATATTTTTGTTACATGTTCAGCTACAGTATGTTTAGTATTCATGTTACATGTTCAACTCTATCAACACATTTCTATGTTGCTAGTCAGTTCATATGCAAACATACTAAATGGTTGTGCAACCAACAAAGAAACAGAATGACCAGTTACAGCAGAAATCTTCACTCTACAAACATTATCTCTCACCTATGTTCACCCTTCACTATTGTTAGTTTTAGATACAGTTTAATCAAGTTACTTATTTATTTATGTTTGTTTACTGGATCAAAAACGACTAATTTCAGGCCCAGCCTAGATAGATACAAAGATATATGGGTTTGCACACAATAGTACAATACAAAGCAAACACACCAAAAATCAGCTGAATACAAATTGCATTACAGAGAGAAGCAAACAACTGAGACAAAGATCGATTACAATAATTACTGGTTACACAGAGTAAAATAAATGCTATTTACATCATTAAGAAGGGCTATATCACAAGAGAAAGAGCGAAGTGAAGAAAGGGGGATGGGGAGATGGACATGACTAATTATAGTATGTGCAAGGATTGCATTATCATTAATGAGTTAGTAATGTAGTGATTTATTAAACAGATAACATTGTCGTGATGCTAGGGTGTAGAGCTCATTAAGTGATATGGCCTGTGGTGCAACAGTTGCAGCAGACTGGCTTGTTCTTGAGTCTGAATTTGGTGCAGTTAGAACTGTTTTTTAAGTAGCTGGTTTGTGATTGCCAATGTAGGAGACGCTCTAGTACACTGTAGTTTGGTTCTTGGGATTTATAGAACATAACCTGATTATAAATGTGTTCTGAAATTATATGAGGGTACGATAGAAGTCAGTTTAGTAGCAAGGGGAGTGAACAATTCAGCTTCTCCAGTAATTTAAGCAAAAGTGCTTGGATTCTTGTTCAAACACACTGCTACTAGCTTTAATTGTTATCTAGTACTTACTGTTGCTCCAGTACTTAGTAACTGTTCAATATTTAACATTTGTATAAATCAGTAACTGTGTTAATTTTGTTTCATTTCTTGCATAATAGTTACTGCAATGTACTAAATGTTTGCTGCCTGAAAAGTGATGCTTTTATTCTGTAATTAACATGTGATGCATGATTATAACATATCTGAATGTAAAATTGTAGTTTGGAAGTTGTATCTGTCATCTAGCTTGTATTGTGGCTGAAAACAGTTTACTTACCTAGTTAACAAAGTTAAATAAAAAAGCAAATAAATACATTGTCAGTCATGGTTCGCTGTGTATCACACTTCTGATATTGCCACAATGTGAAGATTTTCCTTGCACTGCAATCACAAACCCTAGATTTTACCTAGATTTTGGATATTGAGATACACTGCCACTCATATTTCCTTTATCTTGCCCATTTTTGCCTATGTATATTGAGTTTAGGTATGCCTTTCTTCCTACTAATTTTTTTCTATTGTTCTTTCAAGTGGCATATATATCACAAACTACTCTAGGAACCTAAGGAGTAGTGCTAAGATTTTCCCAACATATTTCAGTATCTCTCTTCCTTGGCTTGTTGAAATGTTTGGTGTTGAGTCTGAGTTTGGATCCAAATTCCACTTCTAGACAGAAATAACCATCAGGTCAGCAGAGCTGTGCATCACTTTTAAGTTTTTCCCAGTTAGCAGTAATGGCAAACCCTTGTGCTCTGGCCATTTATTCATTCAAATGCTGAAACATATAATGTGATACATTTTACAGCCTTATCAGTATCATGGGTAGTTAGGATCTTAAAGGGACAGTCTCAGAGATTTTTTGTTTTGATTCTGGTCTTTGTTTACATTTTCAGTCTGACTTTCTGAGCATGCCCTAGCTTTGGCTAGGGGTAGAGGGTGGGGGAATGGTACTTATAGGAAGTTTCAATGGTCTTAGTCAAATTCTATCTCAGATTGCAGTTGTACTCTCAACAGCTGTTACTGAGTCATTCATTAGTTTCACTTGTGCTTTTCATCCTCAGAGAAAAGTAGCATTTCAGGAATTTTATGACTTCTTGCAGTTACCTTGCAGGAAAGCATATGAGCAATGCAAAGCTAAAACATTAGTAAACAGTTCATTTCATTTCATATTTTATTTTGTGTGAATTTCTGAATGCTAGATAAGTGCTATGATGTTATACATGACTGACCCTTGCTCTGTAGAAAGCGTCAGAATGATGCAAGTTTCTAACAATAGTAGAATTAGCCCTCTTTTTTTCATGCCTTTTTTATCTCTGAATACTACTAGCCAAGTGTAATGGTTTTCTGAGCTGCTGTAACATATGTGTGAAGCAAGCAATAGATTCATTTTAAAGAAGGAAATCCAAAACTTACTGTGACAATGGGGTATGTACAGTGCTGCAACCTGTGATAGTTATACATACTAATTCTGAGATGGCTTTACAACGGAGTAAGGGGAATACGTCAAGAGACTGCTAATATTTAGTAGGAATTCACTAAACTGTACTCTTTTGACTATAATGCTTGCAGTTACACTGTGCAGAATAAATAAAGAAATAAAAGCTGCAAAATTAAGATAAGCTTTTTGACAATTTCATAAAAATTTAACACTGAAAATCTTGCCTAACCACCCCCACCACAAACTGTAGTTACCGTTTAGATACTTTGTAGCACTGTGTTTTACTTCTTTCTCAATGTTGTAATTAGAGCTTACTACTCAATTGTACCTAATTTGCTCCTGTACTTCTCCATGTCATGATCACCTCTCCTGTGTACATACCTTGATTGTTATTGTTTACCACCCACCATGTCTTTCTGTGGAGCTTTTCTGCCCGGGCCTCTGCTGAAATAGGACCTATGTCTAGTCAGAATTTCCTGGTAAACAAATGGAAATAAATAAAATAATAATAAATAAACATACAGTTAGACGTTGCCCATTCGATTCTCAGTTAGAGCGTCTTCTGTGTGGCGACATGCGTGAATGGGCGTTCCTTCGTTGAAGGTTGTATGTTAGGCCTGGCAAGCCAGCACGTAAAAATCTACTGCCAATCATTAGCGGACCGGAGTTCCGCTGTGGCGACCCCTAACAGGGAAAAGCCGGAAGACACAAACAAACAAACACAAAAATGTAATAATCTTATTGTGTCCCTGTGATCAGGGACTGAAAGCTTTGCCAGGAACTGCATATTGTTGATTGTGTTCACCAAATGGAATGAAAACAGGGCTGCATAAAGTAAGCTGAAACCTGGGGTAGGGTTGATGATGAAGTAGTAAGTGGGTGGTTACAACTGGCAGGTGTCAAGTCAAGTTTCTTTTGGTCAGAATTTTAGACTCTGGGATTGTCCTTTTAAGAGCATTTTACAGAAGATTTTACTGTATATGCTGTTTGACTAAGCCCCCTTCTAAAGTTTGCAGACTCCATATTAAATGCTGAACCATCATCTCACTCCATTCCTCTTTCTTGTCCCCAAACACTTTTCTGTGATTTACTGAACCAGAACAGAAATAAAGTTAAAATTTCTTCTTTATTCTCATCAGATTTCATTATACATTAAAGCAGCTCAGTTTACATAGTGTGGTTCATATTTCAATTAATGCAATTACTTTACCAATTAGTAACACCTCTATCTTTCTCTAAAAGGTGTAGCTGACCCCTAAGGCAATGTTGAGTGTGTGCTTGTTGGATGTAGCAAATACACTATGTATTGTTGAATTAAGTTGATTCATATATATGTCAGCCTATATACAATATCGTATTTTAAAATAATAAAAATAATAATAAAATAAAAATAACATAACAAAAGTAATAATAGTAATAATTGTGATTATAAATTCTGCCCTTCATTACAAAAGCCACATATCAAGCCAGTAACATCCACATTCAACACTTCATATTTGTGTCCTATGTATGGTGAATCAGATGAAGTATATCAAAGGAAACATCTAAATAAATATAATAAGTAAATACATTATTTTGTTAAAGTACTAGTGCCTATAAATTATTGCAAATAATCCTGTAAATATATAAATAAATATTGTAAATCAGATGAACTATATCAAATGAAACATCTGGATAAACATAATGCATATATTATTTTATTAAAGTGCTAATGCCTATAGATTATAGCAACTAACCCTATAAACATGTATATAAATATGAATAAATATGAATAAATATGAATAAATATATATTTTATATATATATATAAATAAATATTTAAATATATATATATTTTTTTTTTTCTGTGATTTCCATACTAAAATATAGAGTATCAAAAACTGCCATCATTATTGTCACCCTTTTCTTTAAGTCATCTGTAATAGATTGCTGTGCCTAAACCTGGCATTTTGATTAGAGAATTAAAGCTCTTAGCTGCTTCCTAGCCACAAGTATAGAGTTTGATTTCTTTCACCTTTGCTTGCCTTCTGTGTGACTGAGCAAGTTACCTAAGTAGACAGTGCTCCCAAGTTGCTTACCTAGTTAACACATATTTTTTAAAAAAAGCAGTGTTTGTCAATCACCACCTTTAAGCAATGAAACACTTATGTTAACCTTAATTTAGTGTCTGAAAAACAGGAGTCTGAATCTTCCACCTGAAACAGTGCAGTTCCTATGGCTGCTCTACCTATTGGCATAATAGTATAATCCTTTCCCTTGTCACCCTGATGGAGAGCCTGCTCATGTTCTGCCCCAAAGAAATGCATGTTGTTCAATCCCTCATGCTTATATCTCCATCTGACATTTCCTTTTTATCTTCACCAGTGTTTTGTACCACCTGTGATTGTAGGACCCACTATGGAAGTACCCCTTTTAAACTGTCATACACCGTTCAAGCCATCTTCCAAAACTCTGTGTCTTCCCATTTCATATATTTCATATTCCAATTACTTTGCAGTAAATGCCAGGAATCCCAGCTTTCAACTTCCTGAGGCCCTATTTATCTGTCCCAAGCTACCCTTCCTCACTCTACAGTCTTGATTCCAAAGAAATGCAGTATACTGTCACACTTCCTTTGCTAACTTCCCTACCATCAACCAACCCTCTATCACCATCCTCATTTTCTATTTTAGCTATTCCTAGTCCAGATTTCTCCTTTTGTCTGTCAAAACCCTTTGATCTTCCTGATGCCTCCTTCATTAACTTTAGTATCACCTTCACTAACTATATTCTTTTTATCCCAGCCTCCCATATTTAGCATCCTTTTTTCTATCTTTACCTTATTCTTATTCTTATTCTTATTATTATTATTATCATCCCAAAGGGACTCCCTCTTATCCCTGTAGTTTATCAAGCTACCCAATTTAGAGCCCTAAGTGGCACCTTTTCTCCTTCTCCTCCTAACCAGTATCCCTGTTCATTTTAACATTGCTGTTTCCTCTTTCGCTCAGGCTGGACTATAGTCCGTAGTGTGCTTCTTAAAATGAAACTAAACCCAACTCTTCATTGCAGATTTCCCTTTGCAGTCTGCATGTACACAACATCCTATCCAAATAAATTTGTTATACAAAATGGACAAGTCAGTACAAGAATTTTTTGATTACCTCTGTCCTGCTGATCACCCTAGTCACATGTCTGTTCGACAACTTCCTGACTGTCTCTTCCATGTCTACACCATTACATGCAATAGTTACTTCAAAACTTGGCAAACTTCAACCTACCTGGCACCTCCTATAAACACTGGAGCAGCAGCTCCTCAGAAGAACTACCTTGATCCCCTCCCCAGCCGTATATAGTCATTTACAAAAAATTCTCATAGATGTTCCATTACCCTTCTTGCTAGTAGCTTATCTGGGCACCTTCTCTAGGGCTACCACTCCTCTAATAGGTCCATCTCTCAAAGTTACCTCAATAACACCTTCCCATATGCTTAAATAAATCACTAGAGTTAAACATTGAAAAAGCACTCTGAAAAAAGAAATTGAGCAGTTTTGCAGGAGTGGGGGCTTATTATCCTGCACTCTCTTGTGAGAGGTTTTGCCCCCCACTTATATATTCTAATTTCAAGGTCACACAACAGTGGAGGTAAGGAGAAACAGCAAAAGCTACCTCACAACAGTCTTGTACCAACAGCAATCCAACTGTGCCTACTGACATCAAACATTATAATTGCTAATAATCTACCTAAAATAAACCAAAAAAAAAACTGACCAAATATCATCTCACTAACCCCAGTGTACTGCAAGGAATATGAACAAACTCAAATTAGATCAAAAGCCAAAACAAACATCCCACACTAATCTTAACTAAATAATGCTTAATGTAAAAAGATCTATATAAAACACAAAATCAACATTCAGTCAAAAGATATGGTACAAACTAGTATACAAAACACAAAGTAAGACAACTACTTCTTGCAAAAGTAAACCTTGCTGAAATGAGCTCAACCAAAAGCTCACTAAATGAAAAAAAAAAAAGAAATAGAAATAACACACAACAAAGTTTTAAAATAAAGTGAAGATGGTAAAGGAGCAAAGAAAGGCTGCGAATACTCAATGTGTCGGCACAGAAGCATTACTTTATTAATTGCTTGGCTATAAATCTACATGCTTTTAATACAGGTTTCAGGGGTACCTTATCATTCAAACCAGGGGTTTTGTTGGCCCTAAGTCTGATAATCCACTTAAGCTCACATCTCTCAGTGAAGTTTCTAAAGTCCCCTCCTTGACTACTGGGACTAAGAGTCTGGATCACCATAAACTTAAAACTATGCTGGTGGCCACACTCTTGGACATGTTTAGAAAGTGCATTGGTATTTGAGACTATACGAATCTGATAGACATGTTCTCTTATCCTATCCCTTAACTTTCTGTCGGTCTTCCCAACGTAATATGCAGGGCACATTGTACAGCTTGCCAAATAGAGAACATGTTCTGTCAAACAATCTGCACTAACACTAAATTTGAACTCATGCTTCGTGGCCGGATGTATAAACATCATGCTGTCATCGATGTAATCACAAAAATTGCATCTACCACAGCGACTGGTACACTGTGAATCAATGGCACCAAGACCACTGCTAGCTCTCGAGTAGCAGAGAAGTCTCTTTAGATTGTTCTTATTTTTATACATGAAAGTAGGATGGTCACCTACCAACTCCTTAATGGTTGGATCCACTGTCAGTACACCCCAGTTCTTAACAATGATGTCTTTGATCTCATTGGTATCATGAGTATAGAATATGGGAACCCTGACTTCTTGACGTGAGAGTTTCTCAACTGGGTTCATACCCAGGCCATATGATGAAAAATAATGGCGGGCACTACTACCCCTTAATGCCTCAACTCCTTTGAAACCCTCACATACTTCATCCACATTATAGGATCTAGCCAATAGCCTGTCTTGCAATCCCTTTAACTCATTCTGAAATCCCCCATCAGTGGGGTTGAGCCTAGAGGCTCTCATAACCTGACCTTTGATCACATTCTTAAACACATACCTAGGGTGCATACTCGTCCTGTGCAGAAGTATATTCCTGTGGCATGGCTTCCTATAAACACCAGTATTCAGGGTCCCATCCCCTAACTTCTCCACAACAAACTACACTTCAACTCAATTTATGGAAACCAATCCTTAAAGGATCTACCCCAAGAAACCCACCAAACTTTTTCTACCAGCTAATGTAGTACTCCACCAGTCATGTAGCTAAGGCTCTTGAGAAAACACTTACATCTACATTAATCATTAAATTTGGATTATAATTAGCCGGTCATGTAACCTCTTCTCTCTCTCTCTCTCTCTCCTTCTGTTACCCAGCAAACTATGCATTGCAGTGACCAATAGCTAAGGTATACCAGGACAACTAATATCTGCTAAATAGGAAAAGGTTAAGAAAAAAGCTTCCCTATGGCAGGGCAAAGCTTGACCTGAATGGAAAAATGACCAAACTACCTAAACAAAATTACTGACTTTCAAAACTTAAAATGCAATACAAGAATATAAACAAATGAAGTAAAGGTACCACATATAAGGCAACAGTATGAATCTTACATTTCTGGCAAATAGTAATAAAGTCTTCCCTAAAACTGCAACAGGTAAAATACTAGCCTGCACTGAACTTTAGAACTATTTTGAAGTCACAAGAAAAAAAAATAGTAGGAAAAATTAGAGGCCTCCTACATTCCTGATCACCATATCATTCACATAATAATTTTAAAAGTAGGTAGTCATCTCCTTTGTAAACCTCTAATATATATGTACAATCCTACACTCACCATAAATAACACCCCTGCAGCTTTAAACATGCACTGATTTATGCCACTTATCAAGGTTCCCTTACCTACAACTTGCAATGATTTCTATGCAATAGAAAACATCTGTCCACTTGCCTAAATATTAGATAGAATTGTATATGAACTGATGCTGGAATATATATACAGAAATATGACATGATAAAATATAAACAATATGGTTTCTATACCAGCTATGGTACCACTGTAGTAGTTTATATATTAATGAATGAAATGCAAAGCCTTAGCTTGGGTGAGGAAAAGGGTGTGGCTGCCCTGGACGCAAGCAGTTTGAGAGCACAATCAGTACTGTAGAAGAACTACTGCAAGATGTCTTTTTTAGCAGCTGCAAGCCTAGTTATGGATGCTTAAATGCCTTTCCTTCAGCCAGTAGCATGGTTTGTTCTGTGGGGTGAGTGACAATGTGTGGTTTTGCCAGCTATGTCAGGAGCAGTAGGGCACTGGATGTGTAACATATACCAGCATAGATAGCTGGAGTTTTTTAAAGAATTATATATCATTTGTATATCAAACTGATTTGTAAAGGTGCTGGTGTTGAAAAATGTATTTGTAAAACTGCTTGTGTTAAAAATGTATCAACATTGTGTCCTGCTGGACAGAAAAGAATTACAGATGTATGTCAGACTGTACTATTGTAACTGATTAAATATATATATTGTAATAGAGGATACTGGAAGAGCAGATGTTAAGCTCAGTCCCAGCTAACTTTTAGAAAAATATCCAGAAGTTAAATTACCCAGTTTAGGCCATAAATATTGTATCTTACAGTTCTGATTATATCCAGAGACAAAATGTTTTTGAAAACAAGGACTTGGAATCCTACTGCATTGTCTTTAGCAGTGAAATAATTGCTACCCTGGAAAGGTGAAAGTGTTGAAATGGTTTTATGGCTTCCAGTTGCTATAACACATCTTAGCAAAGCTCTATCTGTGTGTATAGTAACACATATGTGTGAGATTCTGGTATATTTTCTAGTAAAGGGGGGGAGCATGGGAACTAAAAGTCAGATGACCAGATGTATGTAATGTTATTCTGTAATCCAGGACTGAAATTATGTTTTAATTCTAGATGAGCCAGAGGTCTCAGAGCAGTCTGTTTTTAAAACCTGACATAGGAGGATGCCTCGCCCACTTCATCTTGCCTTGCTTTAGTAACTAACCAGGGAATAGTAATTCTTTAGATCAGTCAGGAAATATTGTGAGATTAGTTAAGTACTGTTTTCCCTGTATCTGTGTGAATCTATTCATCTGTGTTATTTTAATATTGACTGAAACTCTGGTATTTTTTTGTAAATAAATATTTAGCATTTTCATGTTCTTTTATTATTTATTAAATATATTTAAACTTTTCATTGTTGCTGGTTGTTTAGAGAATGTTTTAACCTTTGAGAGTACTTATATTTATTTGGTGACACTGTGGCCCCCTATGAAAGCCTTACTGCATTGGTCAAACACTATTTGTATTAGTATTACTTTTACTCAGTATAATTGGGTACCCTTGTAAGAGTCTTAGAGTAGCTGGCTTTAGAGGGTCTGGTGGCAGTAACTACCTTATAGTCTGGGCAAAGGGTAGCAGAGCAAGTAAATCTGTGCTAGCCTTTCCCAGGTGTGTGCGTGTGTGTGTGTGTGTGTGTGTGTGTGTGTGTGTGTGTGTGTGTGTGTGTGTGTGTGTGTGTGTGTGTGTGTGTGTGTGTGTGTGTGCAAATCAAATCTCAAAGAGTGTGTGTGTCAGCTGCTTGGAGCAGGGACACAGAGCACTGGTTTCTGGTTTCACAGAGAGGGTGGCGGAGGACTTGTACTGGACACTCGGCTGAGGACTCAACTCTACAGCTGTGCCAATGGGGAGTCTTATTGGGGGCCTGGAGAGAGAGAGAGAGAGAGAGAGAGAAAAAACATCCTCTGGACTGAGTGTGTCCCCTGTGTGCTCTTAAGGGAAATTGTACTTGTTGCAGAGAGTTGCATATGGAAATACTGTGTGTACCTATCTTTGTTTCAAGTGAGCATTCCTCACCATTGTCAGTGGTGAGGATTCAGGCTACTTGATTACTGGCCTAGAGCGGGGGACGTCACAGGGTGCAAGTGACAACTGATTGTTGCAACTCTAAGACTATAAGAGCATTGGTAATCATTTAAGCATTTGAGATTGTGGCTGGTTAAATGATTTCAAAGACTGCTTGCAGTGTGTGTGTGTGTGTGTGTGTGTGTGTGTGTGTGTGTGTGTGTGTGTGTGTGCGTGTGTGTGTGTGTGTGTGCCTGTGCCTGTGTGTGTGTGTGTCTGTGTGTGTGTAATTGTATGTTAGCAGCAAAGATAGCTTTGTCTATAGGGCTTTGTTCATTTGTTCTGAACTCTGCAGCTCAGGACTTTGTTCTGTCTCATCTCCCTCATTTTTTTGTTTGAGGGATCAATAACTGAGGCTTTGCCCCAGGGGGCCAGCTGACCTAGCTACAGCTGTGATTAACTATGTACCAACATGGAAGCAGTCAAACTTAGAGATGCAATGTTTTTATACCAGAAAATAGCACTGAAACTGTGGATCATACTATGGTGTTATAAAAACTAACAAAATATGGATTCTCTAGGGATGTTATACAATTTTTTTTATAGCTATCTACAGAACTTTTAGAGTGATAGGATATAACATCTGTTCTGAAACAGATGATGTTTTAAAATGAGTCCCTTAGAGGTCAGTACTAGGACCCCTTTATTTTTTCTATCCATAAAAGACCTAACTTGTGAGCTAACATACATACATTTTGTGCTTAATGTTATTCACATTATGACAAGATCACCGAAAACACAGAAAGCCTTACTAAAATGCTATAAGAGGACTTAATGTCAATATGGCACTGGCAGACCAGTAACAAGCAAATAGTAAAGCAAAATAAGATGACATGAATGATATTTGGAACACAACAAAAACTAATGACATAACTTCACCAGCCCATTAGGAATCCTACTACCCAAAACAGATTAAAAAAATAAATAAATAATGGATGAAACCATAAATTTGCATCTACCATTCTACTCACATGTCAGTCCAGGTGCACAAAGTAAAACAAAAACACCAACCCAAAGGATGTATAACACAAAAATCCACAAAATAACACCCACAGAAGACACTCCAGTGAAGGAAATATCTATTTAGCACTTTTTCCAAAGACTTCATCAAAATAAAATGACAAAATGTCAGTCAACCTTATATACTGTTCTGCATACTCAATTAAATGGGTTCCTATTAGATGACCGAAGATGCATTATATCAAATGCGTCTTGGTCAAACTTAAAACAATGAAAATGCAAAATAGTGAAGCGATCAGAAAACATGAAAATAACTGGTAAGTGCTTTTGTTCTCATATAGAACTTCATCAGACTAATCCATTAAACACATTACTCCATTTAAATAGGCCATCCCATAATGACATGTTCACAGCCTCAGTGTTTTAATCCCTTACTTCTCAGAACCACTTTAAAATTGACTCCATCTTTCAGTCCTGGAAAACTGCAGTCATTTACTCGTATTACCAACAGCATGTGATCGTAATGTATGTTTTGCCAAGCATTGCCTACATCTAACTTTTCAATAACATACAAATGTTCATATATTCTCATATAAAATTCCCTGGTCATCCTTCCTAAATAAAAACCTGACATTTTCCTCACAAAGCAATATATACCACAATTTTGACTTACAAGTAAACTTATTGTGTAACTTAATCTCAAATCTCAAAATTCCTACTTACTAAAAAACTACTGGCTTCTTCTTTGACATACTTACAATAATTGCAAGCATGACATTTAATTATTCCTACAGGAGAATTTTTGGCCTTGGGGTATCATAGTTGGTGCAAAACTTGCTTTTTTCTGATTGCCATGCAGCAACTCTGATTTTAGATACTATTCTAAGTTCTCTTGTAATCCAGAGCCTGGTTTTGACCTTGAATAGACTGAAGATGAAGTGAAAGCTTTTTTCTTGTGGATTTAACAATTTTTAAGGATTATTGCAGTTTCTCTTGGGTCTGAGCTACCTGAAACTGAGGACCAGTTGGTTGTTTATTGTTCTGACTAAAGACAGGATTTTTTTTCTTATTTAGTATATATGCAGTTTAATGTTGGGGGTGTTTTATATGTATTGTGCAAATGTTAAAAATAATGGATCATTGATAACTGAGGGTTGGGGGCAGCATTTTAATGTAAGATATATTGTTTGTTAATTTAGTAATTATGAGGTCTGGAAGGGTGTGATTGTTGGTTTTGAAATTAGGTTAGGTAGTGATGTGGAGTATTTACATTAGATTTTGCTTTGTAAGAAAATCATTTATGCCATTGTACAGTGGACCAAGAAGGTTACTATTACTACTATGACTAAAATTAATATGCCTTTATATGATTAATATTTAAGTTACTAAGTATTATTATGTCTTTATATGATTTTGTGTTGAGTCTATCACCTGCTAGTGCAACTGTTTAAGTTTCTTCTCCATGTTCACACGTAATTAACTAAAAGACAAAAAGTTAATACCATACTTCCTCTGATAAACTGCTGCTGTAAAATCAAGAATAGTGAGGTTTAATTTTTGCCTGAACCTAGCACATCTAAAATTTTAACAAGAAAAATAGTGTTTGTACATATCAGTTCATAATTTTATAAGCAGAACATGCTTGCAGCTTAATGTACTGAATTAACTTTTTTTTTCAAATTTTAGATGGATCTTATACATTAAGCACAAGTATTTGACTGCAAAATATATGGGATATTATTAAGAAGCTGGTAAATGCTGTGCTAAAGGGGTGTGCCATCCTTCTTATAAGATATTAGACAAAGGTTCCTTGAACCCAAGGCAATACATGAAAAGTGAAGAATCATATTCCAAGTGTCTTACCCAACATCTTTCTTGCAGTAAAACTATTGCATTCATTGTTTCAGGCTGGTTAGGCTGAGTGTTGGTGACACTGTGCATACATAGGTTCATAGTTTCATAGATTACCAGGCTAATGGCTTAAGAGCCCTTACAAGCCTACCCAGTATAACTCAATTTTACCCAATATATGGCCACCTTTTGGTAAGAGGATGGCATGAATTTATGCCTGTGCCTTGAGTATCTTACATATTGCCCCTGTCCATAAGGGACATAGATGCTACCCCAGGTGTGAATTTGCAGTTCCCCATCCATTCATCCAAACTGTGTTTGAGAAGGGTCAGGGAAGGACTCTGCTTAATATGAATAGGTAGTCTGTTTCAAAGAAGGGGCAACCTCTGAGATGCATATCTGTTTCTCCAGCATGAAATTTTTAAGTCATCGTCTAAGGTTAGATTCCTAGATCAGGTGCCTTCATGCTGTTTGACTTGGGGCTGTGTAGCAGTTCCATCAGGGCTGGATTTGTTAGTGCCTTGCAGGTCAGGCATAGGTCACCCCTTAATAGTTGGTAGGAGATAGAGTAAATGGATAGGGCTTTTAGTCTATCTGCGTAGGACATGTTGTTTACACCCTGTATTTTATTTGTGAGGAACTCTGAGGTCACCTCAGCTGCTGTAAGTGCATAGTTGAGTACATGACAAATGGCGAATTGTACTCAGTTATCGGTCTACTGAGGAATGAGTACAGTGGGACTATAATTTCCTTCGATCTGGATGCTATGCCTTTACTTATAAGTAGTGCCACATAGAAAGACTTCCTCAGCACTGTGGACACATGGTGGTCAAAGTTCAGGCTACTATATAGATCCATCACCTCTGAGTCTACTCTTAGGGGTATGATATTGATGCTGTAATTTGCAGGGGTATTTGACTTCCGAAAAGGTATAATAATGCATTTGTTCACATTTAGTTTTAGGCCATGGTTCTGACACCAATCATTTGTCTGAGCTAGACCCTCCTGAAGAATATCTACATTAATGAGGGAGTCAATGATTGCCCCCCGCTTGCAGCCATCGGCAAACTTTGTCATCCAAAGGTCTTCCACATTAGCCTTGACTTCAGTGAAGCATATTCTGAACAAGAGTGGTCTCAGCACTGAGCCCTGTGGCACACCACTATTAACTGGCCTCTTGCTGGATCTGGATTCAACCACTTCAACCGCATGTGCCCTGTCCATGAGAAAATTGGCTATCCATCTGGCGATGTATGGATATATACCCAGTTTTGTTAGTTTATTTATAATAACTGAGTGGGGGATTGTGTCAAATTCCTTAGCCAGGTCGAGGTAGGTGGTATGTACTGTTTTACCCTCAACCATGGCCTTGGTGACTTTCTCAAAGAAGTCTACCTGATTCAGTAGGAATGACCTGCCCTTGACAAAGCCAAATTGGGTCTGATTCATTGCTTGGAGGTTTTCTTTGTCATTATTTATCAGGCCCATGATTATGCATTCCATGGCCATATATATAAGACTAGTCAAAGTTATGGTCTGTAATTTCCAAGGTCAGTAGATGGTCCCCCTTTATGCAGAGGGATGACTGCTGCTGTCCTCCACTCTACTGGGACAAAGCCAGTCCAGAGGCTGTGATTAAAATGAATTCCTAATAGGTTCATAGGTAGATACTAGGCTATCTGTCCTAGGGCATTAATAAGCCTAGCCAGAGTGTATTTGGCTTCCGCCTCCCTATTAGATTAGCCTACTGTGCGTCTGTAAAGTATGTCACAGAAGGTACCTTTTAAGATTAGTTTACTGTGCCTCTGTCTAGCAGGGACACGGAAGAGATCCCAGGGGTGAATTTACGATTTCCCATCCACGTGTCCAGATTTTGCTTGAAGAGGGTCAGCGAGGGGCTATGATAACATGAATTGGGATTCTATTCCAGAGCGAGGGGAGCCTCTGGGAAATTAATCTGTCCCTCCAGCATGTCCTATTTATTTTGTGCTGAGGTTTAGGTCCCTGGAGCATGTAGCTTTAAGGGACTTGGATTTTTTGAGGTGGAGCATGTCCATTAATTCTGGGTTTGACATGGCTTTGTACGTCAGGCATAGATCGCCTCTGAGTAGGCGGTAAGCAACTGAGTAGAGCTGGAGTTTCTTTAGTCGAGCTGCATAGGACATCTGTTTGTAGCCCATGATCCTCTTGGTGAGGTACTTTTGGGGTCTCTCCAGTTGCTGCAGGGGTCGGGTAAGGTACATCCCAAAAGGGGCATTGTATTCAATTATGGGCCTGATGAGTGACGAGTAGAGGGGCACAATGACCTCTCTTGATCTAGATGTGAACCCTTTCGTGATAAGGTGGGCTATATAGAAGGTCTTTCTAACCACTTTGGCAATGTGATTATCAAAGGAGAGATTACTATCTACGTTGGTCTCCAAATCTCTAATTACTTCTTCCCTACTTAATGGATTACCACCTATGTGGTAATTTGTGGGCACCTTGTTTTTCCCAAAGGGGATGACTATGCACTTTTTAGCATTTAGCTTGAGGCCGGGGCTCTGGCACCAAGCATCCATCTCTGTGAGACCCTTTTAGAGGATGCTTGTGTCAGCTGGAGATTCGATTATGGACCCCAGTTTGCAGTCATCTGCAAACTTTGTCAACCATAATCCCCCCGTGTTAGCCTGAACCTCAGAGAAGTATATACCGAACAAGAGAGGTCCCAGAACTAAGCCCTGTGGGATGCCACTTGTAACTGGTTTGGATTTGGACATGGCACCTGCGATTCTGACCATGTGGGTTCTATCTCTGAGCCAGTTTGCAACCGATCTTGTGATATAGGGGTTGATATTTAAGCTGGTAAGCTTATTTATGATGCCCGAGTGGGGTATTGTGTTGAAGGCTTTTGCGAGGTCCAGGTAGGCTTTGTGGACTACCTTGCCCTCATCTATGGCTTTGCTAACTGTTTCAAAGAAATCAACTAGGTTTAAGAGGCAAGATCTGCCCTTAACAAAGACGAATTGGGTAGGGTCCACTGTCTGGAGGCTCCCAATGTCTTTGTTTATGAGTTCCATGATAATACGCTCCATAGCTTTACAGACCAGACTAGTCAGGCTTATGGGGCGATAGTTTCCGGGGTCAGTTGTGGCACCACCTTTGTGGAGTGGGACCACTGTAACTGTATGCCATTCTTTGGGTACATATACCGTAGTAAGGCTAAGTTTGAACAGTGATTTAATGTGAGGGTTCAGTTCTTCTTGGAGCTCGTGTAAGACACAGCCTGGGACACCGTCCGGTCCCATAGATGCTGTGTTTTTTGCTTTGGAGAGGGCAGCTTTCACCTGTGCATCTGTGATGTCAGGGAGGTTACATTCAGTTGGGATAGGCATTTGCTCCTTTGGGGGGGAAGGGGGGGAGAAGTTTGCGCTGAATCTGTCTGTCAGGATGTTGGCTATGTCTGTAGGTTCGGTATATTTTGTACCATTAGGCAACAATTCAGAGCATATCTGGGAGTTTCCGCCCATGTTCCTGACATAACTAAAGAAGGCCTTGTGATTATCTTTAGTGTCTAGGGCAATTTTTCTTTCGAAACTGGCCTTTGATGATTTTATGAGGGATCGAAGTTTCTTGCTAATACTGATCAGAGATGCCTTCCCTTTTTGGGATTTTGCTCTGTCATGTAGTATCTTCCTCCTTCTGTTGTATAGCTTATTTATGGCCGGGGTCCACCAGACCGGTCTCATGTTTTTGGAGGAGTGAGTCCTGGTTTTATTTGGGATAGCCCACAATCCATCCATTCCTGCAGGTGCTCATAGAATGCATTTGTAAAGGATTCTGTGGATTGGGCTGTATTATCCTCTGGCCTAGGGGCTTTGAAGGATTCCACCTCAGTCTTGAGAAGTGCAAAGATGGCTTTTGAGAAATTCTTTACAGTGATTTCCTTGGCTGGGGGTGGGGACGGAATATGGATGTCCAGGGAAATTTGTTTATGGTCTGATCTTACCAATGAGGGGTTTACCTCTGGTGTGGAACATAGAGTCCCCATGTTGGTGCTGACCAGGTCCAATATGTTGTTCCCTCTTGTGGGAGTGGTGACCAGTTGTTCCATTGCGTTAGAGTTTATAAATTCAAGGAACCATTGGGCGAGGGTGTTTGGGCTTGAGTAGTTTTCCCAGTCAATGTTTGGGTAGTTGAAGTCACCCAATAACATAGTGTTTGGAGAGACCTTCATATTCTCCAGTGTTCTCAGGAATGCCAAGTGAGGTTCCTGTAATAGGGAGGGTGTTCTGTAGCAGGCTACAAACTGAAATGCAGTTTTGCCCACTGTTAGTTGCACATGGATGGTTTCCGATGCTTCGTGCAGTGCAACTAACCTGGAGGTGTAGGTATCTTTGATGAATATAGATACTCCCCCTCCTTTTGTGCTTCGGTCCGAGTTTTGGGGCCAAAACGCATGGTATGAGTTATAACCTGGTAGTGCTGGGTTGCTCTCAGGAGCCTTGAACCAGGTTTCTGTTACTGCACAGACATCGATTTTCTCCATACTGAGGAGAGCCTTGAGTGCGTGCATCTTGAGGTTTAGACTTCTGGCATTGAGTAGCATTACCTTTATTTTTTTTATCCTTGGGTTGTCTATGGAGGTGGGTTTGTCCTTTGAGCCTTGCCTAAAAAAGGCACTATGGGGGTGGCAAGAGCCTTGGCCAGTATACGAAAGCCTAAGGGTGACAGGTGCAAGTCGTCCCTAGCGAAGCAATGTGTCCTCCCAGGCTGACAGACACTGGATCCCCTTTGAATGACACCAATACTTTAGCCAGTTGTTGAAACTGATCATTTTGTCTTTATACTATGGCATCATTCTTGGTGAGAGCAAGATGCTACTCAAGGTCAGGGTCATACCAGCCTGGGCTACATGGTCAGAGAGCTCCTCTGTGTCTCTTTTCATGTAGTCCAGGGAGGTACATCTCAGGTCATTCACACCAGCATGGACAATGACGGAGTCATACTTGAACTTGCTTTGGAGTGACCTGAGTGCTTGCATTATGTGGCGGATCCTGGCACCCAACAGGCAGCTTACAGTGACCTTCTCCTTGTTCAGTCTGGTGAGCAGGACGTCAGTGTGCCGGACAATAGAGTCCCCTATAACAAGTGTATTTGGTGTGTTGTTTGGCCTTAAGGGCTGTGACTGTGAGGCACACTGATTTTGTGAGATATGTGATTTGTGGGTATTGTTGAGGGGTGGCTGTTGCTTGGATATCTGCTTAGGAGGTCTTTACTGTTTAGGCAGATATTTATTTAGAGCCTCCGAGTATGTTTTTGTGTGTTTATGTGTTGGGTATGCAGATGCAATAGGTCTGTGTGAGACTGGATTTGTGGTGTGGGTGGTTTCCTTTTCCTCCTGACTGTCTGTGCCAGTCTTGAGTTGAGAGCTCTGCCTCCAGTTTGGCTGTGTAACTGCATCTCTCACATGTATTAGAGTTTGTTGGAAGGAGGAGAGGGTTGTCTGTTTACATAAGGCAATTGTAACATTGCCTCAAAATTCCCAGATTCACCAGCTGGACTGGAGAGTAACCTTAAAACTGACCCTTGGACATACCAGATTAGTATAGGGAATTGTTTTTTTACTGATCAGATTAGGGAAGGGAACTGATTTTTCACTTGATCAGGAAGGACCAATCGGGAGCCTAATACTTATGAGAAGTCAAGGAGGGTGTAGTGCTTTAGTTAGTGTTTCCTTATAAGAGCTGAGCAAGCGCAGGGCTTTAGAAAGAGAATAGAGTGATTACTTTGAGAGTTTGAACAGTTCTAAGGGAAAAAGTGAAGAGCAGACTTTGTGGAGCCTGGAATAGTTTAAACCTGTTTCGCTGCTCAGTGCGCAAAACCGCGCAAAAAGAGAGTTGTAGGGTTTTAAGAGAGAGAGATCAAGGAGTTTAGAATTGACCCAAAATGGCCAATAAAACTACAGCTTCTAGGTAGTAACCACTCCTCCGGGGACAGGCAGGCTGTTCAGTGTTAACCACTCCCACTGATAAACACAAAGACTTGGAAACTAGCTATGTCATCCCTTAACAGGGAATAATTTACCTTACAGAAGTTCTTAAAGTTTTTGGGGTTAGGTGGGTGGACTAGTTTTATCTTTATTTCAAGGGAGACCACTTTGTGATCTGATCTTGCCAGTGAGAGCATCACACAAGGGGGGGGGGGGGCGCTCTCCTATATTTGTGAATACCATATCTAAGATATTTGTTCCCCTAGTGGGAGTGCAGACAAACTGCTCCAAGGCGTTTGAATTTACAAAGTCAAGAAATCTTTGGGCTGCATGTATGCCTCCCATGGAGGGGTAGTTAAAATCACTCATAAGTGTGGTATTGGGCTGGATGGTGAGTGCTTCTAGTAACTTTAGCTATGATGTATAGGTTTCTTGGTTTATGGCGAGGGGCCTGTAGCTTGCAAGAATATGGTAATGGATTTTTCCCATGGTTAGTTGGACATGGAGTAGCTCAAGCATGTCATATTGTTTGAAACCAAAAAGCAAAAAAAAATCAAAACAATAAAAATAAAAATAACAAAAAAAGAAGTTTGTTTACTGGCTGTTGTACCTGTTGGAGTCTCTGTGGCCTGCAGGCTTCTTATTTTTATTGTTTTTTTTATTGCTTTTTTGGTTTCAATAGTTTGTTTATTTGCTGCTATGTCTGCAGGAGGACTGATGGAGTCTCAAACTTTGTTTTCTGAACCAGACATTTCAGCCTTGCGGACGTTTCAGTTGTTGGATATGCCTGGTTAGGTACATACCAAAAGGTGCATTGTACTCAATGATAGGTCTGATGAATGCAGAATGCAGCAGAACAATGACTTCTTTGGACTTAGATGCCATACCTTTGTTTGTAAGTTGGACGACATAGAATGATTTCCTCACCATTGTAGACTCGTGATGATCAAGGGCTAGATTACTATATATGTGTGTCCCTAAGTCCCTGACTACTGGGTCAGCTCTAGGGGGTGTGTTGTCAGTATTGTAGTTACCAGGGATGGATGACTTCCCAAAGGATACTATTATGCATTTCTTGGCATTTAGTTTTAGTCCATGACACTGACACCAGTTATTTGTCTGTGTCATCCCCTCCTGGAGAACATTTATGTCAGTGTGAGATTCAGTGACAGCTCCTAATTTGCAGTCATCTGCAAATTTAGTCAGCCAGAGATCACTGATATTGGTCTTGACTTCAGAGAAGTAAGTGCCAAAAAGGAGCGGTCCAAGGACTCATCACTGAGGGACTTCACTTGTGACTGGCTTCTTTGTAGAGGTGGATTCCCCAATTCTAACTTCCTGGGTCCTGTCTGTGAGCCAGTTGGCTATCCACCAGGTGACATACGGGTTTGTATCTAACCTCCTGAGTTTGTCAACAATGCCCGAGTAGGATATTGTGTCAAATGCCTTGGCTAGGTCAAGATAGGCAGTGTGAATGATTTTGCCCTCATCCATTGCTTTGGTTACCTTCTCAAAGAAGTCCACCAGGTTGAGTAGGCATGATCTACCCTTGACGAAACCAAACTGGGTTGGGTCCACTGTCTGGAGGTTTACTATATCTCTCTCTTGATCATCTCCATGATAATCCTTTCCATGGCTTTACATATAAGACTAGTGAGACTTATGGTTCTGTAGTTTCCAGGGTCTGTAGATGGCCCACCTTTGTGCAGAGGGATGACTGTTGCCTTTCTCCATTCATGAGGCACGAAGCCTGTTTGGAGGCTATAGTTAAATAGTAACTCCAGAGGCCCTGATAGGTCATGTTTCATGCTATTTAGAAGGCATCCTGGAATATTGTCTGGGCCTATTGTTGCAGTGTTCTTTGTCTTAGAGAGAGCATTAAGGATCTGTTCTGTAGTGATAGTAGGGGGAGTTATATTTGATGATATTTCCTGATGGAAGGTTGAGGGGGAGAGAGGAGTAAAGTTGGAGCTGAATTTATCAGCCAGGAGGTTTGCTATATCTTCTGGCTCAGTATAGGTGGCTCCATTTACAATGAGCTCTGCACACAATTGTGTATTGCCTTTGAGGTTGTGGACATATTGAAAGAATGCTTTGTGTTGTCCTTGGCCTGGGAGGCCAAACTTACCTCAAATTTAGCTTTGGTAGACTTTGTCTCTGAGTTGTTTATTTAGTTTAAGAGTGCTTTTATCCTTCTGGATGCTGAACCTCCTAATTTTTGCCATGATTTTCTTCCTCCTGTTATACATCCATTTGATTTTGTGATTCCACCAGGCTGGCTTGTTTTTTGAATTAGTTCTGTACTTCTTCCTGGTGGGTGCAGCTGCCTCTATGCAGCTATTAACATGCTTGTACAGGATTTCTGTTAACAGTTCTGCATAGGCAGAAGTGTTCTCAGGGTTTATAGGGGCTTGAAAGTTTGCCAGGTTCTCACTTAATGGCAAGAGGTTAGCATTAGAATAGTTCCTTAATATTCCTGGTTGAGCTGGAGGTCCAGGTTTTATTTTTACTTCAAAGGAGACCGTTTTGTGGTCTGACCTTACCAGGGAAGGCATTACACTAGGGAGTGTGCAGCACTCTTCCATATTAGTGAGGACCAGATCCAGTATGGTTGCACCCCTGGTTGATGTATTGACTATCTGGTCCAGGGAGTTTGTGTTTACAAAATCCAGGAATCTCTGTGCATGTATGTTTGATGTTGTATAGGATTACCAGTTAATAGTGGAATAATTAAAGTCATGTATGAATATGGTATTGGATTGGATGGTTAGTGTTTCTAAAATACCTTTTTACAGTCATTCATCATGACTTGGGAATTCGGTGGTTTTCGGAATATTTATTTGAGACTCGGTTAACAGAAGAAAAAATAAACACTTTTGAAACACTTAGAAATTGTGTTAAAAACAACTTTTTGATTTTTGACAAAGAATTTTTTCTTCAGCTTTCAGGTGTGGCTATGGGTTCCGCCTTTAGTGGGTTGTTCATAAATGTTGTCATGACCAAGTGGGAATACAACCACTTGTTTGCATCTGATTTTATGCAGTCCTGTAAACTCTGTCTGCATTTCCTGGATGATATCTTTACTGTTTGGAATGATAACAGCAATTTGCTTCAGGAATTTTTCATCTATATTAATCAAACCACTGAATTCCTTAAATTTTCTTATGTGGCGGATAATGACAATATTGCTGTTTTGGACATTTGGCTTTATACAAATTCCATCAAGAAAAAATTTGAAAGCAAAATTTACAGGAAATCTACCTTTTCAGACATATACCTGCATTATACCAGCTCCCACCCCCATCACCAGAAGTGTGCTGTTGTTAAGGGACAATTTCACTCTGAATTTTACTTGGATGAATGTGAGCACATTAAACGTATGTTTCTGACAAGAGAATATCCTGTTAGATTTGTTGATTCACTGATGTATGAGGTGATCAACAAAAGAGAGTGTGGCCATTTTAAACCAATTTTACAGCATGCCCACCTCAGGAACCTGCTGATACTACTGTGGAGCTGATGGGCCAGAGCATAATTTGGTATAACAACATTAATTCCTGTACTGGCCCTTCCAACAATGCTTGCAGGACTGATGCAGTTTTGGTCAGTTTGTTTATTACTCAGTACAACAGGTCCTTCTTCAAAGGATCGAAATTTCACATCAAATCACTGATCTGTGAAGACAAGATGATCGAAGTTGTGAAATATCGAACCTTGTGAATGGAGATCACTGCACAGTGTGGAGTGGGAAATTTACTGTTCTCTTCTATGTAGTGCGATCTCGGAGTTGGTATATTTAAGTCGTAGGGGGTGTGGGGGTGCAGGGGGGCTTGACCCCCTGCAAAAACATTAAATAAGAAGTTTTCACATTTTAGATTATTTTCCTTAGGTTCAATATTTCACAACTTCGATCCTCTGGTCTTTGATGATCAGAGGTTCAGTGTTGTAAAATTTCAATCCATTGAAGGGGACCCAGTACAACATAGAGAGTAAACTGATTAGAGATATTCTTTATGAAAAATGGGCTATTTTGAAAGGTGATAGCCAGATTTCTGGTAAAGTGAGTGAAAAACCTAGCATTACCTTCAGGAAAGGGACAGAATTTTAAGTACTTGGTTGAGCATTCTGGCACTCATAGAAGGAAAAATGATCTTACAAAATTTAATATGTCTAAATGTGGGAGCTGTTCTATGTGCGCATTTTTGTTGTGAGCAATTTACTATTAATGATTTTAAGTATAAGATGAAGCATGTAACTGCCTTACCAAGGGTGTTGTTTATGCTGCTTTGGATGACTGTTGTTCAGTCTATTATGTAGGCAAAAATGAATGCTGTTTTAAAGAACATATATGGGAACATAACAATGATACTAAGCACAAAAAAGAAAGCAGTGCTTTAGCTAGACATACTAGCTCCTTTCCTGGATATATGTTTAAGTTTATGGTTATAGAGAAGGTGCCAGTGGATCTGTCACGATCCCCGGTAGCTACTTTTAGAAAAATGTGAATTGTATTGGAAACTGCAATTAAATGCTGGTAGCTGGCCAGGGCTTAATGGTTTTACATCTATTTTCTGATTATTAAAACTGAAGGCTTTACAGAGATAGTTTTATTTGAAAGTTATTTAAATCTCATTTAAGATGTAAAGTTTTTTATCTGTCTTATTTGTTTTTTAAAATGTGTTTTGTCACTTAAAAAAATTGCTTTGCCTAGAGCTTGGCAACCAGGTGATCATGTGATTTCTATCATGTGATTTTTTTTACCATGTGACCTTTTTCCTGGTGCTGTTTAAATGGAGTTCAAACAATGTAGTTTTATCTGAAGAAGTTTATATTTAATAAACGAAAGTGCTAATCCATTGTTTTTGTACTGTTTTGCATTTCACTACACATTTACTGGCTGTTGTACCTGTCAGAGTCTCTGTGTCTTGCTGGTTTCTTATTTTTATGTCATATTGTTTGACCAGCCTTGAGGTGTGCTTATCCTTTTATGTAGACGTACACACCTCTGCCTTTTTCTCCTTCATGTTCAGTGGGTGGTCAGAATATATGAAAGGCATTATAGGCATGCACTGTGGTAGTGCTTTTTGTGGCTTTGAACCATGTATATGTAAGTGCACAGATGTCAGCATTCTCCAGAGTGAGGAGGGTTTCCAGGGAGTGCAGTTTCTTGCTGAGACTCTAAGCATTGAGCAGTTAACACCTCTAGCTTGTCCTGAGAAGCTTTTGTTATGTTGGAAGGTTTGTTTGTTTAGCAATGCCTAAAAATGCACTGTAGGGGTGGATAATGTTTTAGCCAATATCTGAAAGCCTAGAGGTGGCAGGTGAAGACCATACCTGGTAAAGAAGCAAGACCTATCATCCATGTTCTCCTAGGCTGACAAGTCATAACTCTCAACCTTCCATCTCCAAAATGAGGAACACTCACCTTCATAATGTGGAACAAATGGGAAAAATGTGGAACACATACTAATGGCTTACTAGCAACTTCAACTAGGAAGGTCATAGGATGGTTAAAATGTGCTGGTTTTACTTATAAAGAAGATCCTTTAATGAATTAATATGATTAATTTATATTTACCATGGATTTCACTTAAAAAAGTTCCTAACACTGAATGTGTGACAGACTGTTTCAGTGTGGAATTTCGAGGAACCTGAACTTTTTAAGACCCCAAATGAGGTATGTTCCTCATAATGAGGTACACTTGAGAGGTATGTGACAAGTATTGGACCTCTTTAGAATGACACCAGTAACTAAGCCTGTTTGTTGAAGTTGATCATTTTCTTTTAGTATTATGGCATCAGGCCTGGAGATGTTAGAATGCTGCTCAGTGCTAGGCTCATACTTGCGTGTGACATATTCTGAGAGCTCAATCATGTCTCTTTTCATATAGTCAAAGGAGGTACATCTTAGGTCATTTATGCCCATATGGACTATGACTATGAGTCATACTAGTACTTAGGGTTAAGTGACCTGAGTGCTTACATGATCTGTTGGATCCTTGCCTCTGACAGGCAGTTGTTTATGTATTTATTTATTTTACACTTGTTTGTCGAGGAGGTCTGACTTGACAGAGCTGTCTGTATTCAGCGGAGGCCTGGGCAGAAAAGCTCCAGAACAATTGCTAACATACTATACATAAGGCATTTACATGAACATTGTAGTTTACACATACAGTTATAAAATATAGCAGATAATAACATAATTGCATAAGATATTTACATAAACATAGTGGTTTAGGCATACAATTAAAAGTATAGCAGGTAGTGACATATGACTGTTGTTCATACATTATGTTTAGTAGAGATAATCTTGAAGATGTACTGAAGATAAGACAAGAAAGGAAAGACTAAAAAAATACTAGCCAGATAATCTTGAAGATGTAATGAAAATAAGAGAAGAAAGAAAAAACTAAAAATACTAGCCAGTTTGTCAAAGGAGGAGAGTATAGGCAAGTTCATATGAGGTTCATAGGTTCATACTAGGCTATCTGCCCTAGGGCATTTATAAGCCTAGCCAGAGTGTGTTTGGCTTTCCCCACCCATTTTAAATTAATTTTGCTATGCCCTTTTTCGAGGTTAGTATACTGTGCCTCTGTCTAAGAATGACACAGAAGTGATACCCGGGGTAAACCTACGATCCCCCATCCACTCATCAAGATTCCTCTTGAAGAGAGTCAATGAGGGACTCTGCCTAACCTGGACTGGGATTTTATTCCAGAGTGAAGGGAGCCTCTGGGTTATGAATCTGTCCCTCCAGCATGTCCTATTTATTTCAGTGCTGAGGTTCAAGTCTCTCGAGCGCGTAGCTCAATGGGATTTGGATTTTCTGAGGTGCAGGTTGGACATGGCTTTATACGTCAGGCACAGATCGCCTCTGAGCAGGTGGTATGCCACTGAGTAGAGCTGGAGTTTCTTTAACCGGGCAACATATGGCATCTGTCTGAGCCCTTTGATCCTCTTGGTGAGGTACTTTTGGGGTCTTTCCAGTTGCTGCAGGTGTCTGGTAAGGTACATCCCAAAAGGGGCATTGTACTCAATTATGGGCCTGATGAGGGATGAGTAAAGAGGCACGATGATCTCCCCTGATCTAGATGTGAATCCCTTCATGATTAGGTGGGCTATATAAAATGTTTTTCTAACCACTTTGGCCACGTGGTTGTCAAATGAGAGATTGCTATCAACTTGGGTCCCCAGGTCCCCAATTACTTCTTCCGTACTTAATGGATTACCACCTATGTGGTAATTTGTGGGCACTTTGTTTTTGCCAAAGGGGATAACTATACACTTTTTGGCGCTTAGCTTGCGGCCATGGCTCTGGCACCAGTTGTCTGTTTCTATGAGGCCCTTTTGGAGGATGTTTGTGTTGGCTGGAGAGTCTATTATGGCACCCAGTTTGCAGTCATCTGCGAACTTGGTCGGCCACAGTCCTTCCGTGTTGACCTGTACCTCCGAGAAATATATACCGAACAAGAGAGGTCCCAGGACTGAGCCTTGTGGGACACCACTTGTAACTGGTTTGGAGTCTGACATGGCTCCAGCAATTCTAACCATGTGGGTTCTGTCCTTGAGCCAGTTTGCAACCCATCTAGTGACATAGGGGTTTATATTTAAGCTGGTGAGCTTATCTATAATGCCCGAGTGGGGTATTGTATCGAAGGCTTTTGCAAGGTCCTGGTAGGCTGTGTGGACCACCTTCCCCTCATCAATGGCCTTGATGACTGTTTCAAAGAAATCGACCAGGTTTAAGAGGCAGGATCTGTCCTTAACAAAGCCGAACTGGGTAGGATCCAGTGTCTGTAGGTCCCCAATATCTTTATTTATGAGGTCCATGATGATCCTTTCCATAGCTTTTCAGACCAAGCTAGTCAGGCTTATGGGGCGATAGTTTCCAGGATCTGTTGAGGCACCACCTTTGTGGAGAGGGACCACTGTTGCTGTACGCCACTCTTTTGGTACATATCCTGTAGTAAGGCTGAGATTGAACAGTAGTTTTATGTTTGGGTTTAGCTCTTCTTGGAGTTCATGTAGGACGCAGCCCGGGACACCGTCTGGTCCCACTGATGCTGTGTTTTTTGCTTTGGAGAGGGCGGCTCTTACCTGAGCATCTGAGATGTCAGGGGGGCAGCACACTGCTGGGATAGATATTTGCCCATTTGGTGGTGAGGGGGGGGGGGTTTGCACTGAACCTGTCAGCTAGGATGTTGGCAATGTCTGAGGGTTCGGTGTATTTTTTTGTCATTTTGGAGTAATTCTGAGCATAACTGGGAATTCCCACCCAGGTTCCTGACATAACTAAAGAAAGCCCTGTGATTGTCCTTAGTGTCCTGTGCAATTTTTCTCTCTAAGCTGGCCTTAGACGATTTTATGAGTGCCCGTAGATTTTTGCTAATACTGATCAGAGATGCCTTCCCTTTTTGGGATTTTGCTCTATCATGTAGTAGCTTCCTCCTTCTATTGTGTAGTTTGTTTATGGCTGGGGTCCACCAGATAGGATGTCTGCCTTTGGAGGATTGGGTCTTGGTTTTATTTGGGATTGCATGATCCATGCATTCCTGAAGGTGTTCCTAGAATGTGTTTATAAAGGATTCTGCGGTCTGGGCCATATTTTCCACAAGCCCAGGGGCTTTGAAGGATTCCACCTCGGTTTTGAGGAGTGTGAAATTTGCTTTAGAGAAGTTTTTCACTGTGGTTTTCTGGGCAGGGGGTGGGGTCGGGATGTGAATATCCAGTGAGATTAGTTTATGGTCTGATCTTACCAGTGAGGGATACACTTCTGGTCTGGAGCATAGAGTCCTTATGTTGGTGATGATCAGGTCCAGTATGTTTTCCCCTCTTGTGGGAGTGGTAACAAGTTCATTGACATTTTAAGGGAAAGCTTTTCAACTTAGTCTAGGGGAGAGTTAGTGGGTACAGATGGGACAGTGGAGAGTAGGAGGCAGTGAGCTGGTAAGTACCATGTGATAATATATAGTGCACCTGTGGGAGTTTTAAAAACGAGGTAGGGTAGTGGGTAGGGAAAGTTTTTAGACTATGTCAGACAGGCGCTAGGCAGTTGCATGCCCGGAATTGTTTAAGTGGCAAATAAGCTGTTTTTGATGATGGTTTTGTTAGGTTGTATCCTGATTTGTAGTGGTAGGTAGTTCCAATTCTTGGTAATACTGCTAAAATACAGGGAGTCACCAGAGCTGTAATAGCTTTTGGAGATTGCGATTAGTTCCTTGTTAGTGGATCTACGTTCTCAGTTATTGGAGTAGAGGGTGATCATGTCTTGTAAGGCTGGAGTTTTGTCAGGTTGGTACAGTATTTGGTGAGCTAGAAGAAGTTGGTTTAGAGCTAAGGTATTAGGTATAGCTGTCTATACCCATATCTATATCTGTATCGGGTCTATATCAGATAGTTGAAGTTCTGTAACTCTGAACACTTAATGGTCGAACCATTATGTTCAAAGTTACAGAACTTCGACTTTGTGAAAAAAAACAAAAACACAATGAACAAAACAATAACTTGTACCAACTCCGAGATTGCAACACATTGAAGTGAATGGACACCTCTGCTTACAGAGATTTCCTTTCAAACGCTCAAACTTTTACAAATTCGAACGTATGGTCTCGACTATATGTGGTTCCCATATCTATATCTGTATCTATATCCATATCTATATCTGTATCTATGTCTGTATAGCTGTCTGCCAGTTGTTTAAATGGCAGTTTTTTCAACAGTTTGCCAACAGTGTTTTTGTGGTGGAATTTAATTGAATGCACTTTTTGCTGACTGCTGTTGATGTTGAAAGCAGGAAGTTTTAATGTTTAGTGGGAAGGTAAGTGTAATGGGAGTATGTATGTGAATGTTTGTGGGTTATGGTTAGAATAAGACTAGGTAAGGGGATAGGTTTAGTGATATGTGTGTGTTTGTGTGTGTGTGTGTGTGTGTGTGTGTGTGTGTGTGTGTGTGTGTGTGTGTGTGTGTGTGTGTGTGTGTGTGTGTGTGTGTGTGTGTGTGTGTGCATGTGTGTGTGTGTGTGTGTGTGTGTGTGTGTGTGTGTGTGTGTGTGTGTGTGTGCATGCAAGTGTTCATGGGTGAGCGTTAGAGTGGGGGCTAGGAAAGGCGATAGTTTTAATGATTTATTTGTTCTTCTCCTTCACTGCAGCTCACCATCAGCTGCCACCAGATGTTTTCCTCATTTCCTTGGTCTACCAGACCCACCATAGCCTTCCCTGGACTCAATCCAATCCAATGAAATCCATGTCCAGGATTGTGATGCCACAGAGAACACTGGTGCAACTTCATATTGCTGTCACTGAGTGTATCCTAACCCCCCCCCCACCTCTTGGCAATGCTGTGAGCTCTGATTTTTTTCTTTTTTTGACATTGTATTGGTAGATGCATGAGCACTCCAGCTCATGCTATCCTCTGACCTACCATTAGACCCACTTTGCAGGTTTCCAAACTTGCAATTTTTCTATATTTTGCAAGCCTAGGCTACCTCTCTCTCCCCAGGATGAGTGAGTTGACATTGGCCAATCAATCACTTCCACCCTTCCCCCATATGACTGCTCCAGTGCTCTGCTCTTGCCATTAGTTGAACAAGGGTCATTTGCATCACAATATGGGCTTTATCTCTGCATGCGACAGGGCCATTTGGGACAGTTTCAGTGGCCTGCATGCTTTATGTTGCATGTGTGTGTGTGTGTCCAAGTTTTTAGTGCAGTGGTAATGTTAGGGAAAGTTTTTTTCATAAGGTAAGTTGTAGAATTAGGGTTAGGGGTGGGGACAGGGTTAGGGTTGTTAGTGGTAGCTCTCTGACCGTCCTTGTACACATCTGCTAACCCTAACCCTAATGCTACACATTACCTTACATAAAACCCTTTCCCTAACAGTAACATTATTCAGACAAATTATGTCTATGAATACTGCTAGAATATGGATTAAGGAATCACAAAGGGATATTTGTTTTCCAGATGGAATTAAGTTTTTCAATATTTTTTGCTAATAATACAGTCTATGTGATGGTATCAGTCTACTTTGTTTTGATGCTTTTGCGCATTGCCAAAATATCCTACGTGTGTGTGTGTGTGTGTGTTTATATATATATATATATATATATATATATATATATATATGTATATGTATATATTGCTGTACTACAGTAGATATATATGGCTGTACTACAGTAGATTGACTTACCATAACGCCGAAAACCAGAAGACTGACAAGGAAATACTGGAACTGCACAGCAATGAAAACGCACATGATTGACAACCAAAACCATGATAATGTCATTTTATTGTACCATAGAATAAGGAGTGAGTGAATTTCATTGTTCTTTTACTTCAGAGTGTGAAAGCCTTCCATCTAGCAATATTTTGATATCATCACCAACAGCATTTAATTAACATTAACTAATGCCCTATTGATGTAGTTCATAACAAGTGATCAATAGACATCTGTCTATTAAGTCGTAGTAAAATAGACACATTAAGAGTAGGCTGCCACTTATATTTGCTTAGTTCTAGCAAACTGTTGACATCACCTCCTTGAACTAATGACTTATAGGTTCATAGGTTCATAGGTTCATACTAGGCTATCTGCCCGAGGGCATTTATAAGCCTAGCCCATAGTTTTGTGGCTTACGCCACCCCTTTAGTTTGGAGAAACTATGCCCATTATTTTGCTGTGCCTCTGTCGAGCAGTGACACTGAGGTAACCCCTGGGGTGTATCTGCGATCTCCCATCCATTGGTCAAGATTCCTCTTGAACAAGGCCAGCGAGGTGCTCTGCCTCACATAAACCAGGATTTTGTTCCACAGCATAGGGAGTCTTTGGGTGATGAATCTATCCCTCCAGCACGTCCTATTAATAACCGTGTCGAGGTTTAAGTCTCCGCCCTTGTGGCTCTGAGGGATCTAGATTTTTGAGATGAAGCATGTTCATCAAATCTGGGTTTGACATGGCCTTGTATGTCAGGCATAGGTCACCTCTGAGTAAGCGGTAAGCAACTGAATATAACTGGAGTTCTTTCAGCCGGGCAGCATAAGACAGATTTTTGAGACCCTTTATCCTTTTGGTGAGGAACTTTTGTGGCCTCTCCAGCTGCTGCAAGTGTCGGGTCAGATACATTCGAATGGGGCATTGTACTCGATCATTGGTCTGATGAGTGATGAGTATAGGGAGACTATGACTTCCCTTGATCTAGATGTGAATCCCTTCATGATAAGGTGGGCAATGTAGAAGGTCTTCCTAACTACTTTAGCAATATGAGTGTCGAATGAAAGGCTACTGTCAACCTGGGTTCCCAGGTCCCTAATAACTTCTTCTGTGTTCAGGGGATTGCCACCTATATGGTAGCTAGGGGTAACCTTATTTTTCCCGAAGGGTATGACTATGCATTTCTTGGCATTTAACTTTAGGCCATGGCTCTGGCACCAATTATCCGTTTCTGTGAGACCCTTCTGGAGGATATCTGTGTCGGATGTGTTTTCAACTATGGCGCCCAGTTTGCAGTCATCTGCAAACTTTGTCAGCCATAACCCACCTGTGTTTGCTTGTACTTCAGAAAAGTAGATGCCAAACAAGAGTGGGCCCAGAACTGAGCCCTGTGGGACACCACTTGTGACAGGCTTTGAGTCTGACATGGCGCCAGCAACTCTGACCCTGTGGGTTCTGTCACTCAGCCAGTTTGCAACCCATCTTGTAATGTATGGGTTTACATTTAAGTTGATGAGTTTTTCAATGATACCCGAGTGAGGTATTGTATCAAAAGCCTTCACCAGGTCTAGGTAGGCTGTATGGACTGCCTTTCCCTCATCGATGGCCTTGGTGACTGTTTCGAAAAAGTCAACCAAGTTTAGAAGGCATGATCTGCCTTTGACAAAGCCAAACTGGGTTGGATCCAAAGTCTGCAAGTTCCCTATGTCTTTATTTATGAGATCCATTATGATCCTCTCCATGGCTTTGCAGATAAGGCTTGTCAAGCTAATGGGACGGTAATTTCCAGGGTCGGTGGAGGCACCACCTTTGTGGAGTGGGACCACAGTCGCTGTGCGCCACTCCCTGGGTATGTATCCGGAGGTGAGACTAAGATTAAACAGCTGTCCTAACTGTGGGTTTAATTCCTCGTTGAGTTCATGGAGCACACAGCCGGGGACACCATCAGGTCCCATGGATGCTGTGTTCTTTGCCTTGGAGAGAGCAGTTCTCACCTGGGCGTTAGAGATGTTTGGGGGGCTACAATCATTTGGTATAGATATCTCTCCTTTAGGGGGAGAGGGGGGGGGAGTTTGCACTGAACCTGTCAGCCAGTATGTTGGCAATGTCTGTAGGATCAGTAATCTTCACATCATTTTGAACTAATTCTGAGCATATCTGGGAGTTTCCTCCTAGGTTTCTGACATAGCTAAAGAATGCCTTATGGTTGTCTTTAGAGTCCTTAGCTATTTTTTTCTCAAAATTAGCTTTGGATGATTTTATGAGAGCTCTTAGCTTTTTACTTATAGTGATCAGCGGTGTCTTACCTTTTAAGGATTTTGCTCTATCTTGTAGTAGCTTTCTCCTTTTGTTGTAGAGTTTGTTTATGGCTGGGGTCCACCAGACTGGACGTTTGCCTTTGGTACAAAGAGTCTTTGTTTTGCTTGGGATTGCCTGATCCATGCAGCCCTGCAGGTGCTGGTAGAAGGCATTTGTAAGTGATTCAGCGGTTTGAGTAATGTTAACCACCGGCTCAGGGGCCTTAAAGGAGACCACACTAGTCTTTAGAAGTGTGAAGTCGGCTTTCGAGAAGTTCTTTACTGTGGTCTTTTTCATTTCGGTGGGGCGGGATGAGGACCTCCAGCGAGATTAGTTTGTGATCAGATCTCACCATTGAGGGTATACTTCGGCGTTGAACATTGTGCTCCCATGTTCGTGATGATGAGATCAAGTATGTTTTCTCCTCTTGTGGGGATGGTGACTAGTTGTTCCATGGCATTTGAGTTTATGAATTCCAGGAACTTTTGGGCTAGAGTGTTTGGGCTTGAGTAGTGTTCCCAGTCTATATTAGGGTAGTTGAAGTCACCTAGTATGATGGTGTTCGGAGATACATTTATCCCCTCCAGTGTTTTCAGGAAGGCCATATGAGGTTCCTGAGTTTGCGAGGGTGGCCTGTAACATGCTACAAATTGCAGAGCAGTCTTGCCTATGGTTAATTACACCTGGATGGTTTCCGATGCATCGTGCGATGCCACCAATCTTGAGGTGTGGGTGTCCTTGATGAATATGGATACCCTCCTCCTTTCTTGGTATTGTCCGGGTTTTGGGGCCGGAACGCATGATATGAGGTAAAACCTGATAGTGCTGGGGTGCTCTCAGGAGCCTTGAACCAGGTTTCTGTCACAGCACAGACATCGATGTTCTCCATACTGAGAAGGGCCTCGAGTGCGTGCATCTTGAGGTTGAGACTTCTGGCATTGAGCAGCATTACCCTTAGTTTTTTTTCTTTGTTTTGTTCTAGGGTGGTAGGTTTAGAATTTGAGCCTTGCCTAAAAAGGCACTATGGGGGTGGCAAGAGCCTTTGCCAAAATCCGAATCCCAGGGTGACAAGTGCAAGCCGTCCCTTGCGAAGCAGCGTGGCTTGTCCAGCATGTCATCCCAGGCAGACAGACATTGGATCCCCTTTGAATGACACCAGAGTTTAAGCCAATTGTTAAAGCTGATCATCTTATCTCTGTATTGTGGCATCATTCTTGGTGAAGGTAGGATACTGCTCAAGGTCAGGGTCATACCTGCTTGGGCTACATAATCAGAGAGCTCCTCTATGTCTCTTTTCATGTAGTCCAAGGAGGTACGTCTCAGGTCGTTAACACCAGCATGGACAATGATTGAGTCGTACTTGTACCTGCTGTTGAGAGACCTGAGTGCATGCGTTATGTGGCGGATTCTAGCACCCGACAGGCAGCTTACTGTGACCTTCTCCTTACTCAGTCTGGTGAGCGGGACGTCAGTGTGTCTGACTATGGAGTCACCAATGACTAGTGTGTCTGGCATTGTGTTTGGCCTTAAGGGCTGTGACTGCTTGACACTCTGACTGTGTGGTCTATGTGTTGCAGGTGTTGTGTTCTGAGGTGGTAGTTGTTTGGGTGTCTGCTTTGGTGGCCTCTGCTGTTTTGGTAGATTTTTGATCAGAGCCTCCGAGTATGTCTTTGTGTGTTTATGTGTATGATTTGAGGTTGTGATGGTATTATGTGAGACTGGGTCTATAGTGTGTGTGGTTACCTTCTCCTCCTGTCTGGTCATGCCAGTCCTATGTTGAGAGAGCTCAGCCTACAGTTTGGCCGTATAGTTGCATCTCGCATGTATTTGTGTTTTGTGGGAGGAGGAGAGGGTTTTCTGTGTACATGAGGCAATTGTAACATTGCCTCAATATTCCCAGGTTCACCAGCTGAGCAGGAGAGGACATTAGCAACTGATCCCTCGACATGCTAGAAGGAATAGACAGAAAAACTTAAGAAAAGGTTCTGGGGGATGTGGGTGACCGAGAAATGGGGTTTGCTTTTTTGGGGTACTTTCTATAACAAGAGTGCTGTATCGAGGTGATAAGTACTGTAGGAGCAAGTGCTTTGCTATACAGATAGAGAATAGTATACTTGGGAGTCAAGCAGAGATAATTTATAGTTGTAGGATACACTAAATAGAACAGTAGTATACTTTGAGGAAGGTAGTTTTAAGGGAAAATTTGAAGAGTGGACTTTAGGTAGCCCTAATAGTTTAAATCTGATTAACCGGCGCTGCCCTAGTGTGCAACGGTAGCAGCTCCGCGCTAAATCACGCTAACGCGTGCTTTATAGCAGGGGGCTGGAAAAAACAGGAAATGACCCAAAATGGCTGACGAATTACTAGTTGCTGCTTCTAACCACTCCTCTGAGGACAAACAAGCAGCTCAGTACTCCCCACTCCCACTGGTGAGTAAAGAAACTACCTCTGGCCACACAAGAAAATGGAGGAACACAGAAACCAAATACAAAGCCCAGGGATCAGCAAAATCTGATCACTGGAACAACTAGCTAGGAAAGTTTAGGAAAGGAGAAATATTTTTTTTTTGCAAACAGACAGAAAAAAATGCAGTAAATGCTTTGTTTTCGACTAAATTGCTATCAAAGGCTGGTACACTTGAGTGTATTAGCCTGTTTGTTACTTTAAGCAATACTTTAGCCCACAAGTGCAATCAACAATATAAGCTCACAAAAACAGGAAAATAAGGTAATAAAACAGTAATATAGGCACAAACAGTAGTCGAAAAGCTCAAAAGATCAAAAAATGCAAACTAAAAAGTTTAAAAAACGCTTATGATCAAGAAAGTTGCTTTCTCTGCTCTCTGCTGGCTTAGGAACTCTGCAGGGGACCACGAGGAGCTATGCCTAGTTCTCTAATGCCAGAAAAGCCTGCCAAAGCGTGCTTTATAGCAGGGGCTGGAAAAACAGGAAATGACCCAAAATGGCCGACAATTACTAGTTGCTGCTTCTAACCACTCCTCTGAGGACAAACAAGCAGCTCAGTGAGTAAAGAAACTACCTCTGGCCACACAAGAAAATGGAGGAACACAGAAACCAAATACAAAGCCCAGGGATCAGCAAAATCTGATCACTGGAACAACTAGCTAGGAAAGTTTAGGAAAGGAGAAATATTTTTTGTTTTTGCAAACAGACAGAAAAAATGCAGTAAATGCTTTGTTTTCGACTAAATTGCTATCAAAGGCTGGTACACTTGAGTGTATTAGCCTGTTTGTTACTTTAAGCAATACTTTAGCCCACAAGTGCAATCAACAATATAAGCTCACAAAACAGGAAAATAAGGTAATAAAACAGTAATATAGGCACAAACAGTAGTCGAAAAGCTCAAAAGATCAAAAATGCAAACTAAAAGTTTAAAAATACTTATGATCAAGAAAGTTGCTTTTTCTGCTCTCTGCTGGCTTAGGAACTCTGCAGGGGACCACGAGGAGCTATGCCTAGTTCTCTAATGCCAGAAAAGCCTGCCAAAGCGTGCTTTATAGCAGGGGCTGGAAAAAACAGGAAATGACCCAAAATGGCCGACGAATTACTAGTTGCTGCTTCTAACCACTCCTCTGAGGACAAACAAGCAGCTCAGTGAGTAAAGAAACTACCTCTGGCCACACAAGAAAATGGAGGAACACAGAAACCAAATACAAAGCCCAGGGATCAGCAAAATCTGATCACTGGAACAACTAGCTAGGAAAGTTTAGGAAAGGAGAAATATTTTTGTTTTTTGCAAACAGACAGAAAAAATGCAGTAAATGCTTTGTTTTTGACTAAATTGCTATCAAAGGCTGGTACACTTGAGTGTATTAGCCTGTTTGTTACTTTTAAGCAATACTTTAGCCCACAAGTGCAATCAACAATATAAGCTCACAAAAACAGGAAAATAAGGTAATAAAACAGTAATATAGGCACAAACAGTAGTCGAAAAGCTCAAAAGATCAAAAAATGCAAACTAAAAAGTTTAAAAAATACTTATGATCAAGAAAGTTGCTTTTTCTGCTCTCTGCTGGCTTAGGAACTCTGCAGGGGACCACGAGGAGCTATGCCTAGTTCTCTAATGCCAGAAAAGCCTGCCAAAGCGTGCTTTATAGCAGGGGGCTGGAAAAAAACAGGAAATGACCCAAAATGGCCGACGAATTACTAGTTGCTGCTTCTAACCACTCCTCTGAGGACAAACAAGCAGCTCAGTGAGTAAAGAAACTACCTCTGGCCACACAAGAAAATGGAGGAACACAGAAACCAAATACAAAGCCCAGGGATCAGCAAAATCTGATCACTGGAACAACTAGCTAGGAAAGTTTAGGAAAGGAGAAATATTTTTTGTTTTTTTGCAAACAGACAGAAAAAAATGCAGTAAATGCTTTGTTTTCGACTAAATTGCTATCAAAGGCTGGTACACTTGAGTGTATTAGCCTGTTTGTTACTTTTAAGCAATACTTTAGCCCACAAGTGCAATCAACAATATAAGCTCACAAAAACAGGAAAATAAGGTAATAAAACAGTAATATAGGCACAAACAGTAGTCGAAAAGCTCAAAAGATCAAAAAATGCAAACTAAAAGTTTAAAAAATACTTATGATCAAGAAAGTTGCTTTTTCTGCTCTCTGCTGGCTTAGGAACTCTGCAGGGGACCACGAGGAGCTATGCCTAGTTCTCTAATGCCAGAAAAGCCTGCCAAAGCGTGCTTTATAGCAGGGGCTGGAAAAACAGGAAATGACCCAAAATGGCCGACAATTACTAGTTGCTGCTTCTAACCACTCCTCTGAGGACAAACAAGCAGCTCAGTGAGTAAAGAAACTACCTCTGGCCACACAAGAAAATGGAGGAACACAGAAACCAAATACAAAGCCCAGGGATCAGCAAAATCTGATCACTGGAACAACTAACTAGGAAAGTTTAGGAAAGGAGAAATATTTTTGTTTTTTGCAAACAGACAGAAAAAATGCAGTAAATGCTTTGTTTTCGACTAAATTGCTATCAAAGGCTGGTACACTTGAGTGTATTAGCCTGTTTGTTACTTTTAAGCAATACTTTAGCCCACAAGTGCAATCAACAATATAAGCTCACAAAAACAGGAAAATAAGGTAATAAAACAGTAATATAGGCACAAACAGTAGTCGAAAAGCTCAAAAGATCGAAAAATGCAAACTAAAAAGTTTAAAAAATACTTATGATCAAGAAAGTTGCTTTTTCTGCTCTCTGCTGGCTTAGGAACTCTGCAGGGGACCACGAGGAGCTATGCCTAGTTCTCTAATGCCTAGTTATCTTTTAGAATATGAAATTTACAAATAATGTCTTTAGAATGATGCATAGAATGCTATAATCTGCATCATATATGACTTTTTAATACTTTTGAATCTTACTTATTTTCATATTCTGTCTTGTAAAGTACTGTTTATCCTGTGCAGAATGCATGACAGAAATTGCACACTGCTACATTCACAGCAGTTTAATTTTGCAGTGTGAAAAAAGTGTTAAAAATAACTTTTCTTGACCATTGGATATGTAAATCAATCATTTTTGACAGATGAGGCACTAGCTTAACAATTACTACAGCCAGATATTCCTTTTTTATTGATAGCTAGTTATTCCAAGATCAACATTTTTAAAAACCCATCTTTCAAATGTTGCACTTATATAAATGAAATTGTGATGATCTCCTACTGGGTAGACCAGCTTTCTTTTTGCTGTGAAAATGCTCCAGTGAGTGGCAGTAACTCCACCTTTTTTCTTTACATCTCATTCCCATTACAATCCACTTGTATTAGTCCCAACCTTTTTTCTCTGTGTGACCTCTGGGTACTTATCTAGAAATTATAATCTCTTGACAATGAATGAAAACTCATTTATAGCTACTGACTTTGCTATTTTTTTGTGAATTGCTACTTGTCTATTTTTGTTTGTATTTTTTCTCTCCACTTATTTTTTATTTTTTTTTTACCTGTATTTAAATAGTATTATTCTTGTATCGTTAAATCTCAACATGCTGTACATTGTTTTTAACTGGAGCTTTTTTCCTCGGGTCTCCACTAACAATGGGCTACTAACCCAGCTGGACTAACCCGGTTAACAAATGTCAATAACTAAATAAATAACTAAATAAATGAAAATAAAAAGAAGTGAGTCTGTTATAAAGGTTCTATGATCATCCTGCAATCTGAGAGAATAGATATGAAGACTATATAGGTATCTCTTTCATCACTCACTTTATAACCTACATATCTTTTCTGTTATAATTGTGCTCTAACTTCTCTTTCTTCAAAGTCATTCATTACAATAAAAATAAAATAATAGCTATAAGCGTTTTCAAAATCTGCCATAATCAGCCTACAGACTCATACATACTGAAACTTAATACAATATTTTCTTGGAAATGTTAAAGCTTTTGATTCTATTTTGGAGTGATGGCCTACTTAGGTTTATAGGTTCATAGGTGTGTACTAGGCTAATGGCCCTGGGGCCTTTATAAGCCTAGCCATAGGATTGCCCTGGCATAGTGCCACCTGACCTTAGTTCCCAGCACCTCTGTCGAGTAGAGCCACTGGAGTTATCCTCGGGTTGAATTTTTTGTTTCCTATCCACTCATCAAGATTTCTCTTGAAGAGGGTCAGCGTGGTGCTCTGCTTGACATATATGGGAGGTCTGGTCCATAGCATGGGCAGTCTCTGGGTTATGAACCTGTCCCTCCAGCATGTTCTGTTAATTGTGGTATTGAGGTTGAGGTCTCTGGTGCCTGTGGTATGGAGGGATTGGGATTTCTTTAGATGTAGCATTTCTAACAGAGCTGGGTCAGACATGGCTTTGTAAGTCAAGCAGAGATTTCCTCTAAGTAGACGATATGAGACAGAGAATAGTTAGAGTTTTTTGAGTCCGTCCATATAGGACAAGTGTTTAAGGCCTAGGATCCTCTTTGTGAGGTGCTTTTGTGGCCTCTACAGTTGTTGCAGGTGTCTAGTGAGGTACATGCCAAATGAGGCATTGTACTCAATGACTGGCCTAATGAAGGAAGAGTAGCGGGAGACAATGACCTCTTTCTTCCTGGATACAAAACCCTTAGTAATGAGATGTGCCACATAGAAGGACTTTCTGACCACAGTGGCAATGTGGTGATCAAAAGAGAGGTTGCTATCAACCTGTGTTCCCAGATCTCTTATAACACCTTCTGTGGTCAGTGGACTACCATCAATGTGGTAATTCATGGGAACTGGGTTTTTCCCAAAGGGGATGATGACACAATTTTTTGGAATTGAGCTTAAGGCCATGGTTCTGACACCAGTTGTTGGTCTCAGTGAGGCCATTCTGTAGGATGTCAACATCACTTGGGGAGTTAATAATAGCTACCAACTTGCAATCGTCTGTGAACTTTGTCAGCCAGAGTCCCTTTGTGTTGGCCTGGACTTCAGAGAAGTCGATACCAAACAGGAGAGGATCCAGGACCAAACCCTGTGGGAATCCACTTGTGACTAGTCAGCAGTCTGACTTGGAGTCAGCTACTTTCATACTGTGGGTTCTATCTGTGAACCAGTTTGCAACCCACCTAGTGATGAGGGACCTGAGTGCATGCGTTATGTGGTGGATCCTGGCACCTGACAGGCAGCTGACTGTTACTTTCTCCTTATTCAACCTCGTGAATGGGACATCAGTATGCCTCACTATCGAGTCACCTATGACTAGTGTGTTGGGCATGCTGTTTTGCCTTAGGGGCTTTGGTTGATTGGCACACTGTTTATTGGAGTTATGTGTCTTGTGAATAGTGTTGTTTTGTGGTGTTTGAGTGCATTTTTGCCTTGGAGGTCTCTGCTGCTTGGGTAGATTTTTATTGAGAGCCTCCATGAAGATGGGTGTGTGGTTTGTGTTTTTATGTGAAGGCCAGTGCTGGTGTGTGATGTTCTTTGTATTTCACTGTTGCAGTCATTACACTTGGGTTATCCTGCTGGCAGGCTACTCTCAATCGGCCTGAATTCCAAAGTCTAGGTCCGGCGTCGGTTGCTGTTGCCTCTTCCCTGACGTCAGTGTGCCAGGGGTATAAAAGATGCAGCCAACAACATTTTCTTCTGTCTTTCTTGCTGCGTGGTGCCAGAAGCATAAGCAGTTTGCAAGTGCCGGTCAGCTGACTCCTGAGATTTTCGTGTTTGAATTTCAGATCCGAAGTCTTCATTAAAAGCAAAGTACCCCATTGGGGAAACTTTTTTCTTGCTCCAGACCAATGTCAGAAAAAGTTAATAATTGTATTTCTTGTGGGAAGCAAATACCTTATAAGGACTTTCATTCTTACTGTATTCCTTGCCTAGGCCCTGACCACGACGTTGCTAGTTGTCGGTTTTGTGCTAGATTTAACCAACTCACTATTAAGCGTCGGTGCGATTTTGCATTAGACTATTTTGGCAGAAGATTTAATTATACGTTGTCATCGAATAGCCATCCGACTACCGGAATTCACAAGAAACGCAAGGAAAAAGAAAAGGACAGGTATCCGAGGTCCAAAACCGACGACGAGGCTTCTTTTAAGCCAGTCACCGGTTCGCCGGTTCTCAGTGAGGTGCCTTCACAGCCCCTGATGCCCGCTACTTTAGACCCGCAGGCCACTACCGACTCCCACGTGGAGTTGACTAGGCTGCTGGAAGCTCAAGGTATTGGACCTTCGGAGACTATTCCCTCAGATGGGTCCGGAGCCGCTGAGCTTGCATCGGCTTCTGAGAGTGTTTTCAGACCTACTCAATTATACATTAAAACAACTTCAGCTTCAAAGCCAAAGACTAAAGCACCTTTAAAGACAAAGAAACAAGTGCAACAGCCTCTTGGACAGGCCTCCATGCCCAAAACACAGATGCTCAAAATGGCCGAAGACTTAATTACTTTGATCAGGGGTTCCCATCCACCTCCTGATAAAAGGCCAAGGCAAGAGACAGAATATAAATCTTCAGATCAGGTTTCCATTTCATCTGATTCCTCTTCTGATCAGGAATACTCTCTTCCTCCCTATGAGGATTCTGATGCTGAAGAATCTTTCCCTTCAGCCTCTCCTCCTGAGGATTACTCTTTTGGGGAAACCTTGCATACCATGAGGGAGCATTTTCACTAGGAGAGCCAAGATTTTTCAGAATCTAAGAAAAGGCTCAGAGACTTCCTTTTACTACCACAACACAGGCCCCTAGCTATTCCACCTGTGTTAGACATTGTAGATGATGTATTTTCAGAGTCCAGTCTGACCCCTGACTCCTTACCTCCAGCTCTTGTTAAGCTGGACAGGTACTACAGTGTTCCTGACTCTCATAAATTCCTTTTCAAAAACCCTGCTGCTGACCCAGAAACTATCTCTCAGGGTCCCAAAGGGGTCAAGGCTTCCGCTGCAAAAAACCCTACCCCCTCAGACAGGGATTCTAGGGCATTGGACAGATGGGGAAAAAAGATTTACACTTCTGCTACCTTGGCTGTAAGGGCTTTAAATTGTCAATTTCATATGCTCAAATATCAGCAATATATTATGTCACTGCTTAAACAGAAAATGTTGATAAATTCTGAATGTGCAGAAAACAAAGAAATGCAGGATTTATTGTATGCAGCTGAACAAGTTGGAAAGCATACTTTGCAATGTGGTTTTGATTCTTTGGAGGCCTCCTGCAGGGCCGCTGTTACGAGTTCTGTCATCAGGAGGCATGCTTGGTTAAAGGAACAACATCTGCCTGATCATGTCAAAGCAAAATTATTAGATGCTCCATTACAGCACGATACCTTGTTTGGTGTTAAAGCAGAAGAGGTGTTAAAGAAAACAGAGGATAAAGCTAAATCTATGCACACGGTTAAGGATTTCTTACAGGTACAGCCTCCTAGATTTAGCAGACACTGGCCTACAAAGAATTGGTCCTTTCCAGTGTCAGACAGACCACAAAGGGGCAGATACAGATGCCCAAGAGGCAGATCCCAGCCCCAAGGTTTGTACAGGTCTAAACAATGGGGTGCTTCTACCTTCAAAAGTGGAGAAGACAAATCACAGTCATACAGGAAACAATTCCAATGACTCCCCCCTGCCTGCACCAAGCACTTACCTTCTGGCAGCACCTTTAGGGGGAATACTAGCACTTTTTTCTCAAAATTGGCACATAATAACCCAGGACAAATGGGTCCTAGACATAGTGTCACAAGGCTACAAGTTTCACTTCCATACCCTACCAAGTACAAACAGTTGGCCAGACCTGCCAAAAAATCAATGGGCAGAGGCACAAAAGCAAGTCTCATCCCTCATGGACATGAGGGCCATTCAACAAGTACCAGAGCAGGAGCAGGGACAAGGATTTTATTCAAGACTGTTCTTGGTACCAAGAAAGGACAAGACCTGGAGACCAATACTGGACCTATCTATTCTAAACACATTTCTGGATATACCAAAATTCAAAATGTTGACTCTACAGCAACTTCTGCCCATGCTGGGCAAAGAAAGCTTGGCTTGTGACTTTAGAACTAAAAGAGGCATACCTGCATGTCCCAATCAGACAAACATGCAGAAAATACCTCAGATTCAAAGCTGGCTCAATGCACTACCAATTCTCTGCACTGCCCTTTGGCTTATCTACTGCACCCAGGTTATTCACAAAGTGCCTGGCACCAGTAATTGCATTCTGCAGACAAAGAGGAATACAAATATACCCTTACTTGGACAGCTGCCTCATTCAAGCAGAGAACAAGGACATTCTACTACAGCATCTGGCATTTGTAAAGAGATTTCTAACAGGCCTAGGGTACACAGTCAATGAAAAGAAATCAAAACTAGTACCCTCTCAAGAGATAATATTCCTGGGTGCAAGCATAAATACAACTGCCCAGATGGCTTATCTCACGCCAGACAAACAAAGACAACTGACTACCTAGTTCAACCTGTTGGCAACAAAGGCCCAGTTATCTGCAAGAAAAATTCTGCAGGCTTTGGGCTTCATGGCATCCTGCATTCTACTAATTCCATATGCGAGACTGCATATGAGGAAACTTCATTGATACCTAAAAGTGTTTGGACTCAACATTGCCACAGCCTGGAAACAATAATTACCCTCATTCCCTGCCTGCAACAGGAGTTTCGATGGTGGGCGAAGGCTTGTCATCAGAACAAGGGGCAGCCATTCACTTTATTCCCAGCCAGGCAGACATTAACAATGGATGCATGAGATTATGCCTGGGGGGCCCACATGGCAGGAAGGTGTATTCAAGGCACATGGTCCGCAAACCAAATGCATCTATATATCAATCAAAAAGAGATGCTAGCTGTTCAAAATGCCCTGACAGCCTTCAAGGACCTACTTCATCTGGGACAACTACTGATAAAGACAGACAACACTACGGTCATGTGGTATATAAACAAGCAGGGAGGCACTCATTCTTACCCCCTTTGCAGACTAGCCATGACTTTGTGGGACACAGCATTGACTTACCAAGTACATCTGCAGGCAAAATTCCTGCCAGGAAAGATAAATACTCTGGCAGATGAACTAAGCAGAAACCTCATGGATCCCCATGAGTGGAAATTGGATCCACAAGTCTTCAGCATGATAACAAGGACATGGGGATGCCCGGAGATAGATCTATTTGCCTCTCCTCACAACTACCAACTAAAAAGATTCTGCACAAGGACTTATCACAGACAAGCATGGAAAGTGGATGCCCTATCTTTCAGTTGGAAAAGCTTAGCAGTATATGCCTTTCCTCCACTACCTCTCCTCCCCAAGGTACTCCTAAAGGTCAGACAAGAGAAGCCAAAGATGATACTGATTGCCCCAGACTGGCCCCGCCAGTACTGGTATCCAATCCTAAGGAACTTGTCTCAATGCCCGGCTTGGACCTTGCCTCAAATACCTCATCTACTATCCCAGCAAAACAATCATATCCTGCACAGCTAGCTAAAGACCTTAAATCTGGCAGCATGGCGGATAATGTAGTTATACAAAACGCGCCTCTCACTAAAGCTGTGATGGATGTCATTTTGGAGGCCAGAAGGCCTAGTACCAAAAAATCTTATGCTGGAAAATGGAAGAGATTCTGTGCTTGGAACCAGGCACAAGGAATTGACACAGCTATACCAAATATTCCTCAGATTTTGCAATACTTAAGTGAGATGCTGGACAAAGGCCTATCCTTTTCATCAATTAAAATTCATGCCTCTGCCATTTTGGCTCATTACAATACAGGGCCACCGATCTTTTCTCATCCCTTATTAAGGCAGTACCTCAGAGGAGCCAAAAACTTAAGGTCTCCAAGGAGATCACCAATACCTGCATGGGACCTCAATTATGTCTTGGAAAAACTCACCCTGCCTCCTTTTGAGCCAGCCTCTACAGCTGATATAAATGTTTTATCTTGGAAAACAGCTCTGCTCCTAGCAATAACCTCTGCAAGATGAGTCTCAGAACTACAGGCACTCATGGCTGTGGAACCTTTTATCATTTTTTATCCAGACAGGGTTTCTCTGAGGACAAACCCAACACTTATGCTTAAGGTAGTGTCCAGTGTGGTTCTTAACCAAGCTACTCATCTGCCTACTTTTTATCCAAACCCACAGAAAAAGGGGGAGAGAATTCTGCATTCTTTGGACATACACAGACAGCTATGCTTCTACTTGAACAGAACCAAAGCTTTCAGAAAGACAGAGCAACTACTAGTGGCATATGCTGCAGGATCACAAGGAAAGGCTATCTCAAAGCAGACTTTTTCTTAGTGAATAGGTCACTGCATTCGTTACTGCTATTCACAACATGACAAGCCAGTGCCTAAGGGCATCAGGCCACATTCAACCAGAGCAGCAGCCACTTCAGCAGCCTTCCTCAGGGGAGTACCAACCAAAGACATTTTAGAGGCTGCTACCTGGAGTTCAGTGCACACCTTTACAAAGTACTATCATTTACCACTCTACTCTAAATCCAGGCCAGGCTTTGCCACTGCAGTTCTGCAGGGCTTCATAGCCACTTCTTCTTCTTCTTCTTCTTTCCCTTTTTTTTTTTTAGGTTAGCCACGGGATCACCATGTCTCACATTAAGTGTGGAAGTTTTTTTTTAGTTTTTCGAGTTGCCAGCCCGGCGCAACCTTCCACAGAAGGCACACACACACACGCACACCTAGGGCCAATTTAGAGTGTCCAATCCACCTGCAGCATGTCTTTGGGATGTGGGAAACAGCACCGGGAACACACACCGCCACCACAGGAGGGGAGACATGCAGACACAGAAGGCACCCACCCGAGGGATCGAGACAGAGACCCTGCTGTGAGGCGGCAATGCTAACCACTGCACCACCGTGGCCGCCCGAGGGCTTCATAGCCACTCCTAATGTTATATTAGCTCCAGCCTCCCAACCATAGCTTTGGGATTCAACCCAAGTGTAATGACTGCAACAGTGAAACACGAAGTACATAGTACAGCTGTGTACACTTACCATAAATGTAAATGTTCGAGTGTATTCACTGTTGCAGTCCAGGTTACCCACCCACCATCCCCCATATCTTTGCTGGAACTTATCTGCACTTCTCTAATCTATACAACCTATGTGGTGTATTTGCTTGTAGATGAAGGTATAATATATTTTGGTGCATGCATGTTTTATTGGCATATTTTTTAGCCTACCCTTTTGGGGGCACCTGACATCTGGGGCAAGGGAAAACTGAAGAAAATGGCATTGGCTGCATCTTTTATACCCCTGGTGCACTGACATCAGGGAAGAGGTGACAGCAACTGCCGCCGGACCTAGACTTTGGAATTCAGGCCGACTGAGGGTAGCCTGCCAGCAGGATAACCCAAGTGTAATGACTGCAACAGTGAATACACTCAAGCATCTACATTTATGGTAAGTGTACACAACTGTACTTTCTGGAGGGCTATGTGTTCCATGTGGTGTGGTGCAAGTGTTGACCTTCTCCTCTTGACCAGTTATTCCGGTCTTGGCTGGAGAGTGCGTGGCTTCCAATTTGGATGTATAAGTGCATCTCTCGTAAGTCTGAGTGTTGGAAGGTAAGTGGAGAGGGTTGTCAGTGTACATGATGCAGTTGCTACATTGTCTCAGGATGTCCAAGTTCACCAGGTTAATAGGAGAAAGCTCAGGGAACTGACCTTTAGACATGCCTGGAGGGGTGGGCATTGATAATAAGTACTGGATTTGTTTCCTTGTAGAACATTTAGTGCTGGTAGCACTTTTGTGCGCTACAATAATTGCTACAAGAAGTCTGATAAAGTGCTAGACTGATAAGCTAGTAAAAGTGCAGGAGAGGAGAGAACTAGTAGATCTAAGGGAAAAATTGAAGAGCAGACTCTGGCACCACTCAGAAGCTTACAAACAGTCCTGGATACAGCAAGTCTGTATCTGGACTAGACTAGTTACAGGAAAGGTGGGAAACAAGCGCAAATGTGGGCTTTTAAACTGGAAAGTTGAGAGAGATGGAAAAACTGCCCAAATGGCCAATAAACTACAATTTGTGGGCCAGAAACCACTCATCTTGTGGTAGATAGGCTACCTAGTGCTTACCACTCCCACTGATAAGCTAGAAGGCTTTCCACCAACACAGAAAGGCTTGGAGGGCTCAGAAGCTTACAAACAGTCTTGGACACAGCAAATCTATATTTGCATTAGACTAGTTATAGGAAAGGGGGGAAACAAGTGCAAACACAGGCTTTTAAGCCAGAAAGTTGAAAGAGATGGAAGAAACTGCCCAAAAGGCCAATAAGCCACAATATCTGGACCAGAAACCATCCCTCTTGTGGTAGATAGGCTACCTAGTGCTTGCCATTCTCACTGATAAGCTAGAAGGCTTCCCTCCAACACAGAAAAGCTTGGGGGGCTTAGAAGCTTACAAACAGTCCTGGATACAGAAAATTTGTATCTGGACTAGACTAGTTATAGGAAAGGGGGGAAAAAAGTGCAAATACAGGCTTTTAAGCCAGAAAGTTGAAAGAGATGGAAGAAACTGCCCAAAAGGCCAATAATCCACAATATCTGGACCAGAAACCATCCCTCTTGTGGTAAATAGGCTACCTAGTGCTTACCACTCCCACTGATAAGCTAGAAGGCTTCCCTCCAACACAGAAAAGCTTGGGGGGCTTAGAAGCTTACAAACAGTCCTGGATACAGCAAATCTGTATCTGGACTAGACTAGTTACAGGAAAGGTGGGAAACAAGTGCAAATGCAGGCTTTTAAATCAGAAAGTTGAGAGAGATAGAAAAACTGCCCCAATGGCCAATAAATACAATTTCTGGGCCAGAAACCACTCCTTATGTGGTAGATAGGCTGCCTAGTGCTTACCATTCCCACTGATAAGCTAGAAGGCTTCTCTCCAACACAGAAAGGCTTGAAAGGGCTCAGGAGCTTACAGACAGTCCTGGATATAGCAAATCTGTATCTGGGCTAGACTAGTTACATGAAAGGGGGGAACAAGTGCAAATGTGAGATTTTACATCCGAAAGATGAGAGAGATGGAAGAACTGCCCAAACTGGGAACACAGGTTGACAGCAACCTCTCTTTTGATCCTCACATTGCCACTGTGGTCAGAAAGTCCTTCTGTGTGGCACATCTCATTACTAAGGGCTTTGCATCCAGGAAGAAAGAGGTCATTGTCTCCCTCTATTCTTCCCTCATTAGGCCAATTATCACATACAATGCCCCATTTGGCATGTACCTCACTAGGCACCTGCAACAACTGGAGATCCACAAAAGTACCTCACAAAGATGACCCTAGGCCTTAAACACTTATCCTATATGGACAAACTCAAAAAATTCCAACTATTCTCTGTCTCATATCGCCTATTTAGAGGCGATCTCTGCTTGACTTATGAAGCCATGTCTGACCCAGCTCTGTTAGAAATGCTACATCTAAAGAAATCCCTATCCCTTCATAACACAGACTCCAGAGACCTCAGCCTCATTACCACAATTAACAGAACATGCTGGAGGGACAGGTTCATAACCCAGAGACTGCCTATGCTATGGAACAGACTTCCCATACAAGTCAAGCAGAGCACCTCGCTCACCCTCTTCAAGAGAAATCTTGATGAGTGGATGGGAAACAGAAAATTCACCCCAGGGATAACACCAGTGGCTCTACTTGACAGAGGCACTGGGAACTAAGGTCGGGTGGCACTATGCCAGGGTAATCCTATGGCTAGGCCTGTAAAGGTCCCAGGGCCATTAGCCTAGTACACACCTATGAACCTATGAACCTAAACAGCCAATAACTATAATTTCTGGGCCATAAACCACTCCTTATGTAGTAGATAGGTTACCTAGTGCTTACCACTCTCACTGATAAGCTAGCAGGCTTCCCTTCAGCACATACAGACTTGGGGGGCTCAGGAGCTTACAAACAGTCTTGGATACAGCAAAGCTGTATCAGGACTTCAGTAGTTACAGGAAAGAGGGGAAACAAGCTTAGAATTTTTTTTTTTTTTTTTTTTTTTAGTAAAGTGGAAAAGGAGAAAGCTGGAACACAAGATAATTGAATGTTAAGAATCTAAGTGGGTTGGCCTTCTCAAATGTTCTCTCTCTCTGTTAGGTAAAATGAACTAATGACACTAGACTGGGAGGAATGCCCCAGATCAAATATACAGTATGGGCGGGCAACTGCAAAGCCACCAAGTATAAGAACAAGATAACAATAGGGAGGGCAGGTGGGAAACTATTACAGCTACTAGCTGTAGCCACTAAATGAAAGTTTTAAACAGATAAAGGTGCAAGGAGACTCTAGAGAATGCTTTTAACTGCAAACAAATCAGTTATATGATACCTGACTAGAACACAGAAACCTCAAACAAATGAACAGAAAGGTACTCACAAACAGAGAATACAACTCTCAGTATGAAAAAGCAGTTTACAGTTAAGTAATTCAGTAAACATGCAATTAGAGCAATGAAACAGTATCTTGCAATGAGAAATACAGTTAAAACAGTATAAAACTGTACATAAATGCAGTGAAACAGTAAAAAAGCTTTATAACAGTGCAAAATGTAGTATATTAACTGTATAACACAATTATAAGCATTACAGAAGTGCAATTCAATGAAATTTGTAAGAAATAACTTATTCTGTTCTTGGAATCTTAAGGAATTTCTGCTTAGCCCCAGTAATGAATCACCATCCACAGCCTTGTAAATACAAGCACAGCACTTTGCAGACACAAGGTTTATATATCAAGGAGCTCAAATTACTACTCAGTCCTACTAGCCCCTGCTGTTACCCAATCACTCCTACTACAGAAGTTCAGGAAACCCTGTTACTCTCAATAATAATGAAGACAACACACTATCAGCAGAAAATGGCTGCCAGAAACACAGGAAACTCAACAAACAAAACTACTAGGCCTTGACAACAGCAGGCCTCTATCAAGGTTATGCAGCCTGAGTAGAACACAGAAACCTCATGATAAATGCACGGAAAGAGCACTCACAAACAGAAAATACAACTCTCAGTATGAAAAAGCAGTTTACAGTTAAGTAATTCAGTAAACATGCAATTAGAGTAATGAAACAGTATCTAGCAATGAGACATCAGTTAAAACAGTATAAAACAGTACATAAATGCAGTGAAACAGTAAAAATCTTTATAACAGTGCAAAATGTAGTAGATTAACTGTACAGCACAATTATAAGCATTACAGAAGTGCAATTCAATGAAATAAGTGTAAGAAATAACTTATTCTGCTCTTGGAATCTTAAGGAATTTCTGCTTAGCTGCAGTAATGAATCACCATCCACAGCCTGAATTTCGCTAGAAGGTTGCTTAGTACAATGGATACCACAATGTCTGGGATATGGTGTAGTTTACTAGCATCAGAAAAGTCTGCATAAACATTGTTTATAAATATCATAGAGACTTTGCAGAATCTTTTGCTCTACAACCTATAGTAACTGCAAACATAGTTGATTTTAACCACTTGAGAATGATTGTTTGATTTGTTAAGACTGGTGGTGTAGTACATGTTGTAAAACTATACAATAAAGTTTACTTTCCTTAGAGCTTTGGTGAAGTACATATGGAAGCAACTGCATTCAATTGTAAAAAGAAATTAGCACTTGCATACAGTTCATAAGGCAAGCATGCTCTCATTGTCACAAGGTTTACCATAAAATGAAAGTGATTCTTAATGTAAAGAAAAAGACTGTAGAAAGTATAATAACAGAGGTCATGTTGAATGTGTAGGAACCAGAATGCTAAAATAGTGTAAGTGATAACAACAGGGTACAGTACAACAGATAAAGAGCTTCTGGTTGCATAACGTCATTGCTACAGACACTTGAGTATGACCCAGTAAAAAAATAGTTTGATGCAGCTATAGAAAAGATGATATGAAATATTTTCAGCTGAATAATATGACTGAAAGGGGCTCCAGGAGATGATTTAAGGTGTTTGCATGTCTATAAAGTGACTGAAAATGATTACAGAATCAAATGATTTACTGCTAAATCAACAAAGGTGAAGCTGAAATGGACAGAGGGGAACATTGTCTATAACTTCTGTTATGGATTACAAGTAAAAGTTTTCAAGGATATAGACACAAAGGTCAGTAGTGTTATTAACATATGGTTCACCCTGAAAGTGATAGAGGGGAGGCTGAAAATGGAACTACACTAGCGAGCATTGTCTGTAATTTCTGCTTTGGATTATAATTTAAAAGTTTTCAAAGGTACAACCGCAAGGGTCAGTGGTGTTACTAAAGACATTCCTAAGTGAAGCAGTGTCCCCTAAGGGTAAAAACTAATGTGCTAATAGCCTATAACATAAAATGATATAGGCTGAAAAGAGGTGCAATGGCCTTGTATGGCATGGAATGGACAAGAAATTTTTAAGTGAACTGTATTCCTTTAATACACCAAATGCACAAATGGTGGAAACAGTACAATACATAAAAATATATCTAAAAACTGTTATTTCTTTCTTTCTTTACTTACTTACTCTAGTTGTTAACTGGGATAGGCAGACTGAGTCTAGACAAACCAGGTCATTTTCAGAGTTGGAGAAAATATATGTACATTATTAATATGCCTGCAACATAGCATACTGGAAAGTCATACGATTTAATTTGCAATATGCTTCAGGTAATTTAATCAATTAGTGTATGCAGCTAGTTGTATAAAATTGTTTTAGCACATATATAGAAAAGTGGAGCAGCTGATTTAGTAGAATGATTAGAATAGTTGGTATTATGAAAGGTGACCACTTGAAATGTCAGGACCTGCTAGAGCAAGTACCAAAATATGGAGACTGAACGGCTGAAAGAACAGAGTTACATATATCAAATCCGACATAATGTTTCTTAGAATATTCCCTTTTCTCCAATGTATGGTGATCTCGGAATTGGTACATATAAGATCAAGGGTGAGGGTTTTAAGTTTTAAGGAGAAGAGGAAATTTCGAGATTCACTCTTCTTCTTTGGGTTTTTGGTCTTTTTTTGGCATTTTAAGTGCCTACATTTCAATAGGGAGCCATTATGAATAGGAAATATTTGATGGAAAATACTATTTTGATTGTAAGGGTTTGCCATATGTTAGGTTGTATTTAAAGCTTTAGTTTATTGTCTGACAATTCTGGATTTTGTAGGTTGTAAAAATCGAGTCAGATTCTGATATGATTTCTTGTTTATGATTAAAACTTATATTTATTTTTAAATAATTGATTAGTTTGTGTATGTAGGTTCTGCAATTTGACTCCATTCTGATGCCATTTGGTAGTAAATTTCATAGTTTTGCTATGCAGATTGAGTATAGAGACTCACCAGCATGATTGTTGGATTTGGTAGTTTGTAACAGTATCTTTTCTTGTGATCTTAGTGGTGCGAATTATATCATAAATTTGACCCAGATGTTTATTTATTTAACATTTGTTGACCAGGAAAGTCCAGCTAGGATACGGCCTTTTTTTCAGCAGAGGCCTGGGGAGAAATGCTCCATACACATGTCTTTGGAGTGTGGGAAGAAACCCACGCAAACACAGGGAAGACATGCAGACTCTGCACAGAAGGCACCCCAGTCGAGAACCTCTTGCTGTATGGCGACAACATTAACCTCTGCACCACTGCACCGATTGTTGAGTATTTGTTTGGATTATATAGTATGTTGTGTATTAGCTTGAGTTGTGTACTAAACAGCATTGAAGATCTGGCATGTCTGTTTTTTTGCAAGGTATCACAGTGATGTGTTCAGTTTTGGAGATTTGCTGCATATTGGATAATTTTATTGCATGCTTATTCCAGTTGGTGAATTTGGGCTTTTTGTAAGTTTATAAGGATTGTTGATGACTATAAAAAAGTACAGAGGAGTAATGACTTAGCTGTTTTCCATCATGCGTAGTCATTTAAGAATGCTTATGCTCTATAGCATTCTAAGTTTCTTGTTTGTTTTTGTACTTTTTTCTTTTTGTAAGTTGTTTATTAACTGGTGCCAAACATATTTTTGGCAATTTAGTAGGACTGATGTTAGTATAAGGGCCATGATTGAGATGGATGAAAATGCTAGTCCAGAATTTCATAAGTCTCATACAGTGCTATATGCCCCTGGTCCCATCTAGAGCTGGAGTTACAAACGCTGAGAAGGTGCGATGAAGTAAATGGGTCTTATCGATTGTTCCTGTACAAAAAGAAACAAGACAAAGGATGTTCACATTTGTGACATTATAAAGCTGCCATTAACACAGTGCACATATTTCTGGACACTTTAAAGTTACTATTAATACATATTATGTAGTTTGCATTATCCATTGCCACAAACAGAAGATAATTTAACAATTACAGTGTGGAGGAGATATTTTGCAAATGTTGATTTAATACAAGCATAACAGCTGATGGGAATAGAATAATCTTCTAAGCAATTCTTGACTATTCATATACATAAAGTCTTATTGCAGTTAAATCATCTCAGTTTTGGAGTGGCATTTTCAGCAGTTGTTTTGTAAAGTGGTAAAATGTTACAATGCACATTGTTACAGTGATTACATCATATTGATATACAAAAATGAAAAAAAAATCACTTAACAATCTTAAGAGAGTCCCAGACAGGCTAAATGAGTAGGCAGTTTAAGTTAATGGAGATGCTTCTACTTTGAGTGGACGAAGTGAATGCACTGAGGATTGGAATCACTGAATTGCATTTGCTGAAAACAATGACTGAAAAAACACTTTTTAAGTATTTTTGCAAGGGGTAAGCTCCCTTGAACCCCCTCCAGTATGGAAGGCAAGCCCGCATTATCCTCAAGCATACAAATACCAACTCCAAGAAGGGGAAATTCCCCAACAAAGGGCATCACTGCTGGCGCAACTCACAGACAGTCATTTGCTATGGAGGAACTCTGCTCATCAACGGGTTGAACTTCAGGCAGCTAAGACTCGAGAGTTCAATCTTTGTCCATCAGTACGGTAACAAATGGGTACAAACACAAGACCTTCATGTCTTAGCACAAGCTTCTGATTGTCAAAAATGGGTTACACAAGTTGCCAGTTAAAATGAATGTTGCTCTAGAGGTACCATGCAAGTCAGACATAGTCTGGTAGTCTATGTCACAAGTTTCTTCTGAAATGCTCAGTGGTTTTATAAGTTACTGCATGCATTGCTGCATAATGCTCTTGCAACCTGGAAACAAATGGAGAGCTGTGAATGGCCTTCTTGGTGCTAAGACAGAGTGGTCATATTGAATGAAGTGCTCACACACTTTAATCCTTCCTTGCCCATCAGATTTGTATGTGATATTTCACCTTATGTAGTAGGTACTATTTTACTGCACAAGTTCCTAAGGCCTGAAGCATTTACTTCCAGATTATTAATGATGAGTGAATATAATTGTACACAAATCAACAGGGAAGCCTTTAGTCTGATTTTTTTTTTTTTGCTGGGGGGACTTTGTGGAAAAAGGTTTACATTGGGAATGGATCACCACCTTTTAGTGTCCATTTTAATCTAAAAAGGATGCATTTCTGATGACTGCTGCAAGCTTACAATATTGTGAACATTTCCTAGAAGCATATTTATACCACCTGGCTCATTTGTGCTAACCCTAACTATTCTGCTGTCCCTAACCCCGACCCTACACATTATCTTACGAATACCCTTTCCCTAGCAGTACTACTACCAAAGACATCACACGCACACACACACACACACACACACACACACACACACACACACACACACACACACACACACACACACACACACACACACACACACACAGTTACAAAAATCAATAAATGCTAAAGCTATCACATAATTTAGTTCCATTACCTGGAAAAATCCAAAGACACACTCACATCCCTTAAAAAACACAAATGCATGCAAAACAATGACTTTATCCCCTTCTGTATGCTAACTGTAAGCCTAATCTGCTAACATTTGCACACACACACACTCCTACATCTAATGCTAAAACTTTCAGTTTATCCAAAAGCTTCCACATTAGCACAAAACCACAGTTACCTTCATACAACCACAGATCATACAGTTCATATATTAATGTTGACATTCTGACAGTCAAATATTATCAATTGTTCCTGTACAAAAATAAGTGACAAATCAGTCAAATATTAGTGCATTTAATGAAAAAGAGTAGTAAACCCTGTTAATCAGAAGCTTATTCAACACTGCTTACTGTGGCAACTATATCTATATCTATATCTATATATACACACACACGATATATACATATATATATATATATATATATATATATATATATATATATATATATATATATATATATATATATATATATACACAATAAATACAAAACAAATTAACAGATAGCTAATTTTTAAGTACAATCATGTTCTCCAAGATGGGTATTTCAGTAAAGTAACTAATCTTCCAAGGGGTGTAGAGGTCTTCCTCCTGTGTTGCTGAATTTCAGAACACCCCTGGATGATCCATTATTTCCCTTGTAAAGCCCACCTTCTAAAGCATTATTGTCTGCTTATCATGGCTCATACTAATGGGCTAAATTCCATACTTCTAATTGAGTCAGGGGGCATTCCAGTGGGAGTAATTCCTGCAATACCTCCTACTAGAACTTTTACTCCAATAACTCCCCATGAAAAAAAATCAGTTTAGTCAAACTATGAAAGCCTTACATACTTCAGATATCATTTATATGGTTTAGCAAAAAAAGCAGAAGAGATGTAAATCCATTCATTTCCATGCTGCCTTCAGTTAGTTACCTCTATGATCTAGGTAACGTTTAGGCAAAGCCAAGTGAAAGCCTGCTGTGACTTAATGAACAAATATATGCTTTATGAAAGAAGCAAGTTCATGCTTCCTGGCTGCAGATCATTCAAAGTACACTTAAACTCTACTGTGATGGATTAGATTACATTTATCTCAGCACAGTATTCAGGTGCAAACATATTTTGCAATGAACAGCCTAACTAGAAGCCGGCGTTAGTTTTCTACAGAGAACCATCACATCTGGTACTATTTTCCTTGCTTTCATTTCCTTTCAGGATAACGAAAGGATTTGTGTGTTTGTTTCTGTTTTCTGTCCATTTAATTTCACAAGTCCACTTCCTGCACTCCTACAGCAATTCTCCCTTGTCACACTATGTGACTTTACCTGTGCACACTATGTAACTCTACCTGTTTACACTATGTAACTCTACTCTGATGAATTGAGTAAAAGCAAATTGATACAAGGCCTACAAAACTCACTACCAGGCAAAATGAGGTAGCACTCTATTTCATCCCAGCCGATGATCAGAGAATTCTAAGCCGGGTAAACTCAACGAAAGCAGTGGGACCAGGCAACATCCTGGGATGAGTGCTCAGAGACTGTGCTGTCCAACTGACCATGGTTCTTACTGACATATTTAACACATCTCTGTGTCAGGTCATAATACCGAAATGCTTTAAGAACACAACATTCATTCCACTACCAAAAAAACGTCTTGGCCAGCAAACCTGAATGACTATCGTCCAGTAGCTCTCACCTCTACAGTAATGAAGTATTTCTAAAGGCTGGTCAAAGACTATTTAACAACAAATCTTCCTGCAGAACTGGACCCACTCCAATTTGCTTATCGGTCCAGCCACTTCACTGCAGATGTCGTCTCGATGGCACTCCACATAGCCTTAGCTCATCTGGAAAATAAGAACTGTTACATCTGACTGCTATTCATTGACTTCAGCTCTGCCATTAACACAGTCATACCACAGCATCTGATAGAGAAACTGATTCACATGGGGGTCAGTACTCCTATGTGTAACTGGATTTTGGACTTTCTTATTGACAGACTGCAAAGAGTGAGAGTTGGCAATAACACATGGTCCATCAGTACTAATCACATTGTCAAGAAAGAGCAACAAAGACTGCACTTCCTACACAGGTTGAGGAGAGCAAACCTCCCATCTTCGGTGCTCACAACCTTCTACAGAGGCCCCATTGAGAGCATCTTGACAATCAGTGTCACAGTATGGTATGTAAACTGCAAGGACATGGATAGTAAGGCCCTTGAAAGGGTGGTGAAAGTGGCAGAGAGAATAACAAGGTCCATGTTTCCATCCATACAGGATCTGCACTCTGCACGGTGTCTCAGAAGAGCCACAAAGATTGTTAAAGACTATACCCACCCCGTTCAGGGACTGTTCTCCTGCTTGTCTTCAGGCAGGCACTACAGAGGCATACATTGCAAAATGACTAGATTCAGAAATAGCTCTTTCCTCAGGCCATCAGACTATTAAACGTGAGAAGCAAGGCAAGCCAACAGGTCACCTAGTCAGTGGCCACACAGGCTGAAGGAAATATCTTTTTCTTAAAGTGCAGTAACTCATTACTAGGTTCTCTCACTTGTGCAATAGCTCACTGAATGCTTATTACTTTTTGTGCAGTAACTTGAAATACAAGCTACTTTCCATGCAATGGACAAATAGTCTGTAGTCTACCACTGCTTAAGCCTCTAAGTGCAATATCTACTGTGCAGTACTAAGTGCTGCTACAGACAATTGTCATCTTGTCAATGTTAAGGTCATATATAGAGTCTGTATTTCTGTTTTTCTGTCAATGTTAATGTCATATATAGAGCCTGTAGTTCTGTTTTTATACTTATATTGTTATTTTTTATATGTTTTTGGTCTGCACATTATGCTCGAAGCAACAACATTTTGTTTAGTCTGCACTTGTGTGGGTGTAAATGACAATGAAGTTTACTTTGACTTGACTTAGAAACCAGCAGAGGAGCTACAAAACATACACCTTATTACTCCAGCTAAGATTCACATAATTCCTGTGAACATGGCTGTACCAGTGGTATAGGGGATAAACCCTGCTAAATCTCAGGTGACCTTTGTTGGTTAGTGGCTTGAGCAGCTGATGGTGTAGGTAAGGAGGATGGATGTGCCTGTCATGGAACATAATGAGTGTGCTAAGCCATGATGGTGGTTGGAGCTTACCAGACAGGACATAGGATCATAGGATCATAGGAGGTTACTAGGCTATTGGCCCTGAGGCTTTTATAAGCCTAGCCAAGAGTTTAGCCTATGTTTAGACAAATCATCACCCAATGCCCTGTCCAACAGGGACATGGGTGGAATCCCAGGGGTATATTTTCTTTTTCCCATCCAGTTATTCAGGTTGTGCTTAAAAAGGGGTTAAGTGGTACTCTGCTTGATGTGGAAAGGGAGTCTATTCCATAGATGGGGGAGTCTCTGGGACACAAATTTGTCCTGCCAACAAGTCTTGTTGATGTCATAGACCAGGTTGAGGCCATGTGTGTGGGTTACTCGAGTGGAACTTGACTTGCGGATATGCAGCAGTCCCATGAAGGTAGGGTCTGTGAATGCCTTGTATGCCAGACAGAGGTCACCTCTGAAGAGTCTGTATGAAACCGAGTAGAGAGATAGGGTTTTTAGCCTATTTGTGTATGGCAGATGTTTGAGGCCCTGGATTCTCTTGGTGAGGAGCCTATGTGGTCTCTCCAGCTGCTGCATGTGATGTACATGCTGAAAGGGGCCTTGTACTCGATAATGGGCCTTATATGAGAAGAATAAAGGATGTTATGACCTCCTTGTCCATGGATGAGATACTCTTACTTATGAGGTGGGCCATGTACAATGGAAGCAACATAGTGGTCAAAAGTCAGGCTGCTATCAATCTGGGTGCCCAAATCCCTCACGTCTGATTGAGTGCTTAGGACATTATTATTAATGTGATAATTTGTGGGAACCTCACTCTCCCCAAACGGGATGATGATGCATTTTTTGGTATTCAGTTTAAGGCCATGTTTCTGGCACCAGTCATTTGTCTGAGTGAGACCATCTTGGAGGATGTCCACATCACTAGGGGAATTGATGACAGCACCCAGCTTACAGTCATCTGCAAACTTGGTCAGCCATAGCCCACTGTTTTTGGCCCGCACCTCAGAAAAGTATATCCGAAATAACAGATGCCCCAAGATCGAACCCTGGGGTAAGCTGCTTGTTACAGATCTACTGCTTGAGGTGGCTTCCCCTATTTTGACCACGTGGGTTCTATTAGTGAGCCAGTTTGCTACCCATCTGGTAACATACGGACTGCTGCCTAGTTAAGAGAGTTTATCTACTATGCCCGAGTGGGGAATAGTTTCAGGCTCCCTATTACGCTGTCACAGACGCACATTGTCAAATGCATCTTTGTCGAACTGAAAAGCATGAAAAGGCAAAATAGTGAAGCGACTTTTCAGCGAATTCTTTCCCTGGGAAAGAATTAGTTTGGCCATTTTTGCTTCTTTGCCTTTTCGGCACTGTAGTGTAGAGTTGGTATATTTAAGAGGGGGGGGGGACACAGTCCCCCATGTCGGGGGTGTGGGATCTAGTGTTTTACAGTTTTTTTTTTTTTTCGGAACAGCGATTTTTTTCCCCTTGGAAAAAAAATTGCTGTTCTGAAGATGTTCATTGTGTTACCCTGCTGCAGTCATCACTGAGATTTTAAAAGTGAATTTCAGATCGAAGTCTTCAATAAAAAACTTTTCTGCCCTCAGACCGATGTCAGAAAAAGGAAACAGATGCTCAAAATGGCTGAAGATTTGATCTCTTTAACCAGGGTTCCCAACCCGAGGAAGATTATGCCTCCTCTGAACAAGTGTCTATTTCCTCAGGCTCCTCTGGGGACCAAGATTATTCCTTCAACATTTTCACTGGGAAGGTCAGGACTACTCTGATTCAAACTCCCCAGCACAGACCACTTGCCATCCTCCCAGTTTTAGACATTGTGGATGATGTTTACTTTGAATCTGTTGCTGATCCAGAGACCATCTCCTCCTGTGCCCTCTGAAAGGGACTCCAGAGCACTAGACAGCTGGGGAAAAAGGTTTACACCTCAGCCACTCTAGCTATGAGGGCACTAAATTGCCAATTCCACATGCTAAAATATCAGCAATTTCTAATGTCTCAGTTAAAACAAAAAATGAGCACACTCCCTCAGCAGTCTGAATTGAAAGAAATGCAGGATCTCTTGCATGCAACTGAACAGGTGGGCAAACATACTTTACAATGTGGGTTTGATTCTTTGGAGGCTTCCTGCAGAGCAGCTGTCACTGGGTCTGTTATATGTAGGCATGCTTGGTTAAAGGAACAAACTCTGCCGGATCATGTTAAAGCAAAGCTTCTAGATGCTCCCTTACAACAGGATGTTCTTTTTGGAGTTAAAGCAGAAGAAGTCTTAAAGAAAATAGAGGATAAGGCAAATTGGTCCTTTCCAGCTACTGACAGACTACAGAGGGGTAAATACAGGCGTCCAAGAGGCAGAGGACAACCACAAGCCCAGTACAAACCTCGGCAATGAGCCACTGCAGCACAGAAGGGAGGAGAAGACAGGTCCCAGACTACCAGAAGGCAAACTCAATGACTTGCACCTCATCTGGCCAAACAACACTATCTTGACAGCCCCCTTGGGAGGAAAACTTGCACTTTTTTCAGACAATTGGCACATTGTCACAAAGGACAAATGGGTCGGGATACAGATTCCATTTTCACACCTTGCCAATAAAAAGAGGAATGCCAAACCTGCCACAAAATCAATGGGCAGAGGCACAAAAACAAATTACAGCTCTCATGGACATGAGAGCCATTCAACTTTTACTCAAGACTCTTTCTAGTTCCCAGAAAGGACAATGCCTGGAGACCAATTCTAGACCTATCAATTCTAAACACCTTCTTACAAGTACCCAAATTCAAAATGCTAACACTACAGCTATCAGACAAAGTTGCAGAAGATACCTCCGCTTCATTGCAGGTTCAACCCATTACCAATTCTCTGCACTGCCCTTTGGCTTATCTATCTTCACAAAATGCCTGGCACCAGTAATTGCATACTGCAGACAAAGAGGAATTCAAATATACCCATACCTGGACGACTGCCTCATCCAAGCAGAAAGCAAGGACATTCTCTTACAACATCTGGCTTTAAAAGAAATCAAAACTAGTACCCTCACAAAATATGACATTCTTGGGTGCCAGCTTGAATAAGACAAACAACTACAACTGACTCAATATTTCAAAACAATGGCAACAAAGACCCAACTACCTGCAAGAAAACATGGCATCTTGCACACTACTAATACCATTTGCAAAGCTGCATATGAGGAAATTACAGTGGTACCTAAAAAGTGTATGGTCTCAACACAGCCACAGCTTGGACACAATAATATTTCTCATTCCGAGTTTCTATGGTGGTCACAGGCATGTCACCTCAACAAGGGTCTTGCCCCAGCCAGGCTAACTATGACAACAGATGCATATGGACTGCAGACCAAAGGAATCTGCACATCAATCAAAAAGAGATGCTAGCTGTACAGAATGCTCTGACAGCCTTCAAGAATCTATTACATCCAGGACAACTTACAATAAGGACGGACAACACCACAGTAATGTGGTACATAAACAAACAAGGGGGCACACACTCCTACCCTCTATGCAGGCAAGCAATGACCTTGTGAGTTCAGTTACAAGCTCAATTCCTGCCAGGAAGAAAGAACACGAGTGGAAACTGGATCCACAAGTATTTGCAATAATAACTCAAAAATGGGGCCTTCCAGACATAGACCTGTTTGCCAGTCCTCAAAACCATCAACTAACAAAATTAGTTGATGACACTCTTTCAGTTGGAAAATCCATTGCCTCTCCTCACAAACATGGGACCTCAATTTTGTTCTGGAAAGACTGCCTGCTGCTAGCAATAACTTCAGCTAGAAGAGTCTCAGAGCTGCAGGCACTAATGGCAGTGGAACCTTTCCTCATTTTCCATCAAGACAGAGTTTCCTGGTGGGGGTTCCAGTGGCTTTAAAAAAAAACCATCCACTTACCCACCTTCTTCCCAAATCCACAGAACAAAGGATTGGACATTCACAGGCAACTTCATTCTCCTTGATAAAAACTAAGGCTTTCAGAAAATCTAACCAGCTCTTTGTATCTGCTACCCCCAGGCCCCCACTCTACCAGGGCAACAGCTGCATCTACAGCCTTCCTCAGGGGTTCAACCAAGGAGATTTTGGAAGCTGCAACTTGGAGTTCAGTACGGATTCTACCAAGTGTGTGATGAGCAGCAGGGGGTACACGATGAACATAGTACAGTTTTGTACCTACCATAAATGTAGATGTTTCTGATCTAACTGGCTAAATCTCTATAATACCTTCCTGATGTATTTGCTTATAGCTGGAGGGATTTGTGTTTGTGCAAAAATTACTTAATTTGGCACCTGACATCTGGGGCAAGAAAAACCGAAGAAAATGGCGTTGGATGCATTATATATGATGGCAGGATAACCCAAGTGTGATGACTGCAGCAGGGTGAACACTCGAACATCTACATTTATGGTAGGTACAAAACTGTACTTTTCAGTGTTGTAAGCTTTCTTTTAAATGGAGTTGATTATGTGTTGTTTACTCTTCTGAGTGTGCGATATCATAATATAGACCCTAGTGTCAAAGGCCTTGGCCAGGTCAAGGTAGGCAATGTGCACCATCTTCCCCTCATCAATAGCTTTGGTGACTGTCTCAAAGAAGTCGACCAAATTTAGCAGACATGACCTCCCCCTGATGAAAGCAAACTGTTTGGGATAAAGCGTTTGGAGGTTGCCAATGTCCTTGTTGATGAGGTCCATGATAATCTGTTCCATGGCCTTGCAGATCAGGCTAGTTAGGCTGATGGGTGTATAATTTCCTGGATCGGTGGACACTCCACCTTTATGTAAAGCGATGACAGTGGCTGTCCTCCACTGAGCTGGGATGAAGCCAGTACTCAGACTTTGGTTGAACAGGGTGCCTAGTGGTGCTGCAAGTTCCTGCCTGAGTTCACGTAGGATGCAGCATGGGATGTTATCAGGTCCCATGGAGGTGGTATTTTTTGCCTTTGAGAGACCAGTGATGACCTGTTCCATAGATATAAGGGGAAGGGGGCAGGTACTGGGGATGTCCTGATTTACTGATGGGGGGCAGAGGGGTAAAGTGTTTGCTGAATCTGTCAGCCAGCAGGTTTGCTATATCTACGGCATTTGTATATGTGGTATCCTTGACCACCAGTTCTGAACAGATGTGGGGGCTTCCTTTGAGATTGTGGACCTATGTGAAGAAGTCCTTATGATTGTCTCTAGTAGATGTGGCCAATTTGGACTCAAAGTTTGCTTTGGAGGATTTCAGTAGTGCTCTTATTTGCTTCTTCAGGCTAAGAAGACGTTGCTTCCAATTGGGCACCTGCTCCTTCTTTGTCTTGGACAGCAATTATTTCCTTTTGTTATAGAGTTTATGTACTGCAGATGTCCACCAGACAGGTTTACTCTTCCTTGCAGAGGATGATTTAGTCCTGTCGGGTATTCCTAATTCCGTGTATCTATATAAATGCTCGTATAGTGCTTTGGTGTAGTTTTGGATATTGTTGCCAGTTCCTGCACAGGTAAAAGGGTCTGTGAAACTGTTTATACCATCCCTCAGGAGGCTGTAATCAGCTTTGGAGAAGTTTTTTATTCTGATCCTAACTAGATGGGGGTTGGGGGAGATGGTGACTTCGAAGGTGACCAGTTTGTGGTCAGATCTTACCAGAGAGGATGATACTGTAGGGATGCTATACTGGTTACTCATGTTGGTTAATACCAAGTTCAAGATATTATCACCTCTTGTGGGGTATTGAATAGCTGTCCAAGGTATTTGCATTGACAAAATCGAGGAATCTCTGGGCATTTATGTTCTGGTATGAGTAGTTCTTCCAATCTATGTTTGGGAAGTTAAAGTCACCCAGGATCAGAGTAAAGGGTTGAAGCTTAATAGATTCAAGCAGGTCCAAGTAGGCGGGAGGGCCATATAGGTGTGTTGCTCTAAGGGCCCAGGGTGGGCATATTTTCAGGGCACTTCTCATTGTTCATTCAGTCTAATGCATGATGTCATCATGTTTGTGGGGTAAGTGCAAGGAAAATGCCTCACCACAGAGCTACAATGTGATAGCTTCTCACCTGTCCTATCATACACTGCAGAACCTGAATGGTGTCTCTTCTACTGCCTTTCATTGAGTGGAGGCATCTAAAAGCAGGTGTTTCCACAGTAGGGGGACACCTCCAAGTGCAAATTATACAGGAAGTCACCAAGGTGTAGGAGTTGAAGGGACAGAGATCATTGCTTGCAGGCAATGGGGAAGTGTTATGTCTGTGTCAGTGATAAGGAAATCAACAAAAAAAGCAAAAATGCTCCATGCGCACACACCCACACACACACACACACACACACACACACACACACACACACACACACACACACACACACACACAAAAAAAAACATAATTCATGTCAATAATGATTGTTACAATTACTGAGTAAATGTGTGCATGCTCAGCGTTCACTTAACTCAGACTGAGACATAAAAGAAAAAAATCCTAAGTTTAAAGGTTCATTTGTCAAGCTTATGGCCTTAAGAAGGGGACTGTTGACAGCTTGGCCACTGCAATTCCCATTCCCTGCTCCCCTTATCTATAATAGATAGTGTGGAATGATCAGTGCTGAATTTATCGCCTCACAGTAAGACGCTGTCCGGTTCGATTTTCAGCTAGAGCGTCTTCTGCATGGAGACATGCGTGAATGGGCGTACCTTCGTTGAAGGTTGTGTGTCAGGCCTGGCAAGCCGGTACATAAAAAATCAATTGCCAATCATTAGTGGACCGGAGTTCCGCTGTGGCGTCCCCTAACCTGGAAAAGCCAAAAGAAACAAATCTATTCCTTGACGTTATGTTTGAAGAGAGTTTTGGAGTTGCTTTGTTTGACCTATACATAAAACCTATGGTATAGGTAGGGATTTTCTGGGATGCATACAGATCCTGCAAGTAGGTTCCTTTTATGTTTCAATATAGATTCAGGTCCCTCTAGTGGGTATTTGTAGTAGCAGGATAGGGTCATTTGCTGTGCTGTAGGCCAACTAGAGGTCACCATGCAGAAGTTTGTAAGATATAGAATACAGAGATAGGGCTTTAGTCATTCTATGTACCTTAGGGAGCTGATATTTGATATTTTCTTTGTAAGGAAATATTGTTTTTTTTTTTATTTTCTACCTGAGAGGTATGTCTGGCTAGGTACCTACAAAAAGGGCATTACATCTGAGTAAGGGACTGATTGTTGAGGAACAAGGAAAATTACTTATTTTGACCTAAATGAAATTCCTTTAGTAATTAGCTGAACTAGGTAGAGCCCATACTGAAAATTAATAAGATACAGCAAAACATCCTAAGTTTAAAGGTTCAGCTGTTAAGCTTATGACATACTGACCTTAAGAAAAGGAATGTGCATGTCCTCCCTGCTTTCATGTGGGTTTTCTTTGGGTGCTCCAGTTTCCTCCTACATTCTAAAGACAGACATCTGGAGCATTTCTCCTCAGGCCTCAGCTGAAAATGGTCTCCGTCCTAGTTGAACTTTCCAGTAAACAAAGGTTAAATAAATTAAAATAAAAAATAAATTTTCTTAGAAATCTTAAATGATAGTCAAAATGTGGTGGCCAAATGAGATTGTCTGTGTATGAACCCATATCTCTAATGATAGTGTCTAGTTGTGAGGGAGGGTCATTTATGTTATAGGTGCAGGGGTGCATATGTTTCCTGAAGGACACAATTCTGAATTTTTTTTGCATTTATCTTTAGTCTGTGGTCCTTCTGAAGAATATTGGTGCCTTCAGGCAAGCTGATAACAGCTTTGAGTCTGCTGCAATCATGAGCACCTTTGATCAGGTGCATACCCTTTACAACTGACTTGACACAAGGAAAATAAATGACAAAGAATAATGACTCCATCATAGAACCTGGGGGACATAAACTGGGGACAAGTACTTTGGAGAAAATGTGCCAAAAACTTTGATACCATGTATGCTTTGTATGTAAGCAAGTGTACTATGCTATCCAGTGATTTACACAGTGATTTGTATTGTACTATGAAAGCATGAAGAAACATATTGAAGATCTTGGCCAGCTCTAGGTAGACAGTGTTCACAGACTTGCCTTTGTCCAGTATCTCAGTGACTTTCTTGTAGAAATCCAACAGACTCAGTAAGCATGCTGTATCCCTCACAAAGCTACCTATATCATTTGTTAAGTTTCATAATTATATTCCATTATTTTACAAATATAACTAGTAAGACAGATTGGTCTGTCGTTCCCAGGTTCAGTGGTGCTACTGCCTTTGTGGAGAGATACCACAAAAGTAGCTTGTCAGTACTCTGGTAAGAGCTCCATGGACAGGATAAGGTTGAACAGGTCTGGGAGGGGGTCAGAAAGGCAGTGTTTCATACCGACAAGGAAAGTACTTTATGTTGTCCAAATCCTTAGAGCTAATATTCTTATTTTTGGAGATGGCTTCTTAAGACCTGCTTGAGGGTAATCATAGGAGGTAATGCTGCCTAAATGGCTGAATGGTATGGGTGGGGGGGTGACATTTAAGCTAAAATTGTCAACTAGTACACTTACAATTTCCTCAAGCTCTGTAAAGGAAGTGCCATTAGATATAATGTTGGACCAATATTAGTCAAGCAATCAGAGAGACCATAAAAGGCCTAGCCATATGCAGCTGTAAGTAGACAAACTTAAAAAGTTCTTGCCACCATTGTGTACAGCCTCTGTAGTCTTTTCAGGAGACAGGAGCTACCCTTCACAGAACCAAACTAAGGGGATGGTCTAGATTAGATAGTGTGCCTATGTCTGCAGAAATGAGTTCTACTGCAATATGTTCCATGGCTTTGCATTTAAGGCTGGTAAGGCTGATGCACCTATAATTATCTAGGTCCCTAGTGGAGCCATCTTTATGCAGAAGGGTCACAGTAGCTGTTGTCCAGGCATAAGGGACTGACCCTGTGGACAGGCTGAGACTAAGCAGTTTAAATAGAGGCTCCGATAGTGAAATCTTGGCACTGTTTATCTGGTCATATAGAACTTTATTTTTAGCCTTGGGCTGGGATTCTTAGACTTGTTCCAAGATGATTACAGGGGAACTTAAATTTTCAGTGATAATGGGTGCAACTGTTTGGGTAGATGGTGTAAAGTTAGCACTAAATTTATCAGCTAATATATTTTCTATATCCTTGAGATTGGAATGTCTGATGTTACTGTGGATAGACTCAGTGCATTGTTGAACATTATTCCTTAATGTCTTGACATAACTATAGTTCCCTTTGGAATCCATAGTGACCTTAAGCTTGTACTCTGCTTTAAAATTTCTAATAGTTCTCTTACATTACTTGTTTTAATGTTTCTGTGTGGTTTTGAGGTGAGGGGAGTGGGGCTTTGTTTAAAACTTTTCATTGTTTTCCTGCCTTTGTTATACAGTTTATATAGGAATACCATCAGAGAAGTTTATTCCTGAAGTTACCATTACATTTAGGGTGAATATGTGCAGACTTTTCTATATAGCTGTTTATATGCTGATAACAGTTGGAGGTGAATGTGACAGCCCTCTCATTTGGATCCATTTCCAGGGGATTGTTGGGAATTTTGCATAGGTATTTTATAGGTCAAAGTAGGTTTGAGCATAAGAAGTCCCTAGGGATGGTTTCATTTGGTGATGGAGTGGTACCATTGTGCCTGACAGAGCAGGTAACTGATTTGTGATCAGGTTTAACACTGGATGAGGAGAAGTATAGTGAGGTATAGATGGGGACTAGGTTGGCAAGGGCCAGGTCTTTTAGAGCCTCTAGTGAGTAGTTTTATAATTTTCTCCATTGAGTTGGTATTAACAAAGTCTAGGAAGCACTGACCATATCCATTTTTAGACGTATAAGTGTGCTAGACAATGAAAAATGTATTTGGTTTGAAAGTTTACCCCTCAATGGTTATTGAGGTAATTTCCATGGCCTATGGGAGGATATTGATAAGGATCTGTAGCTAGTAACGAAGTAATAGTTGGGTTTTTTGAGGGTAATTTGGATTTCCAGGAGCTCCAAGTTAGGGTTTAGGGTAATTTGATATGCCTGTGATGGTGTTTCTGAAAAAAATGGCTACAGCCCCACAGTTACTCAAAGACATAAAGACGTAAGCTCATTGCACTGCTGGGACTTCTTCCTGAGATTCCTGACTTAGTTGCTGAAAGCTTTGTGATTGTCCTTGGATGCTGTAGAAGTTTTTAGTTCATAATTTGCCTTTTGAGTTTGATCCTTATCCTAAGCTTTTTTGCTTACCCTTCTGAGGTCACTTTTGTGCCGGATGATTTCAAGTTATTTTTATGGCCAGCAGTTTTTTCCTCTTTTTGTTGAGTTTATTTATACTAGGATCTGTTACCACATAATTTCACTGCCATTTTCAGTGCATACACATGATCTCTATTTTTCTGTAAACACAAGTAAGTTAGCATATTAGCCTGTCACTGGAATCATTTATCTCACTGACATAGAAAAAATGTATTCCTGCTGAGATACAGTGAGTTAATTTTTGAAATGCTAAATGCAAAATACAGGAGGACCTAACACTGAAAGAAAATACACAAAGGTCAGGCTGCTGAGAATATTGATATTGGAAGTTGTTCTGCAGACTTGATATCTGTAAGAAAATAAGGGATGCAGTCAATCTATCAACAGACATTTCTTTGAGTACTGATAGATGGGAGAAATTGTGTTGAAACACCTTTCAAACACAGTGAAGTTTTCCTTTTACTCCGCTGTTGTGTGACCTCAGAGTAGGTATATATAATTTCAATGGGTATTGGGAGGGGTTGCACCCCACAATGGGGGGCAGTGGGGCTTGCTCCTTGCAAACATGTTTTTGAGGATTTCTGAAAGGTATTTTGGCAGTACTTTATCAATCTGCAGTCGATGAAATGACTGTCAGTTAATCCACATGAATCTGAAAATACCAGGTCTATAACTAGCTGCTGACCTGAAGACATAGAAATAACAAACTTTGGTGGAGGACTGGTTAATCCCTTCTATATGCTTCCATAGCTGATAACATACAGTTGGTAACTATACTAGTCTCATAGTGGGATTAATTATTAGAAGAACACTCTCCAATACTGAATTAAGTATTTTATATGTAATCATTCTGTAAATCAGGTTTTTGTACTTAAAGCAAGCATTTGTTCTTTCTTTCTCTCTTTCTTTCTTTCATTCTTTCCCTATTTCAATCAATCCATAATTCAAACTTTGGCTCTTAAGAAAACCAGTATTAGCCAGTGCTAACACTGGAGAAGACTTGTATAGACAAGAAAATGTCATATGTTGCAGACAGGCAATATCTCCCATAACATCTACTTTGAAATTGCTAGAGTAGCACAGGTTCTGATGAAGTCTGTGTTTTGAATGATATACAGACAGAAGTGCTTAACCACAGTTTTGGACTGTAACTTATGTTTTAATTAATTAAATCATACTGTTAAAGCAAATCTGTTTTTCCTGTGTTTTGGGATTGTGATATAACAGTTAAAGTCCAAAACTTTTTTTTTTTTTGCTTCTTACCTTAACACCTGTCACCACATCCAGTTTTGATATTATTATGACTTATTCAGCTGTATTACTATCATTTGATGACTCCACTGGTATCCTTCCTGTCTCTGGGTCTCCCTTCATTACAAAAATTATACCTCTGGTGTACTATAACTGTCAAATAAATCAATGCAGCAAACTAGTGATAATCTAACAGTTTCCAGATGTACAACAGTCAACGCATGCTTCTCCATGGCAGCATGAAAAAACTAAGAACCTTACATAATCAAAACATATCAGTGAAGCATATCCCCCAAAACACACACACACACACACACACACACACACACACACACACACACACACACACACACACACACACACACACACACACACACACATACACAGCCATCAATTATAGCCACTTATATGATTATATACACTGCAGATACCTGATTGCAGTCAAATAAATGCATAATTACCCAAAATCATATTTCAGCTCACTGCTGTCGGAACCATGCAGGGCAACACACTGCAACCCCTCTCCCCATTGCCCTCTCAGCTTATTAGCTCACAAATATGCACTTAGGACATGAATAACAGGCTTTACATTGTATTTTCTGAAAGATGTGAAGTCTGAAACTCAAATGCCTGTCATTGTTTTGCAGTAGTTAACAATTTGCTAGGGAAAAAAGCAGTCACACTTTTGAAGCACTTAGTTCCCCCTGGTAAATCCACTAGTGATATTAGTAGCTGCTTCTCCAGCAACCATCCATTCTCTGTTTTGTATTAGTTGTCTTTCTGTTCTATGCTGGAGCATAAAGCTGGCAATTTGATTGGTTAAGCACATTGATCTCTTAAAGGTTAATGCATTTAACTTGTTACTTCCCTCATCCTGTTCCAGAATCTCACCTTAGGAGCTGAATAGGTTATATGTATGTTTTTTATCTATTTAAATATAACAAAATAAAGTAAAATAGAGAGGTGACCCTTGGACCAGTAACAACCACATTTTGAGTACCACTATCCACTATCTTGAGTGAGAGGACTTAGAAATCGTCATAATTTATCAAGAAAGGTGCAAAGGATAGCATAAAAGCTTTGCAATTTCCTTTTTCAAAATGCATGTCATCTCAGGCCTAGTAATTATACTGACTAAATTATGTGTCATACAGAACTGAACATATTGTATCTTGTCTCTGAGCAGCAGAGTCACCTTTGTGAACAGGCGTCAGAGTAGAACTGCAGGAATTACCTCTCAAAATCAGAATTTTAACTAGTTTAAAAAATTTCAAGCATCACGTTAAATCCAATCTTACCAAATTCTGGACTTGTACATGTACTGGGAATGGGTAGCCCATACTATGGAACTAGCTCTTTAAGAAGAAAAAAAAACAGCTCTTGTAATGAGCTTTGAATTCAAGCCATTTGACTACATTTTGTTACTTTCCCTTCTCAGTGTTAATATCTAGCAGAAATTAAGTCTCCAGTTTGCTATGTTACCTGTAAATATGACCAATTATCCTAATTGTACTCATTGTTCACAATATCATTACCTCCTACAATTGTATAAACTGTCTTCTAGAAGCATTGTTACCTGAGATTCTAAGTCCTGTCTCACACTCAACCAACTTTTTCTGTGGCAGTCTTTTTCCAATATGAATGTGTTACCATTTTATCTTCATTGTATTTTAAGATTTTTTTTCTTCATTGTATTATAAGATTGTTTTTTTTCTACTAACAAATTGCCTACTAACAATGGAGCTTTTCTGTCTGGGCCTCTGCTGAAAAAGGGTTTGATGCTCAGTTGGGACTCTCCCGGTAAACAAATGTAAAATAAGTAAATAATAAATAAATTACTCTTGTCCCACATCACACACTTACCAAAACAGTAAAATGAAGGTACTCGTAGTAACTTGCATGTTGTCTTTACCCAACAGAACATATTATAATAAAGAACCTTTCTTCTGTGCTTCCTAGTTAATTGTTTATTTATATATGCATGTATGGATGGATGCATGTCTTATTATCTGGGCCAAGCCCATTTACACAGGGGACCCGGGAAGAAAAACTACCAAAAAAAGTGAGTATGTGTGTGTGTGTGTGTGTGTGTGTGTGTGTGTGTTGGGAGGAATCTATCTGTGAAAGCAACATAAGATGCATAGTTTAGATAATAAAATCACACTGGTTATAGTCATGTTTTAGGATTCTGAGTACACAGAATAATGCAGAAACCTACAATAAAAATGAAAACTAAGTCTTGATGCATGCAAATTATGCTATAAAATGTAGATATTTTAATAAAAAAGATAAACAATTGATGCATACATACTGTATTTTTATTTTCTAGCTTTTTCATTGTTTTTATTTTCCCCACCTGTATTTTTACTATACAGTAGTAACTAATGTAGGCTTTATTTCATTGTACTAGTAATCATGTATGCAAGTGTTTCCTCACTATTCCTCCAGTTGTCGTTTATGCCTTCACACTCTTGTGTTATTTTTATTACATAATAGTGTCATAAGCCAACACATTGTTGTATTACAGGAAGCAGCAAATGTTTTCAGATGTTTTTGATAAAGGTCTTTTACCAAGTAAATCAACATGTGCTGGTGTTAATATATGAAAAGGTAATTGTAAATTAAAGTAAACACATCCATTAAGAGCTGCGGTGCCACATACTACAGAATTGCTCTTTAATTATTAATCTGTTGTTTTTAGATGGAGATGCGCTCCCAAGATCAACAGCTTGCTAAAACTTTATTGGACCTTAACAGAGAAATCCAAAAACTAAGGAGAGAAAATGATCTAACAAGGGCTTCTGAATTTGGGCAGATTAATGTTACAATCAGAAAAGACTCTCCTTTCCAAGCTGCAAGGCCAGAAGACGAAGTAAGCATAGTGTAAAAGTGTAACACTATGAACTCCCTGGAATATGGTTCTTATTTTTGTTTTCACTTTGTTGCTTAAAACACGCTCAGCTATTTTGTGGCAGTTAGCACAACATTATGGCTACGTGCAGTTAATGGGCTGCTTCCTGCACTCCACACTTTGATTCCTTCAGCTTCCCTTTGCCTGTTGTGTGACTTTGAGCAAGTCGCTTAACCAGACTGAGCCTGAAGACGGTGCATGTGGATCAGTACTCTAACTTGGGCATGAAATAAATAGATTCTTCAGGAATGTCTGGCCTGGTTCTTTTACTGTGCGCATTTTCAGTGAGCAGTTTTTAGGAAAACACAAATGTGCTAACATTTACCAACATAGAATGAAAGGGCTAATCTCATAGTGAAAGAAATAAAAGAAGTCTAAGTATCACTTCTGAATTTGCTTATATATATATATATATATATATATATATATATATATATATTTTTTTTTATGTAGAGAATTTCTCTTAGGTCTGTATACTGCATGTATCCCTAAAAAAAGAGAATGCAGTGCTGCATAAGACTTTATGGTCTGTAGGATTTCTGTCTGGCTCAAACTGTCATCATTTATGATTTCATGTGCAAATTTTGCAAAATAAAGCCTGTATCAGTCCCAAAAAAGCGTTGTGAGTACTTTTACATCATTTACTATTATTGAAGTGCTAAGTAGCATCATTGTTGATCATGTTTTTCCCACCAGGCAGTCTTGCAACTATTATCTTTTCACAACTTATCAGTGACTTATTAATTGTGCCACTGTTCTTGCCATAGACTAAGTGCTGAAAACTGAATGAGCCCAGTACACCTGTCATTGCATAAACTACTACGACTGTTTCATATAATTATAAGTACGTTACTCCTTCCTATTTGTGTTATGACTACAAGTGCAGTGGTTTACTGTACAAGGAATTATAGCAAACAGAAAGAAAATAGCTTTAAGAAACATAAATATTACATTATTTCATATCTTCTACATTAAAGAAAATAAAGACATAAACTATGATATGTGCTATGTCAAGAATAACAAGGTTGTCTGTATAAATAGAATACTACATGTACTTTGCTATTGGAGCTACATGTTTTATGATTAAGGCGCTATGTTGGTATTATATTGTATGTTTTTTTAACAGAAATATAATTTAGTACTACAGATAGCAACATAGATGTTTAATTACTGTCTACGACTTTAATAACACTATAATATTTGGCTTTATGGTTTACTGTTGTATGGCTAGATAATATGTCTAGGATACAAACATTCATTTTACATTTAGCTGTATATAGAATAATAAGTCAGAATAATATATGAACATAATTTTAGAAGTTTTCACTTCTTTCAGATTATTAGGTGCCATATATTCCTGAGTAGTTAAATGCGAGTGGTTATTTGAAGGAGAACATGATGCAAATATAATTTTTTTGTGCTAAAATGCTTTTCACTTTAAATTGATTCTCAGATCACCACACATAAAGAAACATCCTTCTGTGTTTTGTCTGCACCTGATTCTGCATTATCTTTGCACACCATTTTGGCTTTCTATAAAGCCATGTATTATTTCCATTTAGTCAGAGTATGGAGTACTATATGATTCATGATTGAGCCGTGGTAGCAAGCCATGTCAGTGTGAGTCGTCCCACAATGTAGGTAAGCAGCAGTTGTACAGGAATGGCAGGAAACATGACTATTATGACTAATAGACTGGGTGAGGAATATCTGTAACGTAGGCATTTAGAGCCTTTGCAAAAGTAGGTAATTTGCCCACTGCTTTTGATGAAACTGCAAAATGACCATAACTTTTATTGAAGAGTTTGTAATTCCATCCATCCACAACTCTTTTTTCCCATTTTTGCCCATGTGGTCAGGGTGTCGCTTCAAGAGTGACAATTATCTAGAGCCAAGTTTTGTACTGCTGAGTGGCTAGCCCTACCACAGTAATTCTTCTACACCACACGCTCGCACCTATGGCCAATTTAGAGTGTCCAATCAACCTACTGCATGTCTTTGGAATGTGGGAGGAAACCCACATAAACACAGGGAGGACATACACACTCTATACAGAAGGTACCCCAGCCAATGATTGAACCAGGAAACCTTTTGCTGTGAGGCGACAACACTATACTCTGCACCACTGTATCAAAAGGAAGAACAAATAAATATCTCCTAAGTAAAGCCAGTGGTTCATAAAGAGTCAGAAAAGCATAAAATAAATGTACCACATGAATGATTGTTAAGAGGAATTGACTTTAATACAAAAATTCAGTATACATACTGCCATTCTAAATCAACGGAAGGAGGAAATTGAACGTAATGGAAATCAGAATACTATCACAAGTTTGTGACGCTATGTGCACCATGACAGGAAGAAGAAGCCTTGCCTAAAAGACAAAAATCACATCAATGAGGCTAACTGTACAATGACCTTCAGATGTAGAAAATATAAATATTGTTAAAGAGAGGGAATCCAGGATTTCAGTACTGTATAAAAAATTAAAGTATGATATTTTTTCTGTTTCTATCTCATACATTTTCCTTTTAAGCTTTGTTTTCTTAGTTGTTTACAGAAATTCAGTGGAAGTACTAAATTCAGTTATTATTTTCTAACCATACTATATGCTTTAGATGATTATTAAAAATATTTTTTTCCAGAAAACGCCCTTTTTGATGGTAGTTATTCACGGGCCTAATGTGACGGATTAGAGGATTGGTGCAAGGCTTGAGTAACACAAAAAGAAGGATGTCTCCCTTTTACTCAGGGTCAGGAGGATAAATAACTGCCAATAGCTGAGTTTAATCACTGTCAAACACTATTGCAAGATTAATCTTTTTAAATTATGGAGCAAAAAAATGAAAAAAAAAATGCATTTTTCATTAAGAATATATTTTAGGGCCACTACTTTTCAACATTTTCACCAACTTGCTCTATACCTCTATGCCAGCTGAGGGGTACCTGCAAGCAGATAACCCAAATGTAATGACTGCAACAGTGAATACACTCGATCATCTACATTTATGGTAAGTGTACACAACTTGTACTTTATTTATACAATAGTAAAAAAGTCAGAATGAACTTAACACGTGACTGGTCCAAGCTATGGCTACTTCCACTAGATGAAGCAGTCTCATACGTTAACTCTACATTTCTTCCTATTCTGGATAACCATGCTCCCCCACGCACTATCAGAACCAATAACAAAGTAGCACCATGGCTGTCCAATGATACAAGACAATAAATTATTAGCAGAAACAAAGTATGGACCTACTGGAGAACCACTAAATCCCCCAAAGATCAACTTATATATAAACAGCTGAGAAATTATAAAAGAAGTCTATTATGCTAGACAAAAAGAATTACTACTGTAATCTGCAACAAAAGCACCAAAATCAACCACAAAAATTCTGGTTAGGCATAAACAAACTTCTCCACCCAGGCCAATCAACTACTCCTATCCCCTTAACTACCTTTCAACAACCTTCTAAAATTGTTGTTAATACATTTAACACTTTACAGAAACTGTGCATCCCTAGCCAGTAAGCTGTCTCCCTATACCCGAAGTAGCACCAACCCCACACCTGATAATAAGATCCCCTTTAAGCTTGATCCAGTACCAATATCTTTTATTAAGTCCCTACTTAAAACAGCTGAAACCCACCACCCTTTCAGCAGACCTACTACCTGCAGAATATCTCCAAAAGCCACTAATGAAATAGCATACCCCATATCAATTTTAATCAATAGAACTATCCATGAAGCTTATATCCCCCACATCTGGAAAATCTCCCACATTGTTCCTCTTCATAAAGGGGGAGATTCCACTGAAACTTCAAATTATAGGCCTATAGCCATTCTGTCTCCCTTGGCTAAAATAATGGAAAAATGTATCCACAAGCAATTTCTTGCCTATCTGAAAAAAAAAAACACTCTCCTAGCCCCCTCCCAGTATGGATTTAGACCTTGCCATAGTACAACCTCAGCACTTGTCTCCTTCTCCCATACAATAAATCAAAACCGTAATGACAACAAGCTCTCCTCAGCCCTCTTCCTTGACCTATCCAAGGCGTTTGATATGGTAAATCACCAGCTACTCTTAAACTCATTAAAATCACTCTCAGTAGATAACCTAGCAATTACCTGGTTTCATTCTTACCTAAGTGACAGACAACAAGCTGTATTATGGAAGAATAACATATTGTCCCTTTTACCAGACACACTTGGAGTCCCACAGGGATTCAACACCCTGGATCAACTAATCCATTGTCCCACCAGGGGCTCCAATATCCTAGACCTGGTCATTACCAACATGGGAGACAGATGCTCCACACCAGTGGTCACCCCCCTCATTGGTCAGGTCTGACCATAAGCAAATCACCCTTTACATCCACATCCCACCCCCCCCCCCCCCAGTAAGGAAACCTCCTTAAAAAACTTCTCCAAAGCCAACTTCATGCTACTGAAGTCAGAAGTGACAAACTTCACAACACCCACGCAGACGGGATCTGGAAGTTCAACTGCAGAATCGTACACTTAGGCACTTTACGAGCACATCCACTCATGCATGAATCGTGCCATCCCAAATAGAACCAAGATGATCTTCTCCAGAAAAAGGAAGCCAATCTGGTGGTCCCCTGCTATAAACAAACTATACAACAGAAGGAAGAAACTGTTGCAGAAAAGAGGAAAATCCCAGGATGCAAAAAACTCCCTCACCAGCCTCAGTAAGAAACTGAGATCCCTCATAAAATCCTCAAAAGCTAGTTACGAAAATAAAATTGCCAAAGATTCCAAAGACAACCACAAGGCATTCTATAGTTATGTCAAGAATCTAAATGGCAATGCTCAGATCTGCTCTGAGCTACAACAGAATGGCATTAAATATACTGATCCCAAGGATATTGCCAATATCTTGGCAGATCGATTTAGTGCCAACTTCACCCCCCTCTCACCCCCTAAAGGGCCCATCTCAATACCAAAAGATTGCCAAATTCCGATAATCACAGGCACACAGGTAAAAACAGCACTCTCCAAAGCTAAAAATGCAGCATCCATGGGACCAGATGACATCCCAGGCTGTGTACTACATGAACTACAAAATGAACTGGCACCCCACCTAAGTGTCCTGTTTAATCATAGCCTCACCTCAGGCTTCGTGCCCACTGAGTGGCGCACAGCTACAGTTATCCCGCTCCACAACGGAGGATCCACCTTGGATCCCGGGAACTACCGTCCCATCGGTAGTTCCCGGGATCCAAGGTGGTATCCAGCAGAGTTCCTAGAGCAGCAGAGACCAGAAAAGACAAACTTTCCAGATTCTAAGTATTTTTTCTGCATTTTCGACTTTTTGAGCCTTTTGATGACTATTTCTGCCTGTTTTATTCAGTTATTACCTGTTTTTACTGTTTTTAATAGCTCACTGTAATAGTTTCACTGTATTTACACTAGTTTTTGTACATTTGGAGTTTTTCTCCCCAGGCCTCCGCTGAAAATGGACCTGTATCCAGTCGGACTTTTCCTGGTTAACAAATGTAAAATAAAATAAATAAAATAAAAGTAGTAGTATATGTCAAACAACCAGATAGCCACAAAAGTACTTCATTTTACAGCATTTTATAAGCGTTAGTACAAATCAAACAAAATCAAACAGGAACATAGAAAAATTATAGTGTGTGTGTGTGTGTGTGTGTGTGTGTGTGTGTGTGTGTGTGTGTGTGTGTGTGTGTGTGTGTGTGTGTGTATATATATATATATATATATATATATATATATATATATATATATATATATATATATATATATGTATATATATAGATGAGAAGTTGGTAAGATGAGTGTTTTCATGAAGGGATGGAGCAGCGGCAGATCCATTCCCCTTTAAAATATTTTTTTAAGGTTAGTTTAAATTGTTTGGGATGTGTGAGTGTTTGGATTTCAAGGGTTAGTCTGTTCAATGTAGTGGAAGGGTGGTAGCTATGTAGGCTTTACCCTGCTTTAGACTTGAGCTTATAGATATTTAATAGGTCTTGGGAAGAGCTGCGGAGGTTTCTTGTAGGAGCATAGTGGGAGATGACAGAGTGTACAGCCAGACGGTATGATGGCTGGTAAAGAATAGAGTGCATGGTTTGAAGCTGAGAGAGGAGGAGGAGGAGGTGAGGCAGCTCAAGCCAGTTCAAATATTTTAGAGAGAGACAGTGGTGGATTTATAGGATTGTTGAGTTGCAAATCTAGCTATTTTGTGGTATGTAGACTCTAGTCTAACAAGGAGAGAGGAGTTAAGGTTAGTGAGGATTTGTGAGAAATAAGCTAAGCAGGGGAGAAGGTAAGCGTGAGTGAGAGCAATTTGTTCTTTCTGGGTGAGAAATGTTTTATTTCTAGATAATAGACCTAATTTGAAGTGAGTTTTTCTTATACAATTATTTATGTGGATATCAAATTTGAATTGATCATCAATTGTAACGCAGAGGAGTTTTGTGCTAGATTCTACTACTATAAGGGTTTTGTTAAGGGATAAGATAGAAAAGGAGGACTTAATGTGATTTACTGTTTTTGGGAGGAAGAGTAGTAGTTTTTTTTTTTTGGGTTGAGTATGAGTTGATTGTTGGAGAGTCATGTTTCCACTGAATTAGTGGATAACAGTTTAAAGGGAGAGTTAGCTATTGTTATGACTGCAGAGTCATCAGTGTATTGGGTAATGGAGGAGTGTGGGCAGGAGGTATAGAGCAAGTTGGTGAAAATGTTGAAAAGTAGTGGCCCTAAAATAGATCCTTGAGGGAACCCCCATTGTTATAGGGAAGGGAGTGGATAGAGCAGTGTCCCATCTCACTGACTGACATCTGTCAGTAAGATAGCTTGCAAACCATGCTACCGTATCTGGGGAGAAATTGAAGTTAGGCAGTTTGTTTAGGAGTAGAGAGTGAGAAACAGTATCAAAGGCCTTTGAGAGATCCAGGAAGAGACAGGAGATTTATTTCTGATGAAGTCTCACTTGGAGATGAAAGCGCTAAAATGTTGCATTAAAGTGTTTTTATTTTACCTCGATGTGTACTCCGTTGTTCTGGACAAGTTTTCAGTCATTATTTTGTTTTAGAGACAGGAGATACATTTATGGTCATCTCTGGCCAGGGAAATAGTATTGAGAAAAGACAGGAGAGTAGTATAGGTGCTATGTTTTGGCTAGAAACCATGTTGTGTAGGAGTAAGTAGGTTTTCCTGAGAGAGATGTTGCATGACTTGAGTATGTATGCATTTTTCTAATACTTTTGACAGAGGGGAGAGGATAGCAATAGGTGTAAAATTAGAGATTTCAGAGGAGTTACCTCCTTTATGGATTGGTGGGGTATAGAGCTGTTTCCAGGTAGATGGTACTTTGGATTCAGAGATAGAGTGATTTATAATGATAGAGATGAGCAAGGCAAGTGAGTGTGCAGCTATCTGGAGAAAGTATGATGGGATGTTATCAGCAGATACTGAGCATGGTCTCAGCTTAGACAGCAGGGTTCTGATATATGTAGTGGACACAGGCTTGAGGGAGAAAGTATTGAGAGAGGTAGTGGTGGAAGAGGAAACAGGCCCTTTGGGAGTACTTATACTGGAGCTGTTGGGGTTGAATAGTTTGGATATAGATACAATGAAGTAAGTATTGAAGGTGTTGGCAGTCTCTACTGGTGACTTGTCAGGACAATGGTTGGGTGAGGTGGGGTTACCAGGATAAAGTATTTGGTTTATTGTGTTCCAAAAATTTTTGGGTTAGATTTTAGTGTTGTTGGAGGGTTGTTGTAGAATTCTTTTTTATCTTTATTGATAACCTTTTTTTACCAAATTTATTTGTTCTTTATATCTCTGTAGGTCAGCTAGGTCTTTTGTTTGTAGCCATTTTTCCAGGACCTATCTCTAGACCTCATGAGAGTTTGTTTGGATTTTGTTAGCCAAGGAGATATTGTCGCTTTTTTCGTAATTTTATGGATTGGGGCTGAGTTTAAGATATCAAGAAAAGTATAGTTGAAGGCTATGACGGTTTCATCTAAGAGAAGCTGAGTGAGAAAGTCCCAGCATACTCTTGAGATGAGGGTGTTAAATGTTTCTGGGTTAAAGTTAGAGAGATTATGTCTGGTGATAGATATATTTGTGAGGTTTAGAGAGATGGTTTGTACACCTTAGCACCTTTATGAGCTATAGTTCTTGTCAGGGCTAGCCATTGGCCAATTGGACCAATTTGGTCAAACAGGGCACCACTCCCATAGGGGCACCGCAATAGACAACTACAGGGGCATTATGCTGTTTACGATCCAGAGATTTGCCTGAGAGATACTACAGCAAAGTCCAAGGCATTCTTCAACTGTTAGTCTTGTAGGAGTTATACGTGTTGTTATTGTAGCAGACATTTCCCATCATGAATTGCACTTGTGGCTAGTCCAGTATTATTAGTAACCACAGCTTCATGTCTCTTGTATGGCTCACAGTCCAGTAATGGTCAGTTACTATTGCTGATCTTTTCATAACTGATGGTAAAGGACACCACATATACAAATGCTATAGATATATCAAACTTGCTGGCTGAACAATTCAGCAAAAATATCACCACTCTGTCCCCCCATCAGTAAATCAGGACATTCCCAGTACCTGCCCCCTTCCCCTTATATCTAGGGATCAGGTCATCACTGCTGTCTCAAAGGCAAAAAATACAGCCTCCATGGGACCTGATAAAATCTCAGGCTGCATCCTACATGAACTCAGGCAGGAACCTGCAGCACCATTAAACACCCTATTCAACCAAAGCCTGAGTACCAGTTTTGTCCCAGCTGAGTGGAGAATGGCCACTGTCATACCTTTAAACAAAGGTGGAGCATCCACTGATCTGTAAAATTATAGATCCAGAAGCCTAACTAGCCTGATCTGTAAGGCCATGGAACAGATTATCATGGACCTCATAAACAAAGACATTGTCAACTTCCGAACATCGATCTCACATAGTTTGGCTTCGTCAATGGGAGGTCATGTTTTTAAAGTCGGTCAACTTTTTTGAGACAGTCACCAAAGCCATGGATGAGGAGAAGACAGTGCACACTGCCTACCTTGACCTGGCCAAAGCCTTCAACACTATTCCCCACTTGGGCATAATAGATAAACTTGCTCAACCAGGCATCAATCTGTATGTTACGAGATGGGTAGCCAACTGGCTCACTGATAGAACCCACCTAGTCAAAATAGAGGAAGCCACCTCAAGCAGTAGATGTGTATCAATTCCCCTAATGATGTGGACATCCTCCAAGAGGGTCTCACCCAAACAAATGACTGGTGCCAGAAACATGGCCTCAAACTGAATATAAAAAATGCATCATCATCCCCTTTAGGGAGAGAGATGTCCCCACAAATTATCACATTAATAACATTCTAAGCACATAGTCAGTTGTGAGGGATTTGGGCACCCAGGTTGATAGCAGCCTGACTTTTGACTACCATGTTGCTACCATTGTATGGAAAGCTTTATACATGGCCACCTCATAAGTAAGGGTATCTAATCCAGGGACAAGGAGGTCATAACATCCCTGTATTCATCCCTTATAAGGCCCATTATTGAGTACAATGCCCCATTTAGCATGTACCTCGCAAAGCACATGCAGCAGCTGGAGAGACCACAGACGTCCCTCACCAGGAAAATCCATGGCCTCAAAAATCTACCGTACACAGATAGGCTAAAAGCCCTATGCCTCTACTCTGTTTCAAACAGACTCCTCAGAGGTGACCTCTGTCTGGCATACAAGGCGATCTCGGACCCCACTTTGATGGGACTGCTGCATATCCGGAAGTCAAGCTCCACTCGAGTAACCCACACACGTGGCCTCAACCTGGTCTGTGACATCAATAGGACTTGCTGGTGGGACAGATTTGTGTCCCAGAGACTCCCCCATCTATAGAACAAACTCCCTCTCCACGTCAAGCAGAGTGCCTCTTTACCCCTTTTTAAGTGCAATCTGGATAATTGGATGGGAAATAGAAACGACATCCCTGGGATTCCACCCGTGTCCCTGCTGGCAGGGACATTGGGTGCTGATTTGTCTATGCATGGGCTAAACTCTTGGCTAGGCTTATAAGGGCCTCAGGGCCAATAGCCTAGTAACTTTCTATGATCCTCTGATTCTATGATCCTATAAGCATTTAACAGGGACTTCAACCCAAAAATGGTCAGCGTAACCATTTGGTCTTGTGTTCAGTTCTAGAAATTGCCTCAGAAGTCCAGGCTTAATTTGAGGACTAATAGAGAGGTATTATGTTTGTTTTTGCTTTTCTTGCTGACATGGTGCTTATGAATGGTTGCTAATAAATATATTTGCAAGAAATATCTGCGGAACTGTCAACCTCAAACAGTATGAATGCAAATAGTAGTAAGCATAAAAAAATAACAGCTCTTGTGAGGTGAGGTAACTTGTGATCACTAAGACTTGTGATGGAATATTAATAATTCAACAGGATGGCAGAAACATGGCTTGCTATAGTCACACATTGGAAGAAAATCTCAAAGAAGTGAAACATGAGGTGTGTATGTGTGCTGAGTGGTGGGAGACAGAGGTGTCCAAAAATGATTCATTTGGCTGAAAGAAAAAAACAGTAACAGAAATGGTTTGACTTGTAAATATACTAAAGGGGTATCACAATTTGAGCCGCATACAAAATCAGGTGGACAAACAGAAATTTAAAAGGTAAAATGGCTGAATAAGACTGAGGAGGAGTTTTGAGGGGAACTGTATTAAAGAAAGCTGAACAAACTTTTTTTCATATTTCTCCCTACAGACATGTGGGTTTCATTAAGGCATGAAACCCAGAAGGCTTATTTGTTTAGGCCATTTATTTTATTTATTTCATAATCTCTGTAAGTTTATTCATTAACTGCCCTAATATGAATTCTAGCTGGTAGAACTGCCACGTCCCACCTCTCCATTTTGCCATCTAAGGTAAAACTTTAGTGTCCAAAAGCCTAGTTATTAGTTTAAAGGTCAGCATTCTCAGCAGAGTATTTTGTTGGGTAGTTGAAGTAGGAAGAATTGCAGTTATTAATGGAAATGAGCTAGTAAAAAAGGCCTTTTAGCAAAAAAAGAAAGGGTGCCCTAAATTATACTTGTGTGGCTAATGTGTAACCACTTTACAGCTAAAGTTCTTCCTTCCTTCCCTAACCTTTTCTGCTTCAGTATATCTATGCATCAGAAAAAATAATTAATTCTAAGCTATCCTTTGCAAGACAAGTAGCTGAATTACCCCTTCAGTCTTGCTGAACTATAAATATAATGCTATTGTGTGAATAAAGAATATTAACTTTTACTTTTTTGTGTGTGTCTCTGACCTCTGGGACTCACAATATGTGGAGACATCACATAATCTGTGCATTACTTAAGCCTCTGGAAGAAAATGTTTTTAAGAAATAGGTAATCTGCCAGTGGTTACAGCTGTAGGTACTGTTGTTCCATCTGACCCTTGCATTCAAAACCAGGAATAATACCGTCAGATAAACTCGCATTCTCTTTTCCTGATGACAATAAAACATTAGATGAAAAAGAAAATGATTTTCATAAGTGTTTTGGAAACAACTTATAATGAGTAAACTACTTAACCCAGAAATTCTGGGAAGCAAAATGTCATGCTAATTAACATGCTAACATACATTTAAATCTAAAGCAAAACTGCAGTGATACATTAGCAATGTGAATGGATTTTATTATTAAGTATGTTACAGAGCTGAGGTAATTGGCTCATAATATTGTGAAGAAATATTTTGTCATAAGTGAGGTCTATTAAATAAATAATGATAATATTTAGAAAAGAATATCATAACATTGTTTTGAGAAGTCATTTGATGATGCACATAAGTAAGTCTCAAAAGTTTCTAGCAGAGAGTCTGATCTGATATAACAATGTATATATTTTACAGAATTGATACTTATTAGAAAGAAAGCATGGCTATAGCACACTAGGGACCAGAGTCCAAAATAATTACTCTCAGAGTAAGTGACTTACTCCAACAGCAAGTCTTTTAGAATCTGGTCCCACGGTGTAAAACTATTTGTAAATAGGCCTTAAACCAAAGTAAGCCACTTGCATCATGAACACGTCTTTTGGAATCAGGGCAGATACTAGAGCGAATCACTTACACTGAGAGCAAACCTTTTTGATTCGGGACAGACTTACACTGGAGTGAATCACTTACACTGAGGGCAAGTCTTTTGGAGTAATGATATGTATAGGAGATTGAAATCATTAAATGGCTGCAGATTTAAGCACAAGAAAAGTTGTGACTTTGGACTGGAAAGGTTTGCAGGAATAAAAACACATTTTTCAAAAAAACAAACTCTAAAACTATATAAAAATAATGTCAAAGCCAAAAACCTGCAAAAGGCTGACTGCAAACAACCTCTCCCTAGACATGATACTGCATGCAATCAGCTTGGAACTAAAACGTGGGAGATGAGGGACTAATGGGAAAGAGTACATAAACTGCGTAGACTGGAGAAGGTAGACATTCCAAAGTGTTTCTGTAATGTGTACAGCAAAAATGAATAATGAAAATATGTTAACTCTCTCAAAGTACACCTAATGAATCATTGCTTATGACCATGCATCACATAACAATCCCCATCTCCCTATATAACAAATAACTTGAAAGTTACATCTCTAAACACCTGCTAAAGACGTCGGAATCTGCTGCTAACATAAAATTGTAATTCTTTGTATTGCTACTCTCATTTTGTTCTACTGCCTGCATTATAATATTTCCATATGCTGTTTTTTTTATTATGTAACATGTAAATTGTGGTATTGATCTTATTGTAATCTGTATGGAGCTTTTATCCCTGGGCCTTCGCTGTAAATGGACCTAGGTCCAGTCAGACTATACCGGTAAACAAATGTAAAATAAAAAAAATAAAATAAAATGTTGTTTGAAACAGATAATGCAATGCCAGGTCAATGAATGTTAAATAGCATATTATTTTAGAGAAATGTAAAAGTACCAGTACTTAAAAAATGTAAGATTGCTTTGAAAGCAGATAAGGTACACATGGTCGATTGCCAGGGGCTGTCTATGTTATAGTTTTGTTCAAAGACCAAGTTTGTAGGTTCATAGGTAAGTGCTAGGCTAGTAGACTTGTGGGCCATTTTAAGCTTAGCCAGTTTTCCTTTTTGTGCTCAAAATAACCTATTAATTATCCTATTATTATTAAATACTCTTGTTATTGTTATTAAGTAAATTAATTATCATTTTTTAGCTAATTTCAAAGTGTCTCAAATATGTGTAAAGAAAAATAAAAAACATGCAATGGATTCATGTTAAACATGTGTCTCATTCTATTATAAAGGCTTCATTAAAACAATCAATTTAAGTTACACACTTTTTTACAGCGTTTCATTCACATCATGTCATAAGCTTCCACTAGTAAGCTGCAATATATTCAGCCTAATGAAAACAAGAAATTCAGTGTAAACAAAACAACATTAATGAACCAACTACATAAAACGTTGCAAACAAACAGTTAATAATATATAGCCTGGATGAATAAAAAGTATTATACCATGACCCCCCCCCAAAACGTGCACGCTGATTGGCCGGCGTGCACATTGTAAATCGAGTTATACTAATGGACAAAGGTCCGGTCGCCCGGACTTTTTTCCATTAGTATAACTCTACTTTTAAAACACTGTCTCGCTATGTTAAATGGGTTTAACATAGCAAGACAGCTTTAAAATAAGCAACGGAGATCTCCGTTGCTTATTTTAAAGCTGTCTCACTATACTAAACCCATTTAACATAGCGAGACAGGTTTTTAAAAAAAAGCAACAGAGAAAGCAAGATCTCCGTTGCTTTTTTTACTGTTTCGCTATGTTAAATGGGTTTAACATAGCGAGACAGTTTTAAAATAAGCAACGGACATCTCCGTTGCTTATTTTAAAGCTGTCTCACTATGTTAAACCCATTTAACATAGCGAAACAGTAAAAAGCAACGGAGATCTTGCTTTCTCCGTGCTTGCCCACAACTCTGATGTACTGCGTGGCGCGGTACATCAGAACTGCCGCGGATGCCAGACATCTGCGGAAGGGCAGTAAACAGGCATTATACTATGCCATTATTTAAGAAAAGTAATAGTTTCTTTTCTTAAATAATGTCATGGTATAATAGCAATAACCCACTTCTGGGTGTGGGTAATGCTGTATTTACCCACGGTTGGCTTTGTTTGGTTCCTCGGGCTTCGCCCTCGGGACCAAACCACACCAACCATGGGTAAATCCAGCATTACCCACACCCAGGCGTTTGTTATTGCTATAGTACAACAGCATATATTAAAGTAAATACTAAAATGTAGTCATAAAACATTTAAAATAAAAAGTTATGTTTGCTGTACAGAGATGCAGTGGGAATAAACAGGACTACAGAACAAAATGAATATTATACCATGACCCCCCCAAAACGTGCACGCTGATTGGCCAGCGTGCACATTGTAAATCGAGTTATACTAATGGAAAAAGGTCCGGTCGCCCAGACTTTTTTCCATTAGTATAACTTTACTTTTAAAACACTGTCTCGCTATGTTAAATGGGTTTAACATAGCAAGACAGCTTTAAAATAAGCAACGGAGATCTCCGTTGCTTATTTTAAAGCTGTCTCGCTATGCTAAACCCATTTAACATAGCGAACATTTAAAAAAGCAACGGAGAAAGCAAGATCTCCGTTGCTTTTTTTACTGTTTCGCTATGTTAAATGGGTTTAACATAGCAAGACAGTTTTAAAATAAGCAACAGACATCTCCGTTGCTTATTGTAAAGCTGTCTCGCTATGTTAAACCCATTTAACATAGTGAAACAGTAAAAAAAAAGCAACGGAGATCTTGCTTTCTCCGTTGCTTTTGCCCACAGTTTTGATGTACTGCGTAGGCGCGCAGTACATCAGAACTGCCGCAGATGCCAGACATCTGCGGAAGGGCAGTAAACAGGCATTATACTATGCCATTATTTAAGAAAAGTAATAGTTTCTTTTCTTAAATAATGTCATGGTATAACAGCAATAACCCACTTCTGGGTGTGGGTAATGCTGTATTTACCCACGGTTGGCTTTGTTTGGTCCCTCGGGCTTCGCCCTCGGGACCAAACCACGCCAACCATGGGTAAATCCAGCATTACCCACACCCAGGCGTGGGTTATTGCTATAATATATGGACCTCAGTTTAAATAAACATTTACGCTAATATTGTCAGTAAATCCAGCATTCAGTCTTATATGCCAGTCAGTTCTTTTCTTCTTTAGCAGGTTGTTATAATCACCATCACTGGTACTGGGACATATATCACTAGTCACAAAAACATTTTTTAATTGCCAAACATAACGGAGTGTTTATATAAAATATTATTGTTATATTTTGTTCTTAAAGCATACCAGACATTCATAAATATGCCATAATAGCTTCCATCTAGTTTTACCAACATAGACACTATCATAACTAGAACATGGTTCTACATACACTGCCCATGCAGAGTCATAGGTAAACTGGTTAATCATCCTGTAATTTCTATTCATATGTGGCAAATACAAACAAGGTCCTTCGTACAGAAAGCTGCAGTGAGGAAAGCATTCATATTTAAAGGCACATGAAGATTTCTGTGACCAAGTCCTCAAAGTCTCTTCTCTATTACTTTCCAACAAATGTATAACATTTTGTTTTGTGTTATTAATACAAATAAGATTGTCCCTATTCCCATGAGCAAGTGCCCATGGCCAGACAAAATTCTCTAATTATTTATAATAGTATTAATTTCCATTGAATATGTGGTATGGACTAGACCAAAAGATGTACTGTAGCCAATGACTGATATTTGTTTTCATTGTCAACTGCATTATCCTGAATATTATTTAATTTTTGAACATGTTTATTTTGAATACTATTTGAAACATCTTGCTTCATCTTTGTTTTACTGGCAAAGTTCATGAAAACACAGGCATGTAAATGATGTAATATTTAAAACAATGCATTAATAGAAATATTTGTACTTATGTATTTATTTACTTTGTTGACTTGATAGGTTGAGTGTTCCTAGTATTCTTTTCAGACAAGCCAAATAATGGTAATGTTTTACAGATTTTGATTTACGGAATTTTTTTTCACATTTATTAAAACATTCTCAACTTTTCAAAATCAGATTAGATACCTTCACTCATTAGAACATCATCACCATGTTGTATTTAATCTTGTTCATCACACACTGACATTTGTCTCTGACTTCAGATTGTTTTGTTCTCAGACAGTTTTTTTTTTCAGTCTCATGTTGTGCCATTCTTTGAAGTGACTTCAAAGTAATATGTCACCAGCCATGTTGTAACACCTTATGATACCTCAGTGATTTGTTAAACAACCATCTGGAAAACTTTGGATGATGCAGACATTCGAACTGCCACTGCATCTTCCAAATGGAGTATAAAATGTAAACAACTTTGAGTTGCCTTAAGCTTTGGTTAGCATCACACACCAAAACTATTTACCTCTGTACATAACGGAAATGACTTCCTCAAATGTCTTTAGTTGACAATTTTCTCCTTAGAATTGCTTTATTCAATTTTTTTTCATAGATCAATGAATATTTTGGTTTTGCCTGGTTTAACTACTCACCATACAATTCCCTTGTATCACATCCATATGCTCTATCCATTTCAGATCCTTCTGTGTTTCTGTCTGAATGCTGCTGGAACCATTCTTCAGTCATGAATAAATAGTAAACATTTGGATTTATTTTTGTAATGTAAAAGGTTAAGTTGGCAAATGAAAGTGAAAGCAGGTCACACTCTGAACAAAAATCGAAGCATTAAATATTTTGAATTAGAAAACATACCATATTTTCTGTTCATAATCTCTGTAAGTATGTATTAAATGTTATTTACATTTTATACATTTTAAGCATAGCTTTAATAAAGTTTCTTGAATTTTGAATTTGATTGTTTGATGCCAGATTCATTGTCCTATTTAAACTATGATTGTGTGCACTGGTTTTGTAATGAAGTCGTTTGTATGTTGTTGAGACGACAATGTTTAACAACTAATCAATTTTCAGGTTCTTCCATAACAGCTGAGGCTTCATTCTTCTGGTTCTGTTTCATTTTCTTTTTCCTCTTGTTTTGAATTAGTATTCAGTCTCTCAGACCCCCTTCTTTTTTTTCATTTTTGTAATTCTGTGTTTTACATCTTTCCATAGAAACAATATTACCTGCATGCACATCAACTGAATTTAAAAACATTTGTTTTCTCATGTTCAGCTTTATGTGAGACAACACCAGAACAGGCAACTTTTATATCAAATAATCACTGTCTAAACTTTAATCTGTCCCTCATTGTGGGAGTGATTTAGGAAGGTACTGTGACGTATACAGCTCAGTGCATGGAAGGTACTGTGATATGCACAGCTCAGTGTATGTAAGGTACTGTGATGTGTGCAGCTCAGTGTATGCAAGGTACTGTGATATGCACAGCTCAGTGTATGTAAGGTACTGTGATGTGTGCAGCTCAGTGTATGCAAGGTACTGTAATGTGCACAGCTCAGTGTACACATCACGGTACCATTTTGGCATTCAGCAGGCACTCTAATATTCTGCTGCATGATGCTCTGTCACAAAAACATGTAGCACTACATAGGCAGGCCCTGCAGCCATGCTGAATGCTAATAAGGCAGTCCAGAGAGATGAATATGCTAATTAGCCATGCGGTCTCATTCCCTCTCTGCAGAACTGGCTCCAGGAATGCATCTACACTCTGGTTGATTCAAGAAATTCCACAGATGAGTAGATCAGCATGGCCATCCCCACCAACTTGCAGTATTGAACATGGCTAAAAGGCCATGTTCATATACAAATCACAACCATGGTATGGGGATTGGGGGTAGGGGAGAAAATAGGCACCAGAGATACATTATACTCAAGTACCTTAACAGCAATGACATCACTAGGGGAATTGGGGTGGGGAGAACCACTAGACACCAGAGATAACTTTAATGTATGTACTGTAATGGCATTTGCATCAGTATGGGGATTGGAGAGTAGGGGGAGTCAATAAACACCAGGGATACATTATACTCTAGTGCCTTATTGGCACCATCACTACAGGGATCGGGGAAACACCAGCCACCAGGGATTCTATAAATATGCCATAACAGAGTAAATACATATTAGAAGTAGATATTAACTCTCTTCAGCCTACTTACCATTTGGATAAGGTGTTGCCTATACATTTCTTTAACCATAATGGATGACATTAGGCAATTTTGAGGTGATTTCTTCATTTGATGATATGGCTAAAGAGATTTAGGTGTGACTGTGAATAGAATGGGTGTGCATTATGAAATCATCAAAGGACAGGAGAAAGTGTTAGAGGGACGGTGATTTTGAGTTTTTCATAGACAGGAGTCTAGTTTTGATTCAGTAGCATTAAGATGCAGTTCCATTACTTTTAATCCATAATTGCTGTGAACAAAAATTGGACTGCAGTTTGGCATCCACCATGTTGATTGCAAGCAGGATTGTAGAATTATCAGACTATTGGACCAGTTTGGCCCCTTTACAATGACAGACCATGTCACTTATCAAGATAGTAAAAAGGACTGGCCCTAGTGCCAAACCCTGGGTGGCTCCAATAGTGACAGACAATGCTTGTGAAATTGCACACTTGCAACTGGCTGACTAGGGTCTTTCTTCTAGAAAGCTTTTGAACCACATAATGGGAGAAATGACATAGCTGCTTAGAGGTACCATAGTTACAGAGATGCACTGCAAGGTTCACAGTACTCAATGCTTGGAAAGTTCCAGAAAACTGATCCACAATGCATCCATGATCTATTTGGTCATGGATACACTCTACAGCATGTATTACAGCACTATCACTGTTGCCAGTGGTTAGAAATGAAACCATGTTTGCCATTTTGAGATAATATTATATTTGTTTAGATGCTGGAATAGTTGTGAGAGAATTATTTTCTAGAACTTTTGCTAAAGGAGAGAAGCAAGCTATGAGATGTTCATTGTTAAGTTTAGATGGGGATGTTAATTGCTAAGTTTAGACAAGGTTCTCCATTATAGATGAATATCATTGTATGTTTTTTCTCAGATCCCAGAGAAAAGACCCTCTTTGATAGATCTGGTAACTGACCCTGAAATTGGTGAACAATACCACTTACCAAGATTTTGTAAAAAAAAAAAAAAAAAAATTAGGAGTAGGTTGTCAATTGAAGCTGAGGTGAATTTTAAATTATGAAGGAATTATACACTAAACCTGATGAGAATGTTTTCAGGGTGAAATCAGGACATTTGCCTGGCTCAAAGGGTCTTTTGGATTATACTGTGAAAACATATCCAGTCTATGCAGTAATCTCAGTGTCATCTGAGTTAAAAGTGGGCTGGAGTTTGTCCTGGATTAAGTGACTTTTGCATATTATGAAATAATATTTTTGGACAGTTGATGTATACTCTCTAAAAATACACTGATGCTCAAAACAATTTGTGCTTTTCTAGTGATAAATATTTTTTCACTACTTTTTTCGCACCATGAAAAGTGATATCAGCCTTTAATTTGGAATGTCTAGAGTCAGAACAATGATGATGTCCATGAGAAATTGTGGGCATAATGCAGGCAGCAATTCCTGTACTCTCATTTTCCTGGTTGTTCTAGAAGATTATAACTGGTGTATGACTTCTGAGTCAATGACTGAATTTTTACCCATGTTTTGGAAAATACTGGAATATCAGACTGATACAGACTAATCCATCCCTGGATCAAAGTGGTTTAATTCCCTAAACTTCTAGCACTCATATAAGAACATTTTAGATAAGTAGCTTTCTGCCAAGCATTGTTGCTGGCTCACTGGCCATATTGTAAACAGGACCTTCAATGAGACTAATATATTCACAAAGTATAATGACTAATGTTGTTGTCAGTGGCCATGTGTGGAACATAAGATGTTTTTAGTCTGCACGTTTATTTGTTTTTGTTATTATGCTAACTGATGATTTTAATAATATAGTTGTGAAAAATCACAGAGATTTTCTTTCTAGTATTATCAAGAGAATTATGAGTAACCTAAAATTAGCCTATCTGATTTTTTTTTTGATAACATTTTCTTCTCTTACAGTGTTGAAAGTATTCCTGAGTAGGGAAGATTATCAGTGCTTTGCAACATAATATGAACACAAATCCCCAAGGAGGGAAAAAAAACAGAACCTAGGTGTGAAAGACATTTCACTATTGGCTGTTTAAGTCTTGCTTTTGATTGGACACCTGAAAGTGAGGATAGCCAGTATGGCTACATATTAATTATGCTAAAGTAGGGAGGGTAACTTGGAGTGGGTAGGAAGGATGAACGTGTCCAGGCATGCCTCCAAAATGTTTATAAATTACCACTAGTATGCACGCACAGGGCATGTATATTGTTGGTGGGAGGAGAGTTGGCTGGTAGTGTTCAGTAGAGTTAATTTAGCTTGATTTTGGGGAAAGGGCAGGTGGTAATGCAGGTGTCTTAGCTGCAAAAAGAGGCCCAGAGTTTGCAGTGTTACATGTGGTAACAGTGAAACAGGAAGATGACCATCTCTAGTAAGGTCTTAGGGATTGGTGAAACTGGAATTGCATAGCAGGCTGTTGTGATCTTCTGGAGAGCTGTGTTCCTCCCTTTACTGATACTCCTGCTTACTGGATCCTACCACTCTCTTCTGCTGAAAGAAAGCCCCTGATTTTTAAAGTCTGTATGTAATGTACATGAAATAAAAATTTCACAGTAACTACATAAAACCGCATCCATTGTGTGCCTTGGAAGTCTAGTAGAAAAATGCATGACAGCACAAGCATGTGCTCTCTGAGAATATGTGTCACAAAACTGCAGTACAAATAGTGCAAATATGATATATTTATAAACTGTTTCTACTACTGGCCTGTTCAGGACTTAGGAAGCACACATATGTGAAACAGTAGTCACAAAGTAGAGCATTAGAATAAGCTGTGCTCATCTCAGATGTCTGAGCACTAAAGTACTTGTAAGAAATATACAGGGTACCTGTAACAGATAGCTAGCAGTCCAAAAGCAAACAAACCTCCATTCTATGTACATGCAAAATGGCAGCACAGAGGTGATGGTCAGATGTTTCATACTGACATTATTTGACCTATTCTTTTTAAATGTTTAGGGTTTACAATAATACTCTAAGTCTGCATGAGATGCAACCATATTAATACTTATCCTTGCATGCATATAAAAGAGGTGAGGTCAGTCACATTGTTATTTCAACTGCAGCCAGATAATATAGAGGATTATGACTCTGCCTCTGATCATGACCAAGTTGTCATGTTTTCTAGATGTGGATGTCAAGAACGTTTTCGTGAAAGAAGAGAATAGGAAACCTCAGGCACAGTGTCTCTCAGACCACCAAATGAATTACTTATTGCAGTGCAGTCTTAGCCAGTTAGACTGTGTTGAAAGGATGAAGGGAAAAGCTAAAAATGTTAAGATAAAATGTGAAAAAATAAGAAAGTAATCTGTCTGGGTGGTATGTGGCCAGGATGGGTGAACTGGAGAACTAGATGGGTACAGGGGGAATCAGTGTGCAACAAGGGATGCCCATGATGTCCTTCATCTAGGTGTGCATTTTACCAAAGGCTAGCCCTGTTGACCTCAGTCAGACCTCTGAGTTGCACATACTTAATAAAGTAAGTACAATGAGTGGGTACTAATACAGTTTGTGGATGAAAATGACTGGACTGATCTGTTTGACTACAGATAACGTGTCATCAACTTGACTTAATACAGCCCCACCCATAGCCACAATCATTTTAATTATAATACAATTTCAGGAGATATCCTATTTCTCCATGGTTGTGTGATCATGGAGTTAGTATATTTAATTTATGGGAGTGTCTGGGTGTATGTGGGGACATGTTTTTGTTTTAAGTGATCACAAAGGTAAGCTGTTTGTTCACATTTGTGATCATTTAAGTTCAGTGTTTTCTTTTTTAAATGTTTGTGATCACTGATGAACTTTTTTGATGTATTTGCTGTCTATGAAAGTTCATTGGACATGTAAAGAAATATGAACTGCACCAAATGTAGTAGGGTCACTGGCAGCAATAAAGCAAGTCCAAAAATTATCGCCACAATTAAATCACGGTTCCACTTCGGAAAAAACAAAAGGCTGCAGAAAATACATGTAACGCAGATCTGTTTAATAACGTTAGCGCTTTCACCTAAAAGGCTTCTTCAGACGTACAAAAACACAACCCCATGTGAAATTTAAATAGACAACAGTAAAGCCCCATTGGTTCATCATTAATCCAATAGTTAGCATCTGCTAATCAAGTGAAGTGCTATAGTCACATTTAAAAAGACTCAAATACATTTAAAAATGAATTGGGTTAAAAACAGCTATACATATTTTGTATATATAAAAAAACATAAAACATCGACATCACCACATATAAGAGTAATGACTACTTGCAGAGATACACTGTGGGGGAACATATATATCTTGCAGGGGAAAAAATTACCTTGCCAAGCCATTAGATAAATAACATAGACATTGTTTATGTTAAACATGTACCAAAGTATAAGCCAACTATACTGATATATTATCACAGTTACATATATACGACTAATATGCCTCCTAAAAGCAAGAGAATAATGCAGTAAGAATGGATAAAATACAACATCTAATAAATAACATAAATAAACAAACATATCCACTACTGGTGCTTCCTAGGTCTAAGGCATCTCCTCTTCCTGAGAATGGGTCTAATATTAACCCTCTCATTCAGGCCCGGAGGTCTGTCAGCTTTGCATCTGACGATCCACCTCATCTCACTTTCTAGGGTCTGATTAATAATGTCTCCCCCCCTACTGTTCTCAAATATTTTCTGGATCACCAAAAACCCAAAAGTATGCAAAGGTCCTAAAGCCTTCACATGTTTGGCTAAAGCATTAGTATCAGTACCAAGTTTGATATGATATAGATGTTCCCTAATACGCTCTCTGAATGGTCTATTCGTTTTACCTATATAGAACGAGGTGCAAGCTTGACACTTAGCTAAGTACACCACGTTCTTACTCATGCAATCAGTCCCTGTATTAAACTCATAAATTTGATTATTGTTGGGACAAACAAAAGTTGTAGTTTCATCAATGGCCATGCACTGATTACATTTATTGCATGGAATCGTGTTATAGGTATATACATAATCACGATCATAATTGCCTGATACACTTTTGTAACATAGCATGCTCCTCAGACTAGATTTATTCTTATATACAATCCTGGGTCCTGATCCAACTAAATCCGAAATTTCCTGGTCCAAACCAAGGACATCCCAATGCCTAGACAACGCATTTTTAATGTGCACAGCATCTTTGGTATAGTATAGCGGGGCTCTTATAACCTCCTCTACTGATTTGTCTTCGTTATCAATAGGTATACCCCTTCCTGAGAAATAAGGTTTCGCTGTGGTGGACCTAAGACCAGTTACATCACGCAGCATATACTCAAACATATGGTTCGTGTAGCCTCTCTCAGAAAACATGTATCTTAACTTGTCTATCTCTTCCTGAAACCCAGTGGAACTCGGATTCAGTCTTGAAGCTCTCATGAGCTGACCCTTCAGAATGTTGTCAAACACATATTTGGGATGCATACTTTGTCTATGTAGTAGGGAGTTCCGATAACAGGACTTCCTATGGATGGATGTATTAATTAACCCACACGGTAGTCTATTAAGACTAACATCAAGAAATGAAATGGAATCCTTAGAATAGCATGATGTAAATTTCAGAAAATTTGTAGACTTATTAAGTTCATCAATGAAAGACAGCAAACATTCGATATCTCCATGCCAAATGAAAAAAAGGTCGTCAACAAATCTCTTGTAAAACCCCATCTCTCTGTAAATACAAAGATTCACCAAACATGAAGACGTTATTATTCAAAATTGTCTCCATGAACAGACATAGCAAGTCTATCTTCTCATCTGTATGCGTAGAATGTGAGTGCAGAAACCTTTGCAAATAATTAACTCCCATCTTCAGATAGTTGTAACCCTAGAGTACCCATTATACAAGGGTTACCCAAGGTACATAAATCAGTGGTAAGACCCCCAATGAGACCAATTGTTGCAGGCCAAGGGTGGCTTACAGAACCCATGTCAGTATACCTTGAACAATTCGTTAGACCCATAGTTGATAACATTCCACACATTTTACGTGACAGTAAACAATTCTTACTTGATCTATATGAGTACCTAAGACATCTCGATGATTTTAGTGAGTATGTCTTGGTGACACTTGATGTAGTAAGTCTCTTTACTGTGATTCCAAATGAGATGGGAGTTAATTATTTGCAAAGGTTTCTGCACTCACATTCTACGCATACAGATGAGAAGATAGACTTGCTATGTCTGTTCATGGAGACAATTTTGAATAATAACGTCTTCATGTTTGGTGAATCTTTGTATTTACAGAGAGATGGCGTAGCTATGGGCACTCCTTGTGCCAATAGCTACGCCAATATAGTGATGGCATACTGGGAAGAGGATTTCCTCTTCAAAACACATGGTTTTGTAGAGAATGTGGGGTTTTACAAGAGATTTGTTGACGACCTTTTTTTCATTTGGCATGGAGATATCGAATGTTTGCTGTCTTTCATTGATGAACTTAATAAGTCTACAAATTTTCTGAAATTTACATCGTGCTATTCTAAGGATTCCATTTCATTTCTTGATGTTAGTCTTAATAGACTACCGTGTGGGTTAATTAATACATCCATCCATAGGAAGTCCTGTTATCGGAACTCCCTACTACATAGACAAAGTATGCATCCCAAATATGTGTTTGACAACATTCTGAAGGGTCAGCTCATGAGAGCTTCAAGACTGAATCCGAGTTCCACTGGGTTTCAGGAAGAGATAGACAAGTTAAGATACATGTTTTCTGAGAGAGGCTACACGAACCATATGTTTGAGTATATGCTGTGTGATGTAACTGGTCTTAGGTCCACCACAGCGAAACCTTATTTCTCAGGAAGGGGTATACCTATTGATAACGAAGACAAATCAGTAGAGGAGGTTATAAGAGCCCCGCTATACTATACCAAAGATGCTGTGCACATTAAAAATGCGTTGTCTAGGCATTGGGATGTCCTTGGTTTGGACCAGGAAATTTCGGATTTAGTTGGATCAGGACCCAGGATTGTATATAAGAATAAATCTAGTCTGAGGAGCATGCTATGTTACAAAAGTGTATCAGGCAAGTATGATTGTGATTATGTATATACCTATAACACGATTCCATGCAATAAATGTAATCAGTGCATGGCCATTGATGAAACTACAACTTTTGTTTGTCCCAACAATAATCAAATTTATGAGTTTAATACAGGGACTGATTGCATGAGTAAGAACGTGGTGTACTTAGCTAAGTGTCAAGCTTGCACCTCGTTCTATATAGGTAAAATGAATAGACCATTCAGAGAGCGTATTAGGGAACATCTATATCATATCAAACTTGGTACTGATACTAATGCTTTAGCCAAACATGTGAAGGCTTTAGGACCTTTGCATACTTTTGGGTTTTTGGTGATCCAGAAAATATTTGAGAACAGTAGGGGGGGAGACATTATTAATCAGACCCTAGAAAGTGAGATGAGGTGGATCGTTAGATGCAAAGCTGACAGACCTCCGGGCCTGAATGAGAGGGTTAATATTAGACCCATTCTCAGGAAGAGGAGATGCCTTAGACCTAGGAAGCACCAGTAGTGGATATGTTTGTTTATTTATGTTATTTATTAGATGTTGTATTTTATCCATTCTTACTGCATTATTCTCTTGCTTTTAGGAGGCATATTAGTCGTATATATGTAACTGTGATAATATATCAGTATAGTTGGCTTATACTTTGGTACATGTTTAACATAAACAATGTCTATGTTATTTATCTAATGGCTTGGCAAGGTAATTTTTTCCCCTGCAAGATATATATGTTCCCCCACAGTGTATCTCTGCAAGTAGTCATTACTCTTATATGTGGTGATGTCGATGTTTTATGTTTTTATTATATATACAAAATATGTATAGCTGTTTTTAACCCAATTCATTTTTAAATGTATTTGAGTCTTTTTAAATGTGACTATAGCACTTCACTTGATTAGCAGATGCTAACTATTGGATTAATGATGAACCAATGGGGCTTTACTGTTGTCTATTTAAATTTCACATGGGGTTGTGTTTTTGTACGTCTGAAGAAGCCTTTTAGGTGAAAGCGCTAACGTTATTAAACAGATCTGCGTTACATGTATTTTCTGCAGCCTTTTGTTTTTTCCGAAGTGGAACTGTGATTTAATTGTGGCGATAATTTTTGGACTTGCTTTATTGCTGCCAGTGACCCTACTACATTTGGTGCAGTTCATTGTTTATTTTAAATTGTGGGGTCCAAGCTCCGTCGGATCGGTGTGTTTCTTTTTGTTCATGTAAAGAAATATACTGATAGGTATATAGGTCTATTTAAATTGATCATCATATCCAAAAAATGATGTACCTACTGCCAAACACATAACATTGACAATGCAATGTAGACACATTAGTACACAGGCTTCAAGCACCAACTTTGACACATCAAAATTAAAAATATATATATTGAGCCATATTCAATAACACATACACTAAGTGTACACAATCTGTATTCAAGAACATGCCTACTACATTTTTATGCTTTCTAGTTACTCACAATGATTATACTACGTGTACTTGTTGGCTACACTTTGTGGTAACCTTTATGACCCCCTCAGTTTTTAAAGTGCAAGAATATCACTAAGAAAACTAAAATTAGGAGGAAGGAGGTGTGAGTTATGCTTTTGTTGTCTGTTCACTCAGAATGGTGTACACTTAGTGCACACTTAGTGTAGGCATTAATGAATCCAAAGGCTTGTTTTTTTTTTTTCCTTTTTTGCAGGGAGGTAAGCCTGTACCCCACATCCCCGATAGTTATTTATACCAACTCCAAGATCGGTGAGTATTGGGGAAAGGGCATATTCTCCAACCCCGAGAACTGTGCATTCTCACAAACCTGTCAACTATCAGCTTAGCTGACCGGATTGTGTCAACTAAACAGATGATGAAAACTAGAATCAACCATATCTGTTTCCCTCTCTCTCTCTCTCTCTCTCTATATATATATATATATATATATATCTATATATATATATATATATATATATATATATATATATATATATGATATATATGCACACACAAGAGGACACTGAGAACAAAAAAGTGTTGGTAGTGTTGTGGAAGTGTTATTCCAGCTGTGATTACAACAGATTTACTTAAAGTAGAACTAACATCCGGGGAACAAGATTTACATTACTTTATGAATCCTTTATGCATGTGCATGCGCACACACACACACACACACACACACACACACACACACACACACACACATACATGAAAAAGCTAAAAAATCAGTCCTATTTACTAACCAAATCCAATTATCTTACCATAAATGTTTTCACATAGTTTACTTATTAAAATACAATACAATAAGTTGCAACTTTAACTTTATGCATGTAACCCAACATATGTGAATCATTTTGCTATAACTGCTATTATATCAATGTTGTTTAAAATTGTACTTGTTTTAAAATATATTACTGGAGCTTTTCTCCTCGGGTCTCTACTGAAAATGGGCCACAAGCCCAGTTGGACAAACCTGGTTAATAAATGTCAATAAATAAATAAATAAATAAGTTGTTGAGTCTTTCGGCTTTTACCGGTTAGGAGTCGCCACAGCGGAACTCCGGTCCGCTAATGATTGGCAGTAGATTTTTACATGCCAAGTTGCCGGCCCTGACGCACAACCTTCAATGAAGGTATGCCCATTCACACATGTCTCCACGCAGAAGACGCTTTAGCTGAGAATCGAACAGGACAACGTCTTACTGTGATACTACCGCAGCACCACCACCGCAGTCCAAATTAGCAAATAAAAAGGCACTATTTTATGTCAAAAATTTATAAATTTAAAAATATATATTTAAATAAAAAGTGCTGCACTGTGCATTAGTTCACTAAAAATAAAAGGTATATCTTATAACTGTAGTGGTGCCCTCCAGCATAGTCATTACCGGCAGTTGTGTACTAGTGCAATATCCCACTTTTTAAGCTTTCCTACACACACTCGAGGTGACATTGCACAAGAATCAGTAGAAAAACATTGACTTGGAAGAAATCTACAGTATAATGCAACCCCTATGTAATATATGAGTGCTGTGACAATGAAAACATAGTCATGGAAAAAGCATCATCAAAAATTATGCAAGGATGAAAACTGGCTGAGCAAATGCATTGGAGAAGGTGTAGAAATAGGCACTGTTTATACCCGAAAGAAACTTGACTACCAAGCAAAGACAGAAAACTATATAACAAGCCACAGGTGAAATGGGGGCATGCAGACAACAGGAAAATAAATAATTAAAAATGATAACAAAAAGGATAACAGAATATATAACATAAAGAAAGTATACCCAGATGAAATTTTAAGGGCTAGCTTTTAGTCTCAGTGGCAATACCACAACATAATACACTATGACAGAGGTAGCTGTGAACCTGCAACAAGGAACTATATGGTGGGATGTAGTGAGATCAATGTATTTACATGCAGGTAGTGTGCACTTTGGTGTGATGTCATAGCTAACATACAGGTAGTGTGTACTTTGGTGTGATGTCATAGCTAAAGGTTTTTCAAGATTGAAAGTGACAGGTTCCAGAAAGTGAATATTCTGCAAACATACATATTTACAGGTTTAGTTTCACCACCTACTTTGTCTCTTTTAGGATTTGAACCAACCCCAAAGAGCATTTGTTTGGAATTTTTCTGTTTCTGATTAGAAAAGGACAACTTAAACCAAGTAAACTACACAGAAGAGCAGACAGGGAGAGTTGTAAAGAAATACATTGTGTGCATTACTCCACCCTCTTTCCCTGTGAACACACATTATTCTTCCTTGACCACACAAAGTACATTCCCTGGTGGTTTACAGACTAACAGCAATAAAAGAATGGGGACAGTAGGGACAACTGGCCCATTGTTATAAACTTTAATTTGTTTAAAACTACATTCAGACCTAACAAAAGACTATTTTCTATTGAAAAGTTCAGTTTCTGAAGTCAGTGCTTGCCAACATATTCTCACGTATCAAAATGATAGGAAAGGCAACACAGCATAACAAAAGGACTTGTTTTTAAAATGGTTTATTTGCATAGCGTACTTAGACATTACGACACTGTTGTTAAGTACTTGTCATACAGTAGGCGATGAAAGGCTGTGAGCGAAGTCCACCTGTCAAAGTTCTTGTTTTCATTATCCTATTATTTGTACTTTTCAGCTTCATCCAAATCAGCTTTGTCAGGTTCTGTTCTATATATTCAATGTCTTTCTAATTTCCTGTCTGTGAAGTTACCTTTTGAAGAACATTTTGCCAGTAACATATTATCTCTTTCACTAGCAAACAAAGGAAGAGCTTAAAATAACAGTGGTTGATGCAACAAGAACAAAAAAAAGCAAATGTGAGCACTTCATTTTCTTCTGTTATTCAGTAAACGTTTGCTTTGATGAACTATTAAACTACAAATCACAAATTTTAGTAATGACTTCAATCTCTTATTTTTTTTTATAAAGTAAGTTAGGAAAAACGTTTATATGCATTCATTTTAGGCCTGTTGCCTAAAGTATTTTGAATAAATTACGTGCAGTAAAGCAATAATGTTTGAAACAGAGTTCTCTCTGAAAAAAGTAACTCCATGTAAGACTCTTTCAAGTCAGCACTTTGTACGTTAGAGGCAAACTGGAGTGCTAAAGGTAAATCAACATTTTTTTCATAGAGAAGATATTTCTCTGAAGAGGCTATATTTTTTCTTAGAGAACAGCTGGAGTCATTAAAATATCAAACATAAACATTATTAGGGTAAGTATGAATAATATAATTCGATAAACATGAAGTTACTTGTTTCAGGCAGTGCTGACTTTTAATTTCAGAAATTTAGAATTGTAATAAAAATACATTTGTGACTTCACTCTTGTCCTCATCAGTCTACTCATTTGAAAGTAAATAACTAAGTAAAACTACAGCTAGAAAACACAGATGTGCATACATTTCACATTTTAGTTATGTCACAAAGTTAAAGAAACATGGAATTTAAAATTTTGGGATAGTGTTAGACACTGCATGTTCCACAGATATTTTCTGCTAACAAATGATTAACCTCAAATAAATCAGTAAGGCACACTGGCAGGACAGATTTATTACACAGCACTCCCACTTTTTCTGGAATAATCTACCATGTTCTATAAAACAGAGTGATAACCCCAATTCCTTTAAGGAAGTCTTTGATGGCTGAATGAGCACCCCAAAATTCATACTTGGCCTGACTTGTTTTGCTCTCCTAGAATCAGAAAGCACTCTCTAAGGGAGGTTATTGCTTAGATAATCCTGGTTCATGGACTAACTCTACACTGTAAGCTCTATGAAAATATTCTATAGACTCTATGCTTTGCCTAGTAAACTGTTACTAGATTTGAAAAGGCAGAAGGGGCATTCCTTTTTTATTGTCACAGATATGCCACTGCCAGTAGTTTACATAGATCTAACAGGATTCTTCAGCTGAAATTACAGTTCATCCATCCATCAACAACCTCATTTTCCCATTTTTGCATATTGGGTCGGGATGTCATTTCAACAGTAACAATCATCTGGAGCCAAGGTTTATACTGCCAAGTGTCTCATTTGGCATGAACTATATTCTGTTTTTTTAGATAGGAAAAAATAACTTACTTTTGTTATGATAATATTACCTCATAATAAAAAAGGTCTGGATAAGTTATGTCTGCTTCAGGGAAATAAAGCTAACAGGAAAATGAAACATTAAACTGCAAAGAAGACCAAATCTTTAATACAAATACTTTAGAAATGTAATGTGCTAAGTAGGTAACTGTGTTACAGGAAACTGTAAACTAGAGTTAGGATCATCTGTCAGACATTAATGATTTGCTAGATGAAAAACATCAAGGCTTTTTCACTGGCTGGATTTCTAAAGTGTTCTCTCAGATTTAGGAAGAGAAATGCACATGGCTCAATGTATATATACATATATATATATATATATATATATATATATATATATATATATATATATATATAATATTATTTATTAAGTTTGTTTACCATGGTAGTAGTACACTGATCACAATTTGCAGGCAGAGGTTGGCTGAAGAAATTCGCAAAAAAATAAATAAAACAGAAGAAATTCATAAACAGAGTAATCACAGAAGGAGAATCCCATAGACAGTTGAAACAGTATGTAAATATTATCAACAGAGTAGAAAAAAGCAAATCTGAATTAATTTTAGTTGTAATCTAGAGAGGATAGCAGTAGGTGAGAACTGAGGGTCAAAGTAAGAATGATGCAAGTGAGGAGGGAGTTAAGCTATATGTCCAGTGGAAAAGCACTTGCAGTCAGATTTTTGATGCAGATGCCTTTTGAGTTGAGATCTGAAGGTGGGGAAGAGGAGACGTCTTTAAACAGCACACAGACAGCAGCAAAACGTTATGACCCTTAAACGTTTAACCACATTAAATGAGCCTTATATTTATTTTGACAGAAAACATCAGAAAGATAAAGAATGGTTTGTTGCATTGAAACAAGGAAGTTCTTCAGAGATTAGAAATAGAACAGGATAGGATAGGATGCATCATTTACTAAATGCTGCTTTGTGAATGAGTTGATATAGGCCATACTAAAACATTCATTTATTTTGGGAAACAGATTGGTTGTGTGGCACATACAACTTAAATAGGAGAAGACAAGATAAGACTTCTAGCAGTCAAAATGAAATGAAAGGAGAAAGTAAAAGAGATGTTAGTAGACAATGACTTTGTCTTTGTCTACTAGGGAGCATACAAATCCCAGAAGTGATTCTTGGTTACTGTTGCTCATACAGTCAATACACAGCTTTAGAGCCAACATGTAAGGAATGACAGGAGTGGGCTAGAATCTGGGAGATGTTTTGTTCTAAATTAATACTGGCAAATATAATGCTGAATAGAGTACTTAGATGTTTTTTATGTGCTAGTATGAGGCAGGACAGAAGAAAGAAACTCATAACAAAGACCTTCTTTCATGTACACTGAATAAATTAGATCTCCATGGGATCTATTTATTTTAAGCTATCTCATCAAAAGAAAAGAACAAGAAAGTTGCCTGAAGTTCTTGTATATCAGAAGTTGGGTCATCAGCTAGAGTGGAGGAAGTCATGGCACAGACAAGGTTGGAATACTCAAAAGCCGACTAGACGGATGCATAAGAATAGTTTATAAGATGCTAGAAAATGGGAAAAGTAATAGAGTGAGAATGTGTAGTCTTAATGTAGTGCTAGGCCTGTTATCTGGCATAATGCCCTGTTTATTTGGAACCTGCAAGGCTTAGAATATTAAGTAATGGCTACACAGCTGAATAAGGGCTATTGCATTTTAGCCAGTGTTGTGTAGACATTCCCTGGAAGAACTGAGTTTATTGGGTAGGACCATTGTACCATAAATTAACAATGTATTGTCACACAACATGGCTACTTTGCTGCTGTAATAGCTGATATGAAAATGTATTCAAATAAACCCCAATAGTAAATAAGGTGAATGTAGCCACAGTTAAAAGAGTAGAGAGTGAAATCAGTAGAAAAAAAAGCTTTCACAGCATGTCTACATGGCAGGACTACATACTCAGTGACAATCAACACAGACTAAAGCTTAGTTCTGGAATAGACTTGCTATTAGAAAGTCAAACAGATGGAGATAGAGGAACTACCGAACAAATGCTCCTCTGTCTCATGGAAGGATGTACCTTATATAATTAGACTTCTGTAGGGAAATAAGAGAGGCAAACCATGTACCTGTGATTTTGGCAGTTATGACATATCATTCTACTTTCACCATCTGGAATTAAAATCAGTGTTACCTTAGGATGGTAATCTTTGAAAATAATTAAATTCCTAGCATGCTGTCTTAACAGTACCATGCGCATAGTAAATACTGAGGCTGAGCTTATAGTTTGTAGGAAAGGTTTAAGTCAAGCCATGACTGGACAAATCAGTATGTCACATGTTGAAGGGTGATGTCTCATGGAAGAACAATAGAAGGATGTTGCAAAAACATAGGTGAAAGTAAATGATAGGATGGCATAGTGCTAATTCATTACAGGTGAAAGTGAATGATAGGATGGCATAGTACTAATTCATTACAGGTGAAAGTAAATGATAGGCTGATATGATGCTAATTCATAACAGGTGAAATTAAATGATAGGATGGCATAGTGCTAATTAACTGGAAATACACTTAGTATACTCTACATAAAACTTCTCATCACACTAGCAGTGCCACTAGATCTCATAAGTTACAGCAGCAGCACATACACTGTTGTAATGCAGGTACTCAAACTGCTCAGTGTATGAGCAAGTGTGACAAAACAAAAAGGCACTTTTTGCAGGGAGAAAGCTGTCTCACCTCCCCCCAAACTTTATTATTCTCATTCTGAGGTTGTTGCATCTTGCAAAAGGAGTGATCACTGACAGGCACTTAATATCTATGCTGGTCTTTCATAGAGGTGCACTGACATCAGACCACTGAGCTTTCACTGACAAGTGAGTATGCAAAAGTGACTACAGAAATAAGCGGGCATATATTAGAACATCAAAGTTTTAAAACTTCAAATGTTCTAATATCGACCCTAAAACAGCAAATGCTGAAAATAGCGAAGCTGCAGAACACCAAATTTTTTCCTAGAGAAAGAATTTCGTTGGCCGTTTCTGTGGCTTCGCTATTTTCAGCACTGAGGTGGAAAGTAACGGGTCGGGTTCAGGTAAGTGTGCGATTGTGCAGATGTTAGGGTTAGGGTGGGGTAGGTGAGTTAGGGTTAGGGCGCAGGTCAGGTGAGTGTGTGACAGTGACGAACCTTAGGGTTAAGGTTTGGGTTAAGGTAAGTGGATAGATAGTATGTACAGTTTAGTGTAGGGTAGATGTAGGATTTTAAGTGTATGTGTGTGGATTGCTGTTTTTTTCGTGTGCTTGTGTTGTTTGTGTGTTTCTTGGAACAGCAAATTTTTTCCCAGGGAAAAAATATGCTGTTCCGGGTGTTCGAGATTTTAAGCTTTCACTTAAAAGGGGGGGTCAATGAATTAGCGTTCGCTAATTTAATACAGACCCAAATAAGCAAGTAGTAAATCTCCAAGAAACTGCCAGTTCAAGTCAATGTGCCTGAGCACATCTGAATCAAATTTGAAGTAAGCCAAATGGAAAATGATTTGTTTCTATCGTCATGGGTAGTGTAGTAAAGGAAGTGCATAGTTGTAGGGCAATCAGGATGTTAGTAGATTTAAGATGGCATGGAATACTTTATTAAATCAGGAGATTAAATTTAAGTTTGTTTTATCATGCCAAATAGAAAAAAAAATAATTTTAGTCAATGTGTTTATTCACTGAACTGGAAATTTTTCTGATGTGGTCCCATTAGTCTATCTAGCCTTCAATAATGGGTTTGACATTTTCACTTGTGTCTTATTTTTATGGTAAGTTGGAATGTGTAGAAAATATACTTTGAAGAGGTTTACATACAAAGAGTAAAGACTGAAGTAGCTGTTTATAGTCTACATTACGATTGACTTCAACAATTGGAAAAGTTTTTGGGGTCATTCAAAGGGGATCCAGTATCTGTCTGCCTGGGATGACATGATCAACAAACCACGATGCTTTACCAGAGATGGTCTGCACCTGTCGCACCTGGGATTCAGGTTACTGGCTAAGGCTCTTGCCACCCCCATAGTGCCCCTTTTAGGCAAGGCTCAAAGGCCAAAACCACCACAGTATAAGCATGCAAAATCTGAAGGTAAGTGCAGTGGTTATGTTTGTGGACTGTATTAAATAGCATTGGAAAATGCTTGTCAGAAAAGCATAACAAACTGTGACGTGATTTTACTCTTTATGTGTACTGGTGAGGCTGACCAAATAAATTTGAGTTTCTTTTCCAGAAATTCAGAGATGCATATGTTGTCTTAAAGCACAGAGGTGATACTAAGTAGTAATATCTGAAGGGTCTTGTGCCTTCCTAATGTTCTAGTAGGACCTATAGACAAGTTTGACATGGAAAATAAAGGTAAACATTTATCTGCTAAGGAATTAAGTGTAGTAATGTATTTTATATACGAATAGCTATAAATGTTTTGGGACTAGGCAAAGTCTACGTAGTCTAAGTGCTCATAACTAGTTCTTGCATAAATGAGAGCATTCGCACATCATTCTGCCTTGACATTCTGTTGCTACAGTAACCATAACAAACTGTAGTAAAATAAGATATAAATACATAATATCTTCCTAAAAGGCAATACAAAGGGAGCATTATGGTAGTACAGAATCAAAGCAAATGTTTGATAAAACCAGTTAATTGTAATTAGTGGTTTACAAAATCTGAAACACAAATCTTTGAAAGTACTGAAATTAAACAAATGGATTCTGTAATTAAAGGGGATAGGTAATGTTTCAAATTGTTCTTGGGTACAATACTACTAGTTTCACATTTGTTTTACTCACCGTATCACTTATATATAAGCTCAGTTGTCCAAATTTACAATGTATGGATAGTAGTCAGAGGATATATGGCCCTGACATTATAATGCAGAGGTTAAGGTTATGATTTACTAATCAGCTTCATTAAGCAGGTCTGTTTTTAACTCTTTCAATTTCCAAATAATTCTTTCTGACTCTGAGAAAATCATGAAATTAAACTGGTGTCCATAGTTACCCCAAAAAGATGCACCTATGCCTAGGTGGCTTTACCTGGTAAGCAGATGCATAAAATAAAATAAATGAAATATGCAGTTAGTGTTAGGAGTAATGTTTTATTTACATTATTTTCATGGTAGACTACATATGAAGTTCTAAATGGATCTTGGGTTGTATGACAAACAAGCTCCTGACAGTTCTAAGACTATACCTTTTTCTTACTGACACTAAAGAAACTATGGCACAGTAGCAAACAAATGTTTGTGCATTGCCTAGGTAAAGAAAATTTAAATATTACTCAAACATTCATAAAGAAAATCCTGCCCATGATGCTTTTCATCCTCTCTTATGCAGGTGTGGATGTATACTGATTTTTTCAGAGCGTTTCATCAGTTTAAAGAGCAGAATGAACTGCCACTAGAAAAAAAATCTGTCACTATCCCCTTATTATCCTAGGAAAGCAAAGAAGGGATCATCTCAGTCAAGATCTTGATGACTTATATCTAAGGTACGAACAGACTGATGTTAAAAACATATATATTTTTTCATGGCTCTACGATTTCTAGGAATATAAACATTTTAGCAAATGGAGATCATCACTGGTGCACTAGAGAAACTTGGTTGCTTAGAGGAGTTGGTATAGATTATTTTCTCTCAGTCTAGCAAACTCTGTGGACAAGTTTTTATGATATAAACTAGTATGGAATGTGTAGATTCCATAGGTTATATTCATAGATCAGTATTAGGCTAAGTACCATTATAGGCCATTTTAAACAAAGGCGATTATACCATATGAGAATCAAACCTTGCCTCTTGTGTCTGTAAGGTAAATACCTTAACCATTATGCCAACCTCCCATGTTTTCAGTTCATTTTCTTATATTTTCTGTACAATAAAACAAATTGTTACATTCAGTGATATATGGCACTGAAATAATTACATTTTAATTGTAGTGGATTACTTACTTTTTCTCTGCTCCTGTGTTATGGACAAATTATTATGATGAATATGTGTGCTCAATATGAATTTAAGTTAAACAGCATTAATAACATTTTCAGCACAGCAAACTTAGCAGCAAACAATCAGCTCAAGTTGGTAATTCCTCAACCAGAGAAGTAATTCAATAACAAAGTACAACAAGAAAATCTCTGCTCACAAATGAACCAGTTGTCACAAATAAGACTTAATTATAAAACAAACATTATTTTACAGTGACATCTTTTTACATCCATTGCATCCTTGTGAGCAGAGATCTTCCTGTACAGTGTAATAAACTAGCAGGCATCAGTTATATAAAACTACTAACATTTCTAGTCTAGTAAACAACTAGGAATAAAGTTAATCAATCAAAACAGTTGTATATTAAGGGGTGCAGACATATCATTAATGTTAATAACATTCTACAATCGTACTTTTTTAAGGGACATACCGGCATCTGCTGGTTTTACACAGAAGACTTCAGTAAATATAATCAGTAGTGTTTAGCTAAATACATAGCAACATGGGATTTGCAAATGTTTTGTGTGTTGCCATTAAATACAAACATTTGACTTAGTTTAACCTCACAAGGAATTATATGATTAGGAGATTAGACTGTTATTAATTGTAAAATAAAAGTCAGTTACTTCCAGCATAATGAATATCTGACAGCTAGAGTATTTATCAGCCATCTGTCAGATGTAAGGTCATGTGACAAATTAAAGGTTTTCCATGCCTGATATTAGTTTTGTAAAGTGTGCCAGGCATTTTAGTAAATTAGATTATGTATGTGGTTTATAAGTGATTGTCAGGGCATAGAGCTCCTTCTGCAAAATGTTCTTCTGGAGGTCACGTAGAAAGTAGAGTTTATTGATAAGGGACTAGGACACCCATCTCCTGTGCTTGAGCAAATGCTGTCAGTCTCAGAGTCAGAGCCCAAGTCATTCATATCACAGTATTCCAGTTTCAGTTCTTGGATGCCAGCATGAAGTTCCATCAGTTGCTTAACTAACATTTGGTCCAAATAACGCATCTCCATCTAAAAACAAACAAATATGCAAAACAATGAGATATGACTCCACAATTATTGCTGTATTTAGACAATATTTCTCGAAGAGAAACATAAAGCTGTGTTATTGATCAGGAAATATATTACTCCTTTTAAAGACCAAGTTCTAAAAGTAGCTGAATGAGCAAATAAGACACTGCAACATACTGGAGCAAAAGCATGATGAATATATTTCTGCGTTTATAAGACTGTGTCTCTCAGCAGGACAGTTAACATAAGCAGAAGGATTTCAAGCTTAGACTTTTCAAATTACTGTGATTGAGCAAAAACTAAACATCTTTAAAACTAACTCACATTTTAAGTTGGCCATTCAGAGACTGACCCAGCTAAACAGATAAATTCCAAAGCTTCTGTTGTTTGGCTATATTTTTGGTTTAGTGAAATGCACCAGATTACCTGCAATTATAAATATTTTGAAATATTATATCTTTTTAATTCTTTAAGAACAAAAATGTAATGAAATGTTATTCCTAAACTATAGTAAATGTCCAATTCCCAGAAAAATAAAAATAATGTAACAAAAACAGATATTTTTTTTTTCAGAGTTCTTCAGGCAGAATAACTGGTGGGTTGAAAGCAGCAGATAGTTGTAAAGGGATTTATGTACTTTGTGAAACCAATAATGTATAGAATTCTGTGATACTTTATACTGTGAATTTTGCTCTTAAATACACCTGAGGTTGACAAAGCACAAATGTGGCACAACAGGGTATATCTATTGGCCAGTGATACCAAAACCATGGCAGTGACCTGTGACTGAAGAGTCATTTCCAGAGTTACCTGGATAGAGTGTCTATATTGATAGACTGGTGCAGCCTCAGAAAGTGGTGATTATAGTGGTCATTATTTCTCTTAGGTCTTTATTCTCAGTTGAACTTCTACAATCTTTTGTATTTTCATCTACTTTCTATGTAAAGACCCCATGCATGGATGGGATGGTATTAGCACTGAGGAGTTTGAGCAAAGATTCCTTTACAGTAATGCAATGATGTATACCCTTGACACCCCAATAACAGCCTCACCCATAGTTATGCTTTCTTAGTAACTCTCCAACCCCAATATCCCCATCAGTTCCTCCTCCTTCCATCAACATTTCTCCTCCTCCTCCTTCTTCTCCCACCCCAGGAACATAAATGACTGTAACACAGACAAAGCTTTTCTTTCAAACAGATCCAGAGAGTATCATGCATTACAAGTGTTGTTGCAATGTATGCTCCATACCAGTGCAGTCAGTCCCACAGAGGTCCATACACACCACCAGCACTGCTTCCACCCATACCTGGTATTAATAAGGACAATGTATACTCTGTCATGCACTGCACATACCATTCAGACCAGCACCAAGTGCACATCTCTCTCTCCATTTCCTGTGGACCGACACATCAGAGCCAGCAATGACTGGAAGGCAAAAGCAGGCATAAGCAGGCACACAATATTCTCTTCCCTATGTACAGGCGCAGTCAAGCAAATTACTATGTGTGACATACTGGCAGTGCATGTACAAAAAATAACATAATGGCATTAACTTTGGTGAAATAAATTAAACAAACAAGCAGAGGATTAGCTTTCACCCACAATTTAAAAAGCCAAATACCCATTAATCAAAATTATTTAACATGCCACAGAAAAATGTGTAAGCATATCGCTATCTTGGTGCACAATAAAATAGTAAAAAAAAATTGAATTTTTCAAGTTTAACTATGTGTTATTAATATACAATATAATACAGCAACAAAAATGTATTTTTACTGGTCTAGTATATATATATATATATATATATATATATATATATATATATATATAAGCAATGACAAAACTGTTTGAATATTACAGCTGTTTTAAATGCAAATAAGATTTTACTATTCATTTATATGAACATTTTAAACAAACTTTTTGTTCAGAGCAATGTCTACATACCATATTAGCAGGGGGTGCTGATCTTAATATGACTAGCTCTGATTTTGCTTCACCTTTGTGAAGGGAGATTTCCTTTTAGAGCAACTGCTGTCAAAAAACATGCAAGCTGCCCGGATGGGATTAATTGCAAAACTCAGTCTCTCCCAAATGTCTGATTTATGTTTTTTTAACTTACTGGTAGCAAAGACAATGCAATTAATTTCTTAGCTATAAGTAAGCAACTGGCTTAATAAATTATGTTGAGTCTGACTAGTATAGCCAGTCAACTATTATTTCACACTTGTGAGTTCCCATTTTGGGCAACAGAGTTAGCTTTACAGTTTTGAGGGACCCTTGCTGAATTAATGGAGTCCCGGTCCCTAGCAGAAGTAGCAGAACTAAGTCACCACAGCAAATGGGCAGGATCTCTGTAGCTGCACAAATACTAATAGAGGTATATATTTGTGGGGGAGGGGCTACACTTACTAGATCGGGGGTCAGATAACTATGAGAAAGTTTTTAAGGGATGAAAAAATGCCCTTAAGATTAACTGTCTGGAGTCCAGTAAGAGTTTGTATAGTCAAGGTGACAATGCCATTGTTAATAAGATGAACTGAAGCTGGGAAGCTCCAGACAGATTAATAATCAAGGCATACCACCAGAAATGGTTGAGGGGACCCACAGCAGAATTAAGGAAGCAAGAAGGCCCTAGCAGTATTACACAGAGGCCCATCAAGATAGTCAGAATCAAGACATTCCAGCCCAGTTAAGGATGTGAGTGTGACCCCTGTAAAGTTAATGGAATAAGGAGCTTCACAGTAAGAACAATAAACTTCAGAATTCCCCTGTCATAGTTAACAGCTTCTTTTGTGTGGATCAGTTTTAGTGTGGACACTGCCCTGGTGACAGGATTAAACCAATAATAACAAATGATCAATATCAGTAATGGTGGAAAACACTAAAATTTGTAACAAAAAACAAAGTTACACCAATGTCCATGATATATGCAAACTGGCATAACTTTGTGTTTTGGTTTCTGGCAGGACTGATATGCAGGACACATCTATATTAATAGTCAAAGGGTTAATCAGTTAATCACGAAACCTTCCTTCTTGATAATCAACCTCTACAAAAAAGACGATGTTATTTAAATCCTGCTTCCTGATAAATTGCCATTCATCTAATAAAATCTGTTCTATTGCCAAAACATTTAATTTATGTTTCATTCCATGCAGAGCTGTGTTTGAATTTTAACTGAACAGACACAGTACTAGCCCTTGGGCATCTTCATCTATCTTCATCCCATCAAACTCGTTACTCATTTGATTTACTAACTACATATGAGCACTGCAGAAGTCACTGCTGCTTTGACAAACATTTAACAAAATGAACATGATTCTGCTGTAAAAATATATTTGTTTTGCCATTTGAAGCTGACAACTTATATAAGAAGTACAAATCTAGATTGTTCTTCATTTGTAATTCTATTAGGCATGCTATAGGCTCAAAATATCATTTTGTTGCACCAAATATATTGTATGAAATAATATAATGTACCTTACCTGTGCAAAATTGCTGTATTCTGTTATTAGTAGACTGACATGCAAATAAATATTCTTCCAATAATGCTCAGAAACCAGTTTTATTTCTATTTGCATATTAAAATGCCACTGCAACAAGCTTTAAAGGGGTTGCAGGTAACATATCCTTTAATTTCTGTTTTTTTCCCATGAGAAATTCTTAAAGGTTTTACAGTTCAATACAACTTGCATATTCCATTTGGAGTAGAGATGTTTGGTGTGAAAATAACAACTGTACTATATATTCACAGGTCTGGCAGGGTCTCCATCTCAGATTAAGTACTGATTTTTAATCGCTAAATTCATCACTTGCAGTTCTTTTGGGCCTGCTCTATATTTGTTGTTCCATCCTGCATGCATTTGCACATGCAGGCAGACAGGTTGTTTGTGTGTTTGTGGGTGTGTGTGTGTGTGTTTATTTTGCAGGATACATAGCTATACTGGAGTCAAACATCCAACAACATAATTGCTTTACATGAGTATTTCAGCAAAAAAGGTCAGGACCTCAAATCACCATGAAAGAATATGCAGATATAGAGGTAAAACCATGAAATACTAAGCAGATGCTGCAAAGCACATTCTGTTTTATGCTACCCGTCAGTGTCTGAATAACAAAATGACTAAACATTTTTAAACAACGGCAAACAAAAATATCACCACTATTATGAATGAGCATGTCATTCAAGAATAAACAGTGACACTCTGCATGTGAATTTTAAAACAAAAGAAACAATTTACATTATTCCGCGGTGGTGCAGCGGTAGCATTGTTGCCTCACAGCAAGAGGTTCTCCCATTCGATTCTCGGCTGGAGTGTGGGGAGTGCCTTCTGTGTGGAGTCTGCATGTCCTCCCCGTGGTTGGGTAGGCGTTCGAAAAGACATGCATAAATGGGCCTTCGTTGAACGTCGAGCTGGCACCTCGGCGTTCGTGGAAATCTACTGCCAATCATTAGTGGACCGGAGTTCCACTGTGGCAATAAATGGATAACATTTTAAACGCCATCTGTGGCCGTATACTGTCACTATTCTTTTTATTTGCAGGGTGTTTTTTTACAAGCTTCTTCCATTTACTTCAGAAGAACTGTTGAGGGAAACCTGGCTATTATCTACATCTATTCCTTTTCACAACACTGCACGACAAAACCTGTTATTTACCAACTACAGACTAAAATAAGATAATGACACAAGGATATTCTTTGAATGAATACTTTGATGCCCAAAGTAATAAACCCCACATTTCTAAACTGCAATTAGATACAAGAGGAAGGAAGGAAGTTTAAATTAAATGTTTTATACCCAGTATGTGGGGTAAAACTAGGAGATGTACCTTTGTCTGATTATGTAAATCAATTAGGATGATCAGAGAATTTTGTTTTAGAAGCAGAGGGTATCAAACTATATAAAAGTTATGGAACAGTGCTCATAAAAACATTTGAAAAGGAGAATGCATTCTTTGTTTTCATTCAAGTTGGAGTAGTTATTTATGGAACATGCCATGACTTAGTATTATGTTAACCAAAGTCATACAGTGTAGCCATGAGGCACAGTGCTCATTACATGACAAGTGTGTGTCATTACATGACAAGTGTGTGGCAATCAACTTGGTTGCTTGGTTCCCAGCTAATGCGAATGAAAAAAATGCTGTTCATTAAAGTGTGCTTGTTCAATGACTGAATTTAACTCTCCAACACTGCAGTACACTGTACTAGGGAAGTGTACCTAATCACAAGTGTTTTGCCTGGAAAACTGTTCACAGGCCTTTAAGACTTGCAGTGACTATAGCTGGTAAACTTAATTTGGGAGATGTAACAACTTGCCCCTCATCTAGACTTTGTTTCTGCAATGTGGCTGTTTTCTTGTTCTTATATGATGTGCATGTGATTCACTACCAAGATTTTTCTGTACATCCCAGTATTAGAGAACTAAATTCAGAAATGCTATCACAGTGTAATTATTCATTGAAAAATTGTGTCGCATCTGATTGAGATATGTCACCCCTCATAATTTTCTTATTTAAAATACAAAACTATTTAATTGGACAGAAACCTGCTTAATTTTTGCATGCTACTGGCAAAACCTTTGGGGAAGTAAGAAGAATGCAATTTTCTGGAAGGAGAATGTGATTTGTGCTGTACTGTTAAAGTCATAACAAAAAATGTAAGTTAACACATTAACTAGTCTACTTAAACTAAACACAGGCACACAGTTTCATCATATTGCATAATCTGTGCACTAATCAGACATTGTATTAACGCAATCCATCTGTGTCACATAATACTGACATTACGTAGCTGCTGCTTTCATATTGCCTTACTGCCAAAAGCACACAATAATAATATGCTCAAAACTCTGCGGCAGAACTGAAGATCTTATTTATGGATATGGCACAGTAGTGCAGTGGTTAATGTTGTCACCTCACCACCAAGAGGTTCTCAGGTTTGATTCTTGTCTGGACTGCCTTCTATGAGGAGCCTCCATGGATTTGCTCCAGTTTCCTCCCACATTCCAAAGACATGCATCTGGATTGTTTCTCCCTGGACTCCTCTGAAAATAGGCTCTGTCCTAGTCGGACTTTCCTGGTCAACAAATGTTAACTAAAAAAATAGTATGATGCAAGCAGTGAAAATGTTTTTAGTTCCTTTAATTTTATATATGGATCAGACGTATTTTTATTAACCAGAGGATAAGAGGACAATAATTAATAGTTAAAGGAATTTATCTGGGAGGGAAAGAGGGCAAGAGTTAAGTGGGATAAGTCGATCCTTCCAATAGAACAAAGTGGTTTAGGATCACCTGATTTGAGGAGATATTTCAGAGCTACACATTTAAGGCTCATATACATAACACAAGCAGAAGGTTATAATTCAAAATGGAAAGGGAAGATGAAGAAGCAGGAGTGAAGTTTATTTGTTCATTTATTTATTTATTTTCAGTTGGATGATCAGGGAAGTCTACTGGGTCAAGCAGAGCCCATTTTCAGTGGAGGACCAGGGAGAAAAGCACCAAAAGCAGTTAACAGAATATAACATAAGTACGGTATGGAATATACAGTATACAAAAGCATAAACATGCAATTTAAAATACAAATACAAAATAGGAAGTATACCTTTAAAAAACACAAATGTTAAAATACAGATAAAGTCAAAAGTAATACAGAGAATATAATTAAAAGTACAAGTCATAAAGTGTTTATACAAGTTTAGTGTTTGTTCTAACAATAATGTTAGTGATCAGAGGTGATAGTAGATGAGACTGAAGGGAGGTTTGAAAGAGATGACAGTGTAATTTAAGTGGGAAGGGAGCAGGAACAGTCCCAGTTTGAGGTAAGAATGGAGGAGAGATTTGAAATTAGAGTGGTTGTGAGTACAGTGGAGGGAGGTGGGAAAATTCTATAGTTTAGCTAAAGGAGTGTGATAGAATTAATTGGCCAGGAGGACGTAGGGGTATATAGATTTTAAGGAGGTTTTGGTTTTCAGATCTAACAGTACGACTGGAGAGGTAAGGGGTTAAGATAGATGAAAGAGAGGGGCAGATGGAGGGTTGGAATATGAGTCTGTGAGCAGTGGTGAGTTGTATGAATTTCAGGTAACTAGGAAGCTCAAGCTAGTTTAGGGAGTGGAGGGAATGGCAGTGATGGGTGGAGTATTTAGACCCTGTAGCAAATTTACAGACTTTGTTATAGCAGGCTTCCAGTTTGTTTTTCAGGCTAAATTGGAGATGAGTAAGTAGAGGGGCACCATACATAAGAGAGGGGAGCAGGTAGGAAGAGGCTAGAGTACGACTGGTAGAAGCGGTTAGATAGAGATATTGTCTATACAGCAGACCTAGTTTTTGTTTTTTTTTTCAATATTATTTTGGATGTGGATATCGAATTTTAAATGTTCATCAATGGTGAATCCGAGTAGTTTGGTGTGACGTACAATATTGATTAGAGTGTTATTGTGACTTTTTATTTTAAAGGAGGTTTTTTCTATGGCGAAATTTCTTAAAGGAGAGAATATCATTCTGAAAATTATATCCTGAAGTTCAGGAAATAAAGAGAGAGTGGGATTTTGGATGCAGGTACTTGAGGAGAATAATAATAACCACACAGACTATCATATTCATAAAGTAGCAGAAAGTATTCTAAGAGCAAAGCCAACAGGAGACTGGAAAAAGGAAATGTTGACAATAGGGATGACTGCAAGTAGGGGTACAGAAAATAGGTAAGAGGGGGCTGGAATTTATTGGAGAAAACTGGCAAGGAAACCAAAGTTTTGGGAACAAATAACTAGAGAAGGAAAGGTAATAAAGTGGGATGAGACAAAGATGAAATTTGGACATGCAAGCTAGAGATTGCCTTCTCTACCAGGAATTGATATCAGAGTATAGTCAAAGAGAAAGGGATAGGAGAATCTTAAGTGAAAGACCTGCTCTGTTAGAGTCCTTATTTGAATCTAGTACAGAAGCTACTGTTAAAGGCCGCAGTGATGCAGCGGTTAGCATTGTCGCCTCACAGCAAGAGGTTCTCCTGTTAGATTCTTGGCAGGAGTGCCTTCTGTGTGGAGTCTGTATGTCTTCCCCGTGGTCAAGTGACATATAAAGACATGCAGATAGGTGAGTGCGTGAATGGGTGTGCCTTCTTTGAAGGTTGGGTGTCATGCTGGCAACTCGGCACTGTAAAAATCCACTGCCAATTATTAGCGAACCAGAGTTCCGCTGTGGCGGCCCCTAACCAGGAAAAGCCGAAAGACATTACTTTAAAGAAACTACTGTTAAAAATGGGATAATTATTAGGGCATATGAAATATTGCATAATAACTATAAGAATCATTCAAAGGAGGTTAGAAAAGATTGGGAAGAGAAACTAGAAAAGCAATGTACAAGAGAACAGTTGGAGGATATATGTATGGCTTTCAAGTATGCAACAAAGTCTAGAAAGTTTAGGATCTTTGCTTGAAAGTGTCTGCATATCTATTTTTATACCACAAGCAGACTTCAAAGAATTTTTCTCAGGTAGATGGCGAATCTTGGAGGTGTGATGGGTAAGAAAGAGGCAACTGGGAACATATATTTTGGGAGTGTGATGAGATGGCAGATTTTTAAAACTTCTTTACAGAGTACTCTGTCAGAAATATGATGTAATGAAGGAAATGATTCTTTTGACCTGGGACACAGGATCTGAATTGTCTAGACATAGTAAGGCCTTATTAAGTTTAATTATGTTGGCTGGCAAAAAAGACATTAATAGAAAATGGAAATCAAATTCTAAACCAACTGTATCTGAAGTATTGAATATTATGAAAGAGATAAAAGAAATGGAAGAGGAGTCTTTAGAAAAGGGAAGGAGCAAATTACATAGAAATTAATTGAAATTGTGGGAACAATGCATGCAGAATAATGTTCAAGAAGAGGAAGAGTGAGGTTTAAGCGAAGGGACGAATTCAGCAATTTATGTAATGTTGGACTGATGATAGTTACAAGGAAAGAAAAGTTATGCGACGTATAATGTATGCAAATGGGAAAAATGTTAATATGTTTTGTTTTCTTTACTTTTCTGTTAATGAATGTTTGCTTATGTCTTAATGATAGTTTAATAAAGGTGTTTAAAAACTATGTGGCAAACACATGCGCCACTTACAAGATTCAATGTTTTCTATTTTAGTTGTGGAACAATGGTTTAATAAATGACTTCTTGGCTACAGTTTTAGACCCAGTGATATAAAAGCTAGTTTTTGTCAAAAGCAGACCTATTAATATAATAGTGTAACATTTAACAAAAATAAAAATGCTTCAATCAAAGTTGAAAACTAATATAATATAATACTGGATAATTTAAAGTAAACAAAATGTTTCAATCAAGGGTGAAAGGTAAATGAGTTACACTTAGAAGATAACTTACTGAAAATTATATATCTTTATTTGTTTTGCTTGATTTATACCTCAGCACCTTGCTGCGTGGCTTCTCTATCTTTCTTGCAATTGGTCCATTCATTCTGACGAATGGAATCACGTATTCCCAGGCTAGGTAAAGCTATAGAGTCATTCCTCTCTGTGAATCCCTATCAGCCCTCCATTTTCCTTGAGATTACTGACTCCTCTCTCAGCAATTCCACCTAGCCAGCTATCACTGCTTCCTGGGTGAAGTGTATTTCTGCATGCCAATTCCCCTTGGCTGCAGAGTGAAAATGCTCTAATGGCAGTCTGGTCTCAGTAGGAAGTAAATTTCACAAGTTGGTCACTTAGTGCTCCCAGTAAGTGTCACACATGTGATGAGCAACAGCTGCCTCCCAATGCCCCAGGATGGGCACTGGGGCATGCTGGCAGCCAAGACCATGGAAAGAATTAGTGTGGACCTGATAAACAAAGACAAAGGAAATCTTCAAACATTGGACACATCCCAATTCGGTTTTGCCAAGTGCAGGTCATGCTTACAAACTTGGTGAATTTCTTCAAGAAGGTCACAAGAGCTATGGATGAGGGCAAAATGTACATACTGCCTACTATGCCAAAGGCATTTGACATAATATCTCACTTGGATATTATAGGCAAACCCACAAATTTAGGCACAAATCCCTATGTGACATGATGGATAGCCAAATAGCTCACAGATAGGACACATGAAGTTACAGTGGGGGGAATCCACCTCCCCCAAGTGGCCTGTTACTAGTAGTATCCCAGAGGGCCCTGTACTGGGGCCTCTCCTGTTTGGAATATAGTTCTCTAAAGTCAAGGCAAATGTAGAGGGCCTTTGACTGGCCAACGTTGCTGATGACTGCAAGCTGGGTGGAATCACTGAATTCCCTTAACAATGTAGATATCTCCAGGAAGATCTTACACAGACAAATAACTGGTGCCAGAACCATGGCCTAAAACTCAATCTAAAAAATGCATAATTATACCCTTTCGGAAAAGAACTACCCCTGCAAATTACAACATTGATAACACTCCCCTATGAGTACACCTAGTGGTAAGAGACTTGGGGACGCAGGTTGACAATAACCTGAACTTTGATCACTATGTGCCCATGGTAGTGAGAAAATACTTTTATATGGCTCAACTTATAAGTAAGGGGATGGCATCCAGATCTAAGGAGATCATAAACCCACTATACTCAGGTCTCATTAGACCAATAATCAAATACAGTGTTCCCTTTGGCATGTAACTGACCAGGCATTTGCAACAACTAGAGCAGCCACAGAGGTTCCTCACCAAAAGAATTCAGGGTGCAAATAATATGTCTAAAGAGGATCACCTAAAAAGACTTGTCTGTGTACTTGGAGTCTTACAGATGACTGAGGGGTGGTCTGTGCCTAACCTTCAAGGCATTCTCCATTTCAGTCCTGCTGGATCTGCTATACATTCACAAAACAAACAGCACTAGACCTGATCTTTGGATCTAAACCTTGTCTGTGACATAAACAAAACATGTTTGAGGGATAGGTATGTGTCTCAGAGAGTACCACTTCTCTAGAACAGATTCTCTGTTCATTTGAAACAGAGCTCTTCCATAAGCCTATTCAAACTCAGTTTGGATCAATAGATGGGAAGTCGCAAATGTACCCCTGGCTTGTCACCTATGGCCCTTATGGACAGGGCAGTTTGTACATGCCCTAAGTCACAGGAATATGCCAAACCATTCCAGACCATGGGCTTTGATAACTGGAAAAACTGGGGCTTGAATGGCTAGGTTGAAAAAGGCTTTAGGGCCATTAGCCTTGTAATCTGCTATGATCCTATGATCCTAAGCAACCACTAACTCATATTAACAATTCATTGTGTTGCTGAAGCTTCTTATTTCTTTTACACAATCATCATATTCAAGCCTAAACATTTAAATATTTGGTTATACTGAAGTATGGAACAGCACCAAACCCATTGTACCCAGTTATGTGTGGCTAGATTTCATCAGATTCTAAAGGAAAATATTTAGGTTCATAGGTTCATAGGTTTATACTAGGCTATCTGCCCTAAGGCATTTATAAGCCTAGCCCAAAGTTTTGTGGCTTATGCCACCCCTTATGTTAAAAAATACTGTGCCCATTAGTTTGTTGTGCCTCTGTCCAGCAGTGACACAGAGATGATTCCCAGGGTAAACCTACGATCTCCCATCCACCGGTCAAGATTTCTCTTGAACAGAGCCAGCGAGGTGCTCTGCCTCACATGGACTGGGATTTTATTCCACAGCATAGGGAGTCTCTGGGTGACAAATCTATCCCTCCAGCATGTCCTATTTATATCCGTGCTAAGGTTTAAGTCGCTTGCTCTAGTGGATCTGGTAGATTTGGATTTTTTGAGGTGGAGCATGTCCATTAATTCCGGGTTGGACATGGCCTTGTATGTCAGGCACAGGTCACCTCTGAGCAGGCGGTATGTGACTGAATAGAGCTGGAGTTTCTTCAGTCTGGCAGCATATGACAGATTTTGGAGTCCCTTTATCCTTTTGGTGAGGAACTTTTGGGGTCTCTCCAATTGCTGCAGGTGTCGGGTGAGATACATCCCGAATGGGGCATTGTACTCGATCATTGGTCTGATAAGTGAAGAGTACAGGGGAACAATGACCTCACTTGATCTGGATGTGAATCCCTTCATGATCAGGTGGGCAATGTAGAAGGTCTTTCTAACCACTTTAGCAATGTGAGTGTCAAAAGAAAGGCCACTGTCAACCTGGATCCCCAGGTCCCTGATAACCTCTTCTGTGCTTAATGGATTGCCACCTATATGGTAGCTTGGGGTTACCTTGTTTTTCCCAAAGGGTATGACTATACATTTTTTGGCATTTAACTTCAGGCCATGGCTCTGGCACCAGTTATCAGTTTCCGTGAGACCCCTCTGAAGGATATCTGTGTCCGATGTACTTTCCACTATGGCGCCCAGTTTGCAGTCATCTGCAAACTTTGTCAGCCATAATCCTCCTATGTTTGCCTGTACTTATGAGAAGTAGATGCCGAACAACAGGGGGCCAAGGACTGAGCCCTGTGGGACACCACTTGTGACCGGCTTGGAGTCTGACATGGCGCCAGCAACTCTAACCCTGTGGGTTCTGTCCTTTAGCCAGTTTGCAACCCATCTTGTGACATATGGGTTTACATTTAAGCTGGTAAGTTTCTCTATAATACCCGAGTGGGGTATTGTGTCGAAAGCTTTTACAAGGTCAAGGTAGGCTGTATGGACTGCCTTTCCCTCATCAATGGCCTTGGTGACTGTTTCGAAGAAGTCGACCAAGTTCAAAAGGCATGATCTGCCCTTGACAAAGCCAAACTGGGTCGGGTCCAGTGTCTGCAAGTCCCCTATGTCTTTGTTTATGAGTTCCATTATGATCCTCTCCATAGCTTTGCAGACCAGGCTTGTTAAGCTTATGGGGCGGTAATTTCCAGGGTCTGTAGAGGTACCGCCTTTGTGGAGTGGGACCACAGTTGCTGTACGCCACTCCTTGGGTACGTATCCTGTGGTAAGGCTAAGATTAAACAGCTGCCTTATATGCAGGTTTAGTTCCTCGTTGAGTTTGTGTAGCACACAGCCGGGGACACCATCCGGTCCCATTGATGCTGTGTTTTTAGCTTTAGAGAGAGCAGCTTTCACCTGTGCATTAGAGATGTCTGGGAGGCTACACTCCGCTGGGATAGTTATCTCTCCTTTTGGGGGGGAGAGGGGGGTGAAGTTTGCACTGAACCTGTCTGCCAGTATGTTGGCAATGTCTGTGGGTTCAGTGATTTTTGTATCATTTTGGACTAATTCTGCACATATCTGGGAGTTTCCACCCAGGTTTCTAACGTAGCTGAAGAAGGCCTTATGATTGTCTTTTGAATCTATTGCAATTTTTCTCTCAAATTTGGCCTTGGATGATTTTATGAGTGCTCGTATTTTTTTACTAATAATGATCAAGGGTGTCTTCTCTTTTATGGATTTTGCTTTATCATGTAACAGCTTTCTCCTCTTATTGTAAAGTTTGTTTATGGCTGGGGTCCACCAGACTGGACGTTTGCCCTTGGTGGAAAGAGTCTTGGTTTTATTAGGGATTGCCTGATCCATGCAGTCCTGGAGGTGTTCGTAGAAGGCATTTGTAAGGGCTTCCACAGCTTGGGTTGTGGTTTCCACTGGCTCGGGGGCCTTGAAGGATACCACACCAGTCTTGAGTAGTGTGAAGTTTGCTTTAGAGAAGTTCTTCACTGTGGTCTTTTTTGTTTGGGGTGGGGGCGGAATGTGGATTTCCAGTGAGATAAGTTTGTGATCTGATCTCACCAATGAGGGATATACTTCCGGTGTGGAGCATTTTGTCCCCATGTTTGTGATGATAAGATCTAGTATATTTTCTCCTCTTGTGGGAACGGTGACTAGTTGTTCCATGGCATTTGAATTTATGAACTCCAGGAACCTTTGGGCTAGAAAGTTGGGGCTTGAGTAATGTTCCCAGTCTATATTTGGGTAGTTGAAATCACCCAATATAATGGTGTTTGGAGATACATTTATACCCTACAGTGTCTTCAGGAAGGCTGTGTGGGGTTCCTGAGTTTGAGAGGGTGGCCTGTAGCATGCTACAAATTGTAGAGCAGTTTTGCCTATGGTTAATTGCACCTGGATGGTTTCCGATGCTTCGTGCATTGCCACCAACCTGGAGGTGTGGGTATCCTTGATGAATATGGATACACCCTCCTTTTGTGGTGTGGTCCGGGTTTTGGGGCCGGAACGCATGATATGAGGTAAAACCTGATAGTGCCGGGGTGCTCTCAGGAGCCTTGAACCAGGTTTCAGTCACAGCACAGACATCAATGTTCTCCATACTGAGAAGGGCCTCGAGGCGTGCATTTTGAGATTTAGACTTCTGGCATTGAGCAGCATTACCCTTAGTTTCTTCCCATTTTTGTTTTCTAGGGTGGTAGGTTTAGAATTTGAGCCTTGCCTAAAAAGGCACTATGGGGTGGCAAGAGCCTTAGCCAATATCCGAATCCCAGGGTGACAGGTGCAAGCCATCCCTTGTGAAGCAGCGTGGCTTGTCAAGCATGTCATCCCAGGCAGACAGACACTGGATCCCCTTTGAATGACACCAGAAATTAAGCCAATTGTTAAAGCTGATCATCTTGTCTCTATGTTGTGGCATCATTCTTGGTGAAGGAAGGATACTGCTCAGGGTCAGGGTCATACCTGCCTGGGCTACATAATCAGAGAGCTCCTCTATGTCTCTTTTCATGTAGTCCAGGGAGGTACGTCTCAGGTCGTTCACACCAGCATGGACAATGACTGTGTCATATTTGTACTTGTTGTGGAGTGACCCGAGTGCTTGTGTTATGTGGCGGATTCTAGCGCCCGATAGGCAGCTTACTGTGACCCTCTCCTTGTTCAGCCTGGTGAGTGGGACGTCAGTGTGTCTGACTATGGAGTCACCTATGACAAGTATGTTTGGTGTTGTATTTGGCCTTAAGGGCTGTGACTGCTTTGCACACTGATTTTGTGGTTTATGTGTTGCCTGTGGTGTGTCATGAGGTGGCAGTTGCTTGGATGTCTGCTTTGGAGGCCTCTGCTGTTTAGGTAAATTTTTGCTCAGAGCCTCCGAGTATGACTTTGTGTGTTTATGTGTTTGATTCATTGTTGTGATAGCTTTATGTGAGACTGGTGGTTTTGTGGTGTGTGTAGTTGCCTTCTCCTCCTGTCTGGTCTTGCCAGTCCTGAGTTGAGAGAGCTCAGCCTCCAGTTTGGCTAAATAGCTGCATCTCTCGCAAGTATTTGTGTTATGTGGGAGGAGGAGAGGGTTGTCAGTGTACATGAGGCAATTGTAACATTGCCTCAATATTCCCAAATTCACCAACTGGACAGGAGAGGATGCCAGCATCTGGCCCTTCGACATGCTAGAGAAACTTAGAAGTTAGGGGTGTAATTGAATAAGAGAGGACTTAGTAAGGAAGTGGGTACTCCTGGGGGGGTTTTGCTAGTGAGGGTCTTTGTATAATACAGAAGTGCTAAACCTGAAAAGAAGATGCTTTTAAGACAAGTAAAAACTTTTAGGAACAAGTGCTGCACTTTTTAGTTAAGGGATATACTGTTTAGATTACTAGTAGAGCAGTTCTAAGGGAAAAAATGAAGAACAAACTTTATGGAGCCAGAAAAAGTTTAACCTTGTTAAACCGGCGCTGCCCGATGCTGCTCTAGTGGCAACTATGCCCTAAATCGCGCTAAAGCACTCTAAAGCGTGCTTGATAGTAGGGGCTGGAAAGAGCCAGGAATTGACCCAAAACAGCCAATAAAACTACAGTTTCAAGTCAGTAACCACTCCCACGGGGCAGGGAAGCAGCTCAATGTTTATCACTGCCACTGATCAACAGAGAGACTTTCCTTTAGCCCAAGCAAAAATGGCCTCACAGAAACTTACAAAACAGTTCAAGAACAGCAAGCCTGTAACTTGAACTTTTTTAAATCTCAGAAAAGTGGGAAAAAAGCAAGATTTTTTTGTTTTTGTTTTTCAGAGATAGCAGAGGTTCACAAGTAATATCAAGTTATAACAGTGCAGTAAATGACCCCACACAAGAGTGCTAGGTCAAAGACAGAAAATATGCAAGTTTTGAGAAAAAAAACGATTTTAAAATTAAGTGCAAACAGGAAATTCAGTATACAGCTTTTGGTTGTGCTCTAAATACAGCTACTAATGCAGAAATCAAGTTTAACAAGCCAGAAAATGCTCAAACTAGGCAGCTATGCAGAAAAACTTATCAAATAAACAGAGGAAAAATACTTAAAATCTCAAAAGTGGCTCCTTTCTTCTCTCAGCGTTTTCTCCTCTTGGTGGGTGCTTCACCAACAGCCAACAAGCCTGAAAAGACGCCAAAACCACGAGGTAACTAGGTTTTAAGAGAGGATGATGAAGGAGTTTTGGAAATGACCCCTTTTGGCCAATAAAACTACAGTTTCAAGTCAGTAACCACTCCCACGGGGGCAGGGAAGCAGCTCAATGTTTATCACTGCCACTGATCAACAGAGAGACTTTCCTTTAGCCCAAGCAAAAATGGCCTCACAGAAACTTACAAAACAGTTCAAGAACAGCAAGCCTGTAACTTGAACTTTTTTAAATCTCAGAAAAGTGGGAAAAAAGCAAGATTTTTTTTTTGTTTTTGTTTTGTCAGAGACATACATCTCTTTGACATACAAACCCAAGGCTGCTGTAATGGAATCTAGTGTTATTCAGTATAACATTAAACTTCTCTGCATACAAGTTGGTACAGAATCACAGACTTCACTCTGCAGCTGTGGAGGACAACATTCAGTCTCTAGAGAGTGAAGCAATGGGATTATCTCATGCTTGCTAATTATTTCACAGACATACATTTGGACTGCTTCAAGTAAGAAGGCCTTTGAGTATTTTAGCCATATAGATATATCTACTGCATATATCAGAGCTCTTTAATAGGACTTGGTTTAACTCCTTCACTGCCTGGCCATACTCTAATTATTCAAACAATAACAATAAAGCTCCACTTGGAGTATGATAACTCCACAAAAAACAGCAAAATAAAACCAAGCAAAATGTATTAAAATAACATCATCAGTAACACATATGATGTTATTTTAATATATTTGGCTTGGTTTTATTGGTTTTATTTGCTGTTTTTGTGGAGTTATCATACTCTAATTATTAAGGATCACATACCAACAAGGAATAAGACCTCATGGCTTAGCTATACTAGTGTAAGAATAGAAGCACAATATATAGGATCATTTGATCATAGGAAATTACTAGGCTATTGGCCCTAAGGCCCTTATAAGCCTAGCCAAAAGTTTAGCCCATGTTTAGACACGTCAGCACCCAAAGGCCCTTTTCAGCTGGGACACAAGTAGAATCCCTGGGTGTATTTTCTGTTCCCCTCCAGTTATCCAGGGTGCATTTAAAAAGGGATAATGAGGTACACTGCTTGACTATTCCACAGATGGGAGAGTCTCTGGGACACAAATTTGTCCCACCAGCAAGTCCTATTGATATCACAGACTGGGCACGTAAGGGTTACTCGAGTGGAGCTTGATTTGTGGATATGCAGCAGTCCCATCAAGGCAGGGTTTGAGATTGCTTTGTATGCCAGACAGAGGTCACCTCTGAGGAGTCTGTATGAAACTGAGTAGAGGGACAGGGCTTTTAGCCTATATGTGTAGGGTAGATGTTTGAGGCCCTGGATTCTCCTGGTGAGGAACCCTGGTGGTCTCTCCAGCTGCTGCATGTGCTTTGCAAGGCACATGCCAAAGGGGGCATTGTACTCAATAACTGGCCTTATAAGGGAAGGATACAGGGATATTATGACCTCTTTGTCCCTGGATGAGATACCTTTACTTATGAGGTGGGCCATGTAGAAAGCTTTCCGTACAATGGAAGCAACATGGTGGTCAAAAGTCAGGTTTCTATCAACCCAGGTGCCCAAATCCCTCACTACTGACTATGTACTTATGCCATGTTTCTGTCACCAGTCATTTGTTTGGGTGAGACCCTCTTGGAGCATGTCCACATCACTTGGAGAATTGATGACAGTGCCCAGCTTGCAATCATCTGCAAACTTGGTCAGCCATAGCCCACTGGTTTTGGCCTGCACCTCACAGAAATATATCCAGAACAACAGAGGTCCCAAGACCAATCCCTGGGGTACGCTGCTTGTTACAGGTCTACAGCTTGAGGTGGCTTCCCCTATTTTGATTAGGTGGGTTCTATCAGTGAACCAGTTTGCTACCCATTTGGTAACATATGGAGTGATACCTAGTTGAGAGAGTTTATCTATTATGCCCGAGTGGGGAATAGTGTCAAAGGCTTTGGCCAGGTCAAGGTAGGTGGTGGGCTCCGTCTTCCCCTCATCCATGGCTTTGGTGACTGTCTTAAAGAAGTCGACCAGATTTAACAGACATGACATCCCCTTGACAAAGCCAAACTGTGTGGGGCTGAGTGTTTGGAGGTTGCCCATGTCCCTATTAATGAGGTCCATGATAATCCATTCCATGCCCTTGCAGATCAGGCTAGTTAGGCTGATGGGTCTATAATTTCCTGGACTGGTGCACACTCCACCTTTGTGTAAAGGGATGACAGTGGCTGTCCTCCACTTGGCTGGGACAAAGCCGGTACTCAGGCTTTAGTTGAATAGGGTACCTAATGGTGCTGCAAGTTTGCACCTGAGTTCATGTAGGATGCAGCCTGGGATGTTATCAGGTCCGATGGAGGCTGTATTTTTTGCCTTTGAGAGGGCAGTGATGACCTGTTCCCTAGAGATAAGGGGTGGGGGGCAGGTACTGGGGATGTCCTGATTTACTGATGAGGGGGGACACAGGGGAGAAATTTTTGCTGAATCTGTCAGACAGTAGATTGGCTATATCTACAGCATTTGTGTATGTGGTGTCCTTGACCACCCATTCTAAACAGATATGGGTGCTTCCTTTAAGATTGCGGACATATGTAAAGAAGGCCTTATGATTGTCTTTAGTAGATGTGGCCAATTTGGGCTCAAAACTTGGCTTTAGAGGATTTCACTAGTGCTCTTATTTGCTTGTTCAGGATAAGCAGAGATTGCTTCCAATTGGGCACCTGCTTCTTCTTGGTCCTGGACAGCAACATTTTCCTTTTGTTGCATGCGTGTATAATATATATTGAAACTTCACCTCCTTTGACTTTGCTGCCCACATTTTGGGGTCTGAATGTATGATAGAATGAGTAGCCAGGTAAGGCTGGGGTGCAGTCCACAGCTTTGAACCAGGTTTGTTTGTCTGCACAAATGTCAGCATCTTCCAGGGTTAAGAATGCTTGCAATAAGTGCAGTTTCATGTTTAGACTGTTAGCGTTTAGAAGCATGACCTTTAATTTGCATTTTGTTGACATTTTTATGTTGGTAGTATCAACTGCATGACTTTTCCTAAAAAAGGCACTATGGAGGAGGTAAGGGCCTTTGCCAGAAGCCTGAAGCCCAAGTGAGACAGATGCAGGCCATCTCTAGCAAAGCATCGTGGTCTGTCGATCATATCTTCCCAGGCTGTCAGGTAGTGGATCCCCCTGGAATGACACCAGAAACTAAGCCAATTGTTAAAGTCAATAATTTTCTGTTTGCTTTGATTTATCATTCTGGGTAATGGTAGAATGCTGCTTAAGGCTAGGGACAAACTTAGCAATAAAAAGTGATACAGATGGTTAGAATAAGCAATAACTAGTAAAAATAAGCAAAAAAAAAAAATACAGGATACTTATTGTTATAAATCACAAATCAGAGTTGTGGTCAGTGCCCCTCCAACTTTCAGCTCAGTGTGAATAAGCAGAAATCCTCTGAAAGTTCGAGCTTAAATACCAGAAGGTACAAATCTGAAACAACTTAAAAAAAAGCTCAAAAAAGACGAGTGCTTAGACGAAGCCCTAGACCAGCCAACCTTTACAAGCCAGTGGCCAATCAACACGATACTCTCACTAAAGTGAAGAATGTCTTCTGCTAGTCCAAGATGGTCTGGAAAATGTGCTCAGAACAAACAGTCACTGCAAACAAACAACCAGGCCCAGAGACAGCAAACCTAAACTGGGCTATGGTACAGCTACCACCTACACTAGTTTATGCAGAAAACACTACAGAAATGTTTTAGGCAGAAAACACTACAGAAATGTTTATCACAGCAGAAAAGAAGCAGTTAGACACTAAATGAAAGTTTTAAACAGAAAAAAGGAGCAAAGGGACTCTAGAGAATGCTTTTAACTGTAAATAAATCAGTTATATGATACATTCCTCGGCAGGAAAATCAGAACAAGCAAACAGATATTAACAAAATGGAGAAAGTACCAGTTAATACCTTTCACACAATGAAACTAGCTAAAAAAGCTTTACAGACAGCGTGACAGTAATAAAAGGGATTTAACAGGTCCTGTAAGGCAGACAATTTCAGTATAACAGTGCAGATTAGTTCATAGCAATGAAATACAGTAAAAAGTAGACATCAGAGAATAGAAAGTGCAATAAATGGTTAGAATAAGCAATAACTAGTAAAAAAAAAAAAAAAAAAAGAAAAAGAAAAAAGGATACTTATTGTTATAAATCACAGATCAGAGTTGTGGCCAGTGCCCCTCCTCCAGTCAGCTCAGTGTGAATAAGCAGGAATCCTCTTAAAGGTAGGGTTTAAATACCATGAGGTACAAACCTGAAACAACTTTAAAAAAGCTCAAGTGCTTAATCCAAGCCCTAGGCCAGCCAACCTTTACCAGCCAGTGGCCAATCAACATGATCCTCTCACTAAAGTGAAGAATGGCTTCTGCTAATCCAAGATGGCCAGGAAAATGTGATCAGAACAAACAGCCACTACATGCAAACAACCAGGCCCAGAGACAGCAAACCTGAACTGGACTATAGTACAGCTACTAGCTTATCTCAGGATTCAATAAAGCCGACACTAAGTGTACACTAAGTGCACACTGTTATGAGTGAACAGACAACACAGACATAACTCATATCTTCTTCCTCCTAATTTTAGCTTTTCTACTGATATTCTTGCAGCTTTAAATATTGACAGGGATTTCATAAAGGTTACTGCAAAGTGTGGACTACATGTACACTTAGTGTAATCTTTCTGAATGACTAGGAAACACAAAAAATGTGACGAATTTTAATGAATACATATTGTGTACACCTAGTATACACTTAGTGTAGGCTTTATTGAATCTGGCCCTTAGTTTATTAGGCTGTGTTTATGAGCACACCTGTAAATACTGCCCTCCATTGTTTTCCATAGTTAGCCACTGTCGTTTCATGTTTTTTTTGTGCATTACTTTTGTTGCATATTGAGCTTGATAATTTAGAAACTGTTGTGGGTTTGATGTGTTGATACATTAAATTGCAGTATGTTACTGTAGTTATATAAATAAAGATTAACTCCAGACACTGCTTCTAGAGTGAGCCTGAAAAAGATCCATGGAAATCAGTGCTCTACTCTGGAAAACATGTATAAATAAATATATACATACATACGTAAAATATACTGTTACAAAACATTGGTTTATAAGGTACAGCTGTCAAAACAAATATAATCAGAATTTTTTTTAACTGCTCTTGTCAAGTCTGAAAACAAAACCTATTATTAGCCTAACTTTTCTGCTAGGAAAGGACTTATATAGAAGTATGTCCAGGAGAGAAAGAGCAGGAAAAGCAAATAATTATTTCACTGGAGTCACCTATAATCACCTGACTTGGACATCAGTGGTAATATTGAGAAGTTATTCTGCATTTCCATAGCCTCTTGTGAGTTTGTTTTGCAGTATCTGCTAAATATTTTAGTTTTGGTACTGTATGAAATACATTTTACAAGATGTTGGTTTAGGGGTTGGGGTTGCTGTAGTGGTTAAGGTGTTTACCTTACAATTACAAATATTTTTTTTTTAAAGTATACAGTTAGACATTGTTTATCGCTTTTAAATGTACGTCCATAACTCTGTCAGTGACATTTCTGCTGAATAGCTGAATATTTAAGCTGTTTGGTTAGTTGTTATATACCTACATCAACTTTATTACAAGCTGAGATAAGTACAAACTTGCAATGTTATAAGATAGTACTGTATTTTATTTTTCTCTTTAATTATTTGTCTCACTGAATATTGTGGTTTCTCTTCTCTCTGCAGTAAGTGGGACTTATTTGTTCTCACTTCATTGATATTCGGTGTTGAACTCTTAGCCTACATGGTTTATCTGTGCTTATAAGTCTTAGTCACTCATCTCTGAATTTATTTCTGTTGAATAGCTGAATATTTGAGCTGTTTGGTTTAGCAGTTATATATCTACATCAACTTTATTACAAGCTGAGATAAGTACAAACTTGCAGTATTATAAGATAGTACTGCATTTTATTTTTCTGTTTATTTGCTTCACTAAATATTGTAATCTCTCTTCTCTCTGCAGTTAGTTTCTTGCCCTCTCTCCCTGTTCTTGTTGTGGTATTAATCTTAGTGGCTTTGGAATTGCCTGCCTCTCTTGTAAATTTGTGTATGAACACTCCACCAGGGTCCATCTCATTTACTCACTCAACCTAGTACAGCGAGATCATATTTTGATTTCAGACACTCCTACCAGTCCAATCTGTTCAACTCTATCCCAGCTCTATCCCAGTCTAGTGTCATTAGCTCATTCTACCTAACATAGAGAGAACATTTGAGTAGGCCAACCAACTAAGGCCCTTAACCTTGAATTATCATCTGTTTCTCCTTTCTCCCTTTCCACTTTACTTTGTGTTCTGACTGAGTGTGCTTCTCAGCTGATAAGTATATTTTTTGTCAGTTTTTAACTGTTCAGAGTTGAATTAAACAATAATTGAATTAAGTTCAGAAATTAGTTTGAATAAATTGCTTTAATATTACTACACAATCAAGTGTGCTAGCTTGTACTGCACTTGAATTGTTTTTAGTGCTGTTCTAGATGATTTTCTGTAACAAAAAGAAATAATAATAATTCTAAGCTTGTTTCCTGCCTTTCCTGTAACTAGTCTAGTCCAGATACAGATTTACTGTATCCAGGACTGTTTGTAAACTTCTGAGCCCCCCAAGCCTTTCTGTGTTGGAGGGAAGCCTTTTAGCTTATCAGTGGGAGTGGTAAGCATTAGGTAGCCTATCTACCACAAGAGTGGTTTCTGGCCTAGAATTTGTAGTTTATTGGCCATTTGGGCAGTTTTTTCCACCTCCTTCAACTTTCTGGTTTAAAAGCCCGCATTTACGCTTTTCCCACCTTCCTGTAGCTAGTCTACTCCAGATACAGTTTTGCTGTATCCAGGACTGTTTGTAAGCTTCTGAGCCCTCCGAGCCTTTCTGTGTTGAGGGAAGCCATCTAGCTCATCAGTGGGAGTGGTAAGCACTAGGTAGCCTATCCACCACAAGAAGAGTGGTTTCTGGCTCAGAAATTGTAGTTTATTGGCTGTTTCAGCACTTTTTCCATCTTCTTCAACTTTCTGATTTAAAAGTCTACATTTGTGCTTGTTTCCCACCTTTCCTATAACTAGTCTAGACCAGATACAGATTTGCTGTATCCATAACTGTTTGTAAGCTTCTGATCCCCCCCCAAGCCTCTCTGTGTTGAGGGAAGCCATCTAGCTTATCAGTGGGAGTCATAAGCACTAGGTAGCCTATCTACCACAAGAGGAGTGGTTTCTGGCCCATAATTTGTTGTTTATTGGCCATTTGAGCAGTTTTTCCATCTCTTTCAACGTTCTGGTTTAAAAGTCTGCATTGCACTTGTTTCCCACCTTTCCTGTAAATAGTCTAGTCCAGATACAGTTTTGCTGTATCCAGGACTGTTTCTAAACTTCTGAGAGGTGCCAAAGTCTGCTCTTCAATTGTTCCCTTAGATCTGCTAGTTCTCTCCTCTCCTGCACTTTTACTAGCTTATTAGTCTAGCACTTTACCATACCAGACTTCTTGTAGCAATTATTGTAGCACACAAAAGTGCTAACAGCACTAAACATTCCACAAGGAAACAGCTCCAGTACTTATTATTAATGCCCACCCCTCCGGGCATGTCTAAAGGTCAGTTCCCTGAGCTTTCTCCTGTTAACCTGGTGAACTTGGGCAGCCTGAGTCAATGTAGCACCTGCTTCATGTACACCGACAACCCTCTCCTCTTAGCTCCCAACACTCGGACTTTCGAGAGATGCACTTATAAATCCAAATTGGAAGCCACGCACTCTCCAGCCAAGACCGGAATAGCTGGTCAAGAGGAGAAGGTCAACACTTGCACCACACCACATGGAACACATAGACCTCCAGAACACACACCAGCACTGCCTTCACATAAAAACACAAACCACACACCCACCTTTGTGGAGGCTCTCAATAAAAATCTACCCAAACAGCAGAGACCTCCAAGGCAGAAACACACTCGACCACCACCACAACACACTAATCACAAAGCACATAACTCTCCTAAACAGTGTGCCACTCAACCAAATCCCCTAAGGCAAAACAGCATGCCCAGCACACTAGTCATAGGTGACTCGATAGTGAGGCACACTGATGTCCCACTCACTAGGTTGAATAAGGAGAAAGTAACAGTCAGCTGCCTGTCAGGTGCCAGGATCCACCATATAATGCATGCACTCAGGTCCCTCAACAACAGGTACAAATATGACTCTGTCATTGTACATGTGGGTGTGAATGACCTGAGACGTACCTCCCTAAACTACATGAAAAGAGACATGGAGGAGCTCTTGGATTATGTAGCCCAGGTGGGTATGACACTAGCCCTGAGCAGCATCCTACCATCATCCAGAATGATACCACAGTACAAGCAGAAAATGATTGGTTTCAACAATTGGCTAAGTTTCTGGTGTCATTTTAAGGAGATCCAGTATCTGTCTACCTGGGATGACATGACTGGCAGACCTCGATGCTTTGCCAGAGATGGCCTACATCTGTCACCCCTGGGCTTCCGGATACTGGCCAAGGCTCTTGCCACCCCTATAGTGCCTTTTTTAGGTGGTGTTCCAAAGACCAAATTACCACCTTAACACCTACAAACAAATGCAATCTGAAGGTCATGCTGCTCAATGCTAGAAATCTAAATCTCAAAATGCACTTGCTCGAAGCTCTCCTTAAAATGGAGAACATCGACATTTGTGCTGTAACAGAGACCTGGTTCAAGGCAGCAGAAAGCACCCCTGCACTACCAGGCTATAACTCATTCCACACCGTTCAGCCCCAGAACTTGGACCAAAGCTCCAAAAGCGGTGGTGGTTCCATATTCATAAAGGATGCGCACACCTCCAGACTGGTAGCCCAACATAATGCATCAGAGATACTTCAAGTGCAGCTAACATTGGGTAAAACAGTGATTCAGGTTATAGCCTGTTATAGGTCCCCAACCATGTCCCAAGACACTCACTCCACATTCCTAAGCACCCTGGAGAATATTAGGGTCCAACCTAACACACTCATACTGGGCAGCTTCAACTACCCCTCCATTAACTGGGAAAACTACTCATGTACCAATACACTTGCCCAACGTTTCCTGGAATTCATTAATTCCAATGCCCTGGACCAGCTTGTTCTTACCCCCACTAGAGGTAGCAACATCCTTGACCTGGTCATTACTAACATGGGTGACCATTGCTCTACACAAATAGTCAACTCCTCCCTGGTTAGATCCGACCACAAACTAATCACCTTGGAAATCCACCCCCCCCCCCCCGCAAAGGTAACCACCATGAAAAACTTCCCCAAAGCTAACTTTGGGCTCCTAAGAACAGAGGTGGCTAACTTCACAGCACCCATGCAAATGGAGAATAGTTGCATGACTGCTGAATCATACACCAATGCACTGTACGAACACGTACACAAATGCCTGGATCTCACCATACCCAACAGAATCAAGATGCTCTCCTCCCAAAAAAAGGAAGCCAATCAGGTGGTCCCCTGCCATAAACAAACTCTACAAGAGAAGGAGGAAACTGATGTGGAATAAGGTGAAGTCCCAAGACTGGAAAAATTCCCTTATATGCCTCAACAAAAAGTTGTGATCCCTCATCAAATCCTCTAAAGCTAGCTATGAAAACAGAATTGCAGCAGATAGTAAAGACAACCACAAGGCCTTCTATAGTTATGTAAAGAATCTCCATGCCAATACCCAGATTTGCTCTGAGCTACTGCACAATGGTACCTCCTATACTGAGCCAGCAGATATTGCCAATATACTGGCCGACCGATTCAGTGCCATCTTTACCCCTCCCCCCACAAAGGATCAATCACAATACCAGTAGATTGCCAGGCACCCAGTAATACTGCTGCACAGGTTAAAACAGCACTGTCCAAGGCCAAGAATACAGCTTCTATGGGACCTGACAATATCCTTGGCTGTGTTCTGCATGAACTACACAGTGAACTGGCACATTACCTGTGTGCCCTGTTCAATCACAGCCTCACCTCAGGCTTTGTCCCTACCAAATGATGCACTGCTATAATCATCCCTCTCCACAAAGGAGGAGCGACTACAGACCTTGGAAGCTATCGCTCCATTAGCCTGACAAGTCTGATATGCAAAGCTATGGAACGCATCATCATGGACCTAATAAACAAGGATATAGGGAATATCCAAACTCTGGATCCCAGACAGTTTGGTTTTGTGAAGGGAAGATCATGGCTGCTCAACTTGTTTGACTTCTTTGAGTCAGTCACCAGAGCTGTGAATGAAGGCAAGGTGGTTCCTACAGCCTACCTTGATCTGGCCAAGGCCTTTGATACCATTTCCCACTCAGGAATCATGGAAAAGCTCACTAAGCTAGGCATCAACCCCTATATCACTAGGTGGGTTGCAAACTGGCTCACAGATAGAACCCACAGTGTGATAGTAGCTGACTCCAAGTAAGACTGCTGACCAGTCATGAGTGGAGTCCCACAGGGATTGGTCCTGGGTCCTCTTCTGTTTGGTATCTACTTCTCATAAGTCCAGTCCAGCACAAAGGGACTCTGGATGACAAATTTCGCAGACAATTGCAAGTTGGGAGCTATTATTAACTCCCCAAGTGGTGATGACATTCTACAGAAAGGCCTCAGGGAGACCAACCACTGGTGTCAGAACCATGGCCTTAAGCACAATGCCAAAAAATATGTCATCATTCCCTTTGGGAAAAACCCAGTTCCCATGAACTGCCACATCTATGGCAGTCCACTGAATGCAGAAGGTGTTATATGAGATCTAGGAACACAGGTTGACAGCAACATCTCTTTTGACCACCAGACTGCCACTGTGGTCAGAAAGTCCTTCTATGTGGCACATCTCATTACTAAGGGTTTTGCATCAAGGAAGAAAGAGGTCATTGTCTCCATGTACTCTTCCCTTATTAGGCCACCCATCGAGTACAGTGACCCATTTGGCATGTACCTCACTAGACATCTGCAACAACTGGAGAGGCTGCAAAAGTACCTCACAAAGAGGATCCTAGGCTTTAAACACTTGTCCTATATGGACAGACTCAAAAAACCCCAACTATTCTGTGTCTCATATTGCCTACTTAGAGGCGATCTCTGCTTGACTTACAAAGCCATGTCTGACCCAGCTCTGTTAGAAATGCTACATCTAAAGAAATCCCAATCCTGCCGTACCACACGCTCCGGAGACCTCAACCTCATTACCACAATCAACAGAACATGCTGGAGGGACAGGTTCGTAACATAGGGACTGCCCATGCTATGGAATAGACTTCCCATACATGTCAAACAGAGCACCTCACTGTTCCTCTTCAAAAGAAATCTTGATGAGTGGATGGGAAATAGAAAATTCACCCTGGGGATCACTCCAGTGGCTCTACTCGACTGAGGCACTGGAAACTAAGGTCAGGTGGCATGATGCCAGGGTAATCCTATGGGCTAGGCTTGTAAATGCTCTCGGGCCATTAGCCTAGTACACACCTATGAACCTATGATATTCCTTCGGAATATGTTGACCCCTTTAAGGAAAGTCCGTAACTCTATCAGTGATAATAGATGGTATCCTCTTGGATTACATTAACCTGCTTAAGGTACATTCATGATTCTTGCTACTAAAATACTTCATGCAAGCCCAGCTGAGTCTTTATTTATTCATTTGTTTATTTATTTATTTATTTATTGGCATTCGTTTAGCAGGAAAGTCCACAGGCCAGACTAGCCCATTTTCAGTGGAGGTCTGTGGAGAAAAGCTCTAATAAAGCAAGAAATACTTAGAATTACAACAAAGTTTAAAAAAATATATAGAATTACAAAACAATTTATAAATGTACATAGGATGATATAAGTCTGAATAAAACAAAGTACAGAAAGAAAAGTTAGAAGCACGATACAAGTTGAACTACTATAGAGCATAATATAGTGATTTCAGAATTACATAGTTAAATGCAGGAGTAAAAAGGCATAACGTTTGAGGCATTATTTAGATCAGGCAATGGGATAACATGAATGTAAGTTAAATATAGGTATGAGTTAATAATAGCATGGGGGTAGGGAAGGAAGAAGGGAAATAAGTAAAGCAGAAACAAAAAAGGGAGTAAGAGGGGGGAAAGTACAAGTGGTCAATAAAAGATAGGAGATAAATAAAATTAGTAAAGAAGGAAAGTAGGAATGAGGATGGGACGGTGGGGAAAAGGAGTGAGATAGGAGGGGGAGTGGGGTGAAACGTGTGCTAGGAATTTAAAATAAAAACGAATTTTGAGGAAGAGCTGGAAGAGACACATTCAGGGTTTAAGTCTTAACCAATTTTTAGATAGTATCCCAATGGTCATGATGTCATCTGCATACAACTCTGCTTCAGCCCTCTACACACGCAGAATGAGTTCATTAAAAAAGCTGGATAAGAGCTCTGTTGTTCATACCCTTAAGGATGTCATCTGCATCTTGAACCCAGCTAAGGGGATATCGTACATAGACCAAACGTTAGGCAGGGCATGAACTAACTACCCATGCTTAGTCATATGTTACTCAATCTACTCCACCAGTTCTGCCAGTAGCTTGTAAAACATGGGCAGCAATGTCGTGGGTCTACATTTCCCATATTCCTACATGTTTAATGCCTTAGGTAGGGAGACAGCCCTAGCTAACTATTATATGGAAGATACAGCACTCTTTTTCATATAACACTGAGCAGATGTGCTGGTGAGGTGCTGACTGTGGTGGTAAGAATCCTAAGGAATGTAAGCATAGACACATCATCTCCATGGTTGTCAGTGCATGTTAGCTTATTTATTTTTTATTTATTTTACATTTGTTGACCTGGAGATTCCAACTGGATTACAAGTCCATTTTCAGTGGACGCCCGTGGAGAAAAGCTCCAAGAGAACAATTTTTTACAAAACATAGTTTTAAGGACAGACTTTTGACATACAATTTCCATAGAAGAGACTTTGACATACATATTAACTAACAGATAGGATACATTCGTTCTTGTCAATATAATACATTTTAGAAGATATTCCTAAGTTTAGGATTCCTGTGATAGATTTACTATCAGAGTAAAAGCAGAGAGACGTAGAATAAGGCTCCGAGAGAGCAGATGATGCTCGCTATAGTTGAGAAGGATAACAAACTGATTCACTATATGCTTCGCCTGGTTTTAGTTGAGAAGGATAACAAATTGATTTACAATATGTCTTCTCCTGGTTTTAATTGCTTATGGAGAGCTCAACATTGCTGGGGTAGTTTTCCCTAACTCCTGGAGAGATGGGATGAGCAGTAGATTAACAGTCCTAAGTGGGTACAGTACTATGATTGGTTGGCTTAGCAGAGTTACTTAAGTTAGGTGAAGTGTTCTAATGAGACATTAGCCAGGGGGGATACAGGAGCACAGTCAATTATTCAAAAAGTGAGTTTTAACAAGTTTCTTGAACTGTGATGGTGATTTGTTGTCAGTTATGTGGGCAGGTTCCAGGTTTTTGCTATACAGTGGCTGTAGACAGACTTACCAGCTTCATTGTTATATTTGGTTACTTTGAGGAGGTTTTGTGTGCTAGACCTCAAGGGCCTGGCAGTTGTATAGGGTTGCAAAAGATTTTGTAGTGCTGGGGGGTTTTCAGAGTTATGTATTATTTTGTGGGTTAGTGATAATTGATTGAGTTGAAGTAGCAGTGGTAGTTCTAGCCAATTGAGTTTTTTTAGGCATTCACAGTGATTTTCCATAGTGTTAATCCTTTGACATGGAAAAAGTGAACAGTGACTGCTTTATGAAGAAAAGCCGAGAAACTGAAAATAGTATTCCACTCTTACTTAAATACATTCTTAAAAAATCTGATGAAAACTGAATGTATGACTTATTGCCCAGGACCAGTTTTTTAATACTTTCATGCAGTAGTTGATTCACTACTTTTTATACCAGTATAGGATTCAAATATGTCTTAATGCTGTACAGAGCTACCTATGTCTGCAACCTTTGGACACTCTGAAATCTAAGTACAGCAGCAGGCAATATGTTGGCTAATCTCTAGGGGTGAACAGTTAGCACAGCTTTCTGTTGTAATTATGAAGATGTTCAGCATTTTGTATGTTTGTCCCATGTTTCTTTTTGTGTTCTCTAATTTCCTTACTCTCTTTTATAATGATCTAATTATTGTTTTTTTTTAAATAATTACTGGTGGTACGGCGGTAGCATTGTTACTTCACAGCAAGAGGTTCTCCCGTTCGATTCTCGGCTGGGCTTGGGAGTGCCTTTTGTGTGGAGTCTGCATGTCCTCCCCGCGGTTGAGTAGCATTCGGAAGACATGTGTACATAAATGGGCATGTCTTCATTGAAGGTTGAGCATCGAGCTGGCACCTCGGTGTTTCGTAAAAATCTACTGCCAATCATTAGCGGACCGGAGTTCTGCTGTGGCGACCCATTACCGGGAAAAGCCAAAAGACAAACAACAACAACACTGAATCTCTCTCGCTCTTTCTCTCTGTCTTTTCCACTCACATTTTTCCAGTAGCTGCTTGTCATTTATTACTTTATTTACTTCAGAAAATGATTAGCTGTAAACTCTAAAATCCTGAGTTTGAATGCATTCTGACTGTATACTGAAATGTTGGCGATAGTATTTAAGGCATCATACTCTTGAATCAGCCATGAATGGGTGGGGGTGGGGGGATACTAATTCTCATTACTCCGACCTACTAACCTACTGTTTTATCAAAATTAATTAAAGGAATATAAACTGTGATTTATTAGAAGCAATTAGATGCATATACTGTCTAGTTTATTAGAATTAATTAGATGTATATAAGTGGAGTACCGCTTAATAACCGACCATTCTGAAAAAAAAAAACAGCATGAACAATGTCTTATGCAATAACATTTTTTGAGATCAGAGCAGCACTGGATACTTTATGGAATACAAGAAAAAAAACAGCAAAATCTTCAGAATTTATTTTTAGAAACACAGGTTAAAATATTGGAGGACACATGAAACCTGGGATGAATAGGACTTCCAAAAAAAGGTATAACTTCAGAGTTTTGAATGAATCTCACATATTTTACAAGCACAGTGTTTACTCTTACAGCTTTTGTTCACATAATATTTGGCATTAAGAAGCCTGTGAATACCCATGGTAGTGGTGCTGTGATAGCTTTGTCGCCTCACAGCAAGACGTTGTCCCGTTCGATTCTCAGTTAGAGCGTCTTCTGTGTGGAGGCATACATGAATGGGCGTGCCTTAGTTGAAGGTTGTGCGTCAGGGCTGGTAACTCGGCACGTAAAAATCCACTACCAAACATTAGCGGACCGGAGTTCCGCTGTGGCGACTCCTAACCGGGATATGCCGAAAGACACAACAAGAAGCCTGTGAATCCTTTGTTCTTCTGGTCACCCATATGCAAGATCCTACTTTAGATGTTCTGAATATAGATAGTTAAATTTGCCCAGAGACCTATGAGGAATCTTTTAGTAGTTGCAAAATTATTATTTGTTTATTGTGGAAGCCGACACTCAAAAATTATTAAAGAAGTATACTTTAAGGCTGACTCAAGAAGTATCCATATATACTTGTTATTTATTTATATGTTATATGTTTTAACAATGGTACAATTTTTAATATTTTTGTGTGTTGTATTTGTTATTTAATATTGCTGATTATTTATACATAAATTAATACTTATTTATAATAAATTATAATATATAATATATATAAATTTTTAAATTTTATGTGGTTATACCAAATATATTGTTCTATACAGTCATTCCAAATTACAAGATTATTTTTGGGATGTAATTGCAGGTTTTGCACACTAGGGGGAGTTACTAACATTAATATGTGAAATGAAGTTTTAATGATTGTGGTTTTTAATACACATAGAATTTATATAACTTTTCTCCAATGGAAAAAAAAAATTTCTCTAATGAATTATTTCATATTTATTATTATTTTCCATGTTACACAAATCAAGATTGAGGTTTATGCATTAGTAAATAGTTGAAATGAAGTCAATTCAAAAGAAAAATAGGAGAGTGTCATGAACAAAATGGTTTTTCTTTTCATTCTCATGAATATGTAATTAATGTCACTGTATATTAATGAGTAACAGACCATAGGGATTGGTGTTTTTGAATTTAAATGTAATGGTTTTATTGGTTTATTGCACAATTAACTGTATATTTAAGTCACTGTGAATGTTCATGTTATTGTCTGATGAAGTCCTGGTGTAGAGGGACGAAAACGCGATTTGTTTGCTGTCTGTGAAGTGCGTTAATAAAGTGAACTGTTTTCTTCAAAATTAGCTGTTACGTGACTTTTGTGGCTCTTGGGAGGATTATTTATTTATATGTTGTTGACTAAATTGTCTAATTTGGCAGGACCTATTTTTAATGAATGTCTGGGGAAAAAGATTTCCTAGAAGTTGAATATATAGCAGAAAGTTGCATAATAGAAACATAAATGTTAACAGGATGATTTAGGAAAACTAGGCAAGATATTTATGATCCTCTGTCTGTCTTAAAATTAATAACAAAACAAGCAGATAACTGTCTACAGTTACACTTATGGCTAACATATATGTGGTATGTAGCTTATAAAAGACATGCGAGTTAAAGCAGTCTCTAAATATTTTCGAATAATTATATTAAAATACCTAAAGCATGGCTGCCACTTTAAATTTTCCTATTAAATGATGTTATTTTTTTTCTCACAATAAATAGTACAGTAAAAAAATTAGTATAGTTCAGTAAAATGTTTTGGATGAGTAACATCTTTGAATACAAAACAGATGCACATTTGTAGTACAGAAATTAGTATGTGTGTTAAAACAGCAAGGAAGGAGCACCTCGTTTCATATGCAAGTCACCAGAGTTCAGTACAATGTGCCAGGCCAAAACGCCTTGGGCAAACCGAGTTATTAATCAACTTTTTTCAGCAACATGTTGTTCTGTTCAGATGTAAATTAAGACAGTTAATTCTTTATCACTTAATTGAGCACATACATGCATTTCATAAATATGTCCAAATGGCTTTCTTAAAATGCAATAAGGGATTATTTGTGGTGTCTGTAGGTTGTTCATTGAGACAGAGTAGTTTACTTAGGTATTGCTAGAACACAGCAGCCTTAGTGGTGTACTTGGCAGCATTTATCCCAAAGGTCAGGGGTTCAAGTCCCATTTGAGCCGCTTAATTATTTCACACAAACAATGAATTCCTTCAGCAGTGAGTCCTTTTTCCTGCTCAAGTAAGAGCAGACTAGGACAGCAGTAGTTTATAGTGTCTGTCTTGTTTCCGCTCGATGAAGACTGACCACACTGAATCATCAATACTATTCTCTTCCTTGATTTGCTAAAATGTTATTAATGGATGTTCCAGTTCTGCTATTAGTTCTCCGTGATTTCAAAACTCACTTTCATTGGTTCCACTGCCTTGCATACCTTTAGTTTTTAGATTTTCCCCAAAACATTTCATCTGTGGAATAAATGGAATCTAATCTCTTACTTCGCATTTTAATGAATACATTTAGTAAATGACCATCCTCTTGACCATTCCCTTGTATTTCTTTGTTCCTTTATATATCTATAATGTAATCTAGAACAGGTTTTACCGCCCTCCGTGAATGCATTAGCTACATTATCCTTCACTGGTATGTTCAAGGTAGTCTTAGCTTAATGGGGGAAAAAATGTTTGACAAATAATGGATTACAAGTCGTACATCTAGGGAAACATTTTCATATATTGCAAAGAAAAAATGTGTCTGTAAGTGTTAGATTACAAAAATGACAAAACAAGCCATTTTTTAATAACAGATTTATAATTGTTGTAAATATTCACAAAAGTAAAGTGTCTTAACAGATTGTCACAGACCAAAAATGTTTATTTCAGGAGCTATGGAACTGATCTCTGAAACTACAACAAAAGCTGCTCTGTTTAAGTAGCAATTTGTTTAAGCAACACAAAAAACAAATGCCATGTTGTTGCATTAGTGAATGTCTGTATAATATGGAATTGAATGTCTCTACAAGTGTTAAACATATCACATATCACTAATGTAATCACCAGTGTTGACAAATGAGAGTGGTGGGATGGTGATTGTTGAAACTGTCTCTGCTCAGACAATTAGAATGACTATTTTTATTGTATTCATATAACGCGTTGCACCGATATTATGCTTTAATAGATAATAATGCATAAAAGAATAAAGTGGAGTCTGTAAATGATTCATTGCAGTTAATTACTGGGTAACATCGTACCGTTACTCTCTTCCTTTTGTACATAAGGGCTTGGCCTGTACTACTGAAGTACTCTAAACATGCATGTTTTTTCACGCTCTGTTATTTGAAGCTGGAGTAAGCACTGTGCAAGTTAAAATGTCTTGGTTAGTAATTATAAAGGTACTTTCTTAAAGCTGTCTTGCTGCTTGTTCATTCCTACATTATTATGACCAGAAAGTAAAAACATATAGTAACACGTGCCCCTGCTATAGCAGGGAAGTAACATGGCATATGTTATGTAGTGCATATTTTTGAAAACTGCATATCATGTACTGCATCCAGCATGACAACTTTGCCTTTTTTATTTTGCATGTGCAACGTGGCTACGTGCCTTGCCATATGTGCCTTCTGACTTGATTAGAGTATGCACCTGCTGTGTCAGCTCTGTGGTATGTATCTGTGCATGTGAACGTGGCCATGTGCCTTGCCATATGTGCCTTCTGACTTGATTAGAGTATGCACCTGCTGTGTCAGCTCTGTAGTATGTATCTGTTCATGTGAACATGGCCATGTGCCTTCTGATCTGAGTAGTGTATGCACCTGCTGTGTCAGCTCTGTGGTATGTATCTGTGCATGTGAACGTGGCCATGTGCCTTGCTATATGTGCCTTCTGATCTGATTAGAGTATGCACCTACTCTGTCAGCTCTGTGGTATGTATCTATGCATCTGTACCATTAGTCTGCCTTACACTCCTGTGTATGTCTACATTTATGGGTTTCTTCTCTGTGTCACTGGTACCCATATTCTTAATTTGCTCATACTTATTTACATCAAAGGCACACTGCATTGTACTTTGAATATATGTGGTCCTTAGCTATATGCTGGACATCAGCCTTGCATATCTGAGGGGTTGCTCTATTCACATTATTTTATTTTATTATGTTTATCCGCATACTGTATTATGTTCTTTGTGTGGCAGTATAAGGATTTCAGGTTGTTGACCTGTTCATTTGTTTTATTAGTTTCCAATTATACTAGTCTATTTGATGACGTTGCATAGTTATATCCTTTGTTGCTGATACCTGTTAATACCTATTCTGAATTTGCTTCCTTTACATAATGCACCCTCTTTTTTGGTTATGTCTCCCACCATTGCTACTTGTAGTTACTGTATTTTTCACAGTTCTTCTTGGAGGCATACATCTCTAATAATTACTTAGCATGAGTCCTCCTGAAATGAATGCCACTTAGCTAGCCACTATATTATATTTTGCAATCCATCTTTTTGGAGTTTTGCATAGGTTGGCTAGTTCACACTACTTATCTACCTTTTATTGTAATATGGCTCAGTCCTGCTATTATTTCCATGTTAGACAATATAACATAACTTTATTACACTGCATAAGGCTTATGCTTTGGTGTTTTGAATAGTCATGGGAATGGGATTAAACATTCCCCAGGAGGCAGAGCCAAATTCACTAATGCATTCACTGAATGTCTCTGACTTAGTTGCCAACTTGTTAATTAATAGGTGCTGCTCCTCTGCTTAGCGATTCATATATTTTTATTTACAATTATGAAATGTGACAATATACTTGATTGTGATAGTTAGAAAATGAATGAAATGGTTGACATTGTAGATTGTGACAGAATTGTAGCTGTTTTTCTATACTGAATTCATAGTACATTTTAAAAGTATGAAAGTATTAAAAGTATAAAAAAAATATGTCAGTGCCAAACATTTTATTTAATATATGCAATGAAAGCAACGAGAAAAATACGACTATAGTATTAACTACCAATTAATTCAGATACTTAACAGGTATTGCATTTCTAATACGGTGCTCTCAGTGAAGGGTTATGTTGAAACTTTGGGGTAAATAATGCTGAAAATGATCACAGTTACAAAGGTGCATTCATCTGATTAAACACAGACTAATAAGTCTAGTCATTTAAACATTTTGTCCCCATTTTCTGCATAGAAATATATATTTTTATTGCTCACTTATCTGGGTGTTATGATTTTTAACTTGTTCCAGTGTTCTCCCTGTGCTACTACTACCGCCATAGCCCTTACATTATTTGTCATGATTTTAACCTGTTCCAGTGTTCTCCCTGTGCTACTACCACCACCATGAACCTTACATTATTTGTCATGATTTTAACTTGTTCCAGTGTTCTCCCCGTGCTACTACCACCACCATGAACCTTACATTATTTGTCAAGATTTTAACTTGTTGTAGTGTTCTCCCTGTGCTACTACCACCATGGCCCTTATATTATTTGTCATGATTTTAACTTGTTCCAGTTTTTTCCCTCTGCTACTACCACCACCATGGCCCTTAGATTATTTGTCATGATTTTAAATTGTTCCAGTGTTCTCCCTGTGCTACTGCTACCGCCATAACCCTTACATTATTTGTCATGATTTTAACTTGTTCCAGTGTTCTCCCTGTGCTACTACCACCATGGCCCTTATATTATTTGTAATGATTTTAACTTGTTCCCGTGTTCTCCCTGTGCTACTACCACCACCATGAACCTTACATTACTTGTCATGATTTTAACTTGTTCCAATGTCCTCCCTGTGCTACTACCACCACCATGAACCTTACATTATTTGTCATGATTTTAACTTGTTCTAGTGTTCTCCCTGTACTACTACCACCATGGCCCTTACATTATCTGTCATTATTTTTAACTTGTTCCAGTGTTCTCCCTGTGCTACTACTACCACCATAGCTCTTACATTATTTGGCATGATTTTAACTTGTTCCAATGTCCTCCCTGTGCTACTACCACCACCATGAACCTTACATTACTTGTCATGATTTTAACTTGTTCCAGTGTCCTCCCTGTGCTACTCCCACCACCATGAACCTTACATTATTTGTCATGATTTTAACTTGTTCTAGTGTTCTCCCTGTACTACTACCACCATGGCCCTTACATTATCTGTCATTATTTTTAACTTGTTCCAGTGTTCTCCCTGTGCTACTACTACCACCATAGCCCTTACATTATTTGTCATGATTTTAACTTTTTCCAGTGTTTTCCCTGTGCTACTACCACCATAGCCCTTACATTATTTGTCATGATTTTAACTTTTTCCAGTGTTTTCCCTGTGCTACTACCACCATGGCCCTTACATTATCTGTCATTATTTTTAACTTGTTCCAGTGTTCTCCCTGTGCTACTACCACCATGGCCCTTACATTATCTGTCATGATTTTTAACTTGTTCCAGTGTTCTCCATGTGCTACTACCACCCTGGCCCTTACATTATTTATCATGATTTTAACTTGTTCCAGTGTTCTCCCTATGCTACCACCACCATGGTCCTTACATTATTTGTTATGATTTTAAATTGTTCCAGTGTTCTCCCTGTGCTACTACTACCACCATGGCCCTTACATTATCTGTCATAATTTTTAACTTGTTCTAGTTTTCTCTTTGTGCTACTAACACCATGGCCCTTACATTATTTGTCATGATTTTAACCTGTTCCAGTGTTCTCCCTGTGCTACCACCACCACCATGGCCCTTACATTATCTGTCATTTTTAACTTGTTCCAGTGTTCTCCCTGTGCTACTACCACCATGGCCCTTACATTATCTGTCATGATTTTTAACTTGTTCTAGTTTTCTCCTTGTGCTACTAACACCATGGCCCTTACATTATTTGTCATGATTTTAACCTGTTCCAGTGTTCTCCCTGTGCTACCACCACAACCATGGCCCTTACATTATTTGTCATGATTTTTAACTTGTTCCAGTGTTCTCCCTGTGCTACTACCACCATCGCCCTTACATTATTTGTTATGATTTTTAACTTTTTCCAGTGTTCTCCCTGTGCTACTACCACCATCGCCCTTACATTATTTGTTATGATTTTTAACTTGTTCCATTGTTCTCCCTGTGCTACTACCACCACTATGACCCTTACATTATCTGTCATGATTTTAACTTCTTTCAGTGTTCTCCCTGTGCTGCTACTACCACCATGGCTCTTACATTATTTATCATGATTTTAACTTGTTCCAGTGTTCTCCCTGTGCTACTACCACCATGGCCCTTACATTATTTGTCATGGCTTTTAACTTGTTCCAGTGTTCTCCCTGTGCTACAACCACCATGGCCCTTACATTATTTGTCATAATTTTAACTTGTTCCAGTGTTCTCCCTGTGCTACCACCATCATGCCCCTTACATTATTTATTATGATTTTTAACTTGTTTCAGTGTCCTCCCTGTGCTACTACTACCACCATGGCTCTTACATTATTCCTGTTTTAATTTGTTCATTCATTTTATATACTCCAGCTAGTTTTACTTTTGTTCAAACTTTTTTTGCTCTGTCACCCTCTGTGATCAAAACTTCTCCCCCCTTTTACTGATTTCTTCCCCATTGGAAAATGATGGGGAGGGAGACGCAAGTGGCTGGGAATTATGTCATCATCTTGCAGGAGGTAAGAGATTTTGAATGTTCCTAAAGTTATTCCCATGTTTGTGGATAAGCACAGATAAATGCCTTGTCCTCTAAGCCTCATGGTGTGTATACGGGTCTGGAAGCCCATGATACTCAGATAGAGTGCATGCACTCCTTGGCTGGCTTCAGTTTCTGCATCCCTCTGTGCATACAGCGCACTTCCATGCTATCTCCTAGAGAGCACTTCACTGGCAGAATGAAACCAGCAGGCTTCCCCCTTAGGATGGGCATGCCAGCATCGGGTCTATATTATAACATCGAAGTTCAAAAACTTCGAATGTTATAATATTGAACCCAGTAGAGCGAATGTTTGAAATAGCAATGCTGCAGAACACCGAATACTTTCCTAGGGGAAAGTATTCAGTGGGCCATTTCTGCAGCTTCGCTATTTCTTCAACTGTGGAGCGAAGGTCACAGACTGCGTTAAGGTAAGTGTGCGAATAAAGGTGAGTGTGCGATTGGGCATGGGTTAGGTGAGTTAGGGTTAGGGTGTGGGTCAGGTAAATGTGTGATTGTGTGGACTTGAGGGTTAGGGTGGGGTAGGTGTGTTAAGGTTAAGGAGCGGGTAAGGTGAGTGTGCAAAGGTTAGGGACCTTAGGGTTAGGGTTGGGTTAAGGTAAGTGGGTAGCTAGTGGAGCATGTCTGGTTTAGTGTAGGGTTTCATGAAGTGTATGTGTGTGGATAATTTTTTTGGTGTGCTTGAGCTGTGTGTATGTTTGTCGGAACAGCAAATTTTTTCCCTGGGGAAAAATTCGCTATTCTGACTGTTTGGTTTTCTGGTGTTTTGGTTGAATGGGGTCGATATTATAACATTTAATGTTTTTAGACTTCAATGTTATAATATAGACCCTCCAGCATCAACCCCCTGACTCCAACTCATCCCTGGCTAGTTCCAGGTCGCTGACTGAACTCTGGGTATCTGGATTCCATCCAGTGGCACTACAGAGCTGATATCTCTTTTTTTTCTTTTATCTAAACATGCTGATATCTAGTACTAAACTGATAACTTCATGTTACTTGTATTTCTGTTTTGCTGCCATTGCAAAGTACAGTTTTGTACCTACCATAAATGTAGATGTCCGAACTGGATAGCATCTGCAGTCATAACAGCTGGGTTGTCCTGTCGTCAGGCAGGATTCCGCTGATGTCGCTCTTCATCCGGCGTCATCTCTGTTGGACTTCGGGTATAAAGGCATCAGTCGACGCCATCTTCCTCAGTGTTTCTTGCCCCAGATGCCAGAAGCCCTCCTGAAGGCTAAAATATTTTGGATAGATGCCAATGTTTCCAAAGGATAGAGGTAACCACAAAAATAAGCATGTATGTACATATATACAAACAAATACACCATAAAAGACTCCCCCCCATCAGCTAGCTATTAGGAGGGTAAACACCTAGGAGTACCTCAGAGGGGAAGGAGGAGGTAATCCTGACTGCAGATGCTATCCAGTTCGGACATCTACATTTATGGTAGGTACAAAACTGTACTATGTCCTTCATGGATGCATCTGCAGTCATAACAGCTGGGTAGAATACCATAGCCAACTAGGGGGAGGAGGATAAGGTAGATTATGGTGTGTTTAGGATCCCTTGCAGTACAGCAGTGGCAAACCCTGCTCGGGATCTGGAATATAGAGGCAAATTATAATGCTTGGCAAATGTATGCACGGAGGTCCAAGTAGCCGCCTCAATAATGTCTTTGGTAGCCACTCCTCGTAAGAAGGCTGTGGTAGTGGCTGTTGCCCTTGTAGAATGAGGTCTTATGTTCTGTGGAATTGGTTTTCCATGGAAGGAGTAACAGAATCGTATGCAATTTCCTATCCATTTGGAGATTGTCTGTTTGGAAATAGCTTTTCCCTCTCTTCCTGTTGCATAGGCCACAAAAGTTGGTCAGTCTTTCTGCTGCTTTTGGTTCTGTCCAAGTAGTAGCGTAGCTGTCTATGTACATCCAAGGTATGCAGTATTCTTTCCCTCTGTTTTGTGGGTTGGGAAAGAAGGTAGGTAGGTGGATTGCCTGGTTTAAAGACACTCTGGATACCACCTTAGGCATAAATGTTGGATTAGTCCTCATGGATACTCTATCTTGGTGGAAGATTAGGAAGGGTTGCACTGCCATTAAGGCCTGTAGTTCTGAAACCCTCCTTGCTGAGGTAATTGCCAGTAGGAAAGCAGTTTTCCATGACAGGTGTTGTAAGTCTGCTGTTGCTGCTGGCTCAAAGGGTGATAGTGTCAACTTTGTTTAAGTCCCAAGCTGGTAATGGTGGTTTTCTTGGAGGTTTTACATTCTTGATTCCTCTGAGAAATTGTCTGAGCAGAGGGTGTGAAAAAACAGGTGGATCAAAGCTGTATTCTGCTGAAATAGCTGATGCATGTATCTTGATGGAGGAGTAGGACAGGCCTGAATGGAGAAGTTCGCCAGATACTCCAGGATGTTAGGCATATCTATGTTTGACACATCTTTTCCTCTTTCAGAACTCCAGCTGACAAACCTTTTCCATTTTCCAGCGTAGTTCCTTCTTGTTGAAGGTCTTCAAGAATAATGTCTTTAACTCTTTGGGAAAGTTCTTGATTAGCTGCTGCTATGTGATGTTCCATGCAGTCAGTTGTAAGGTTTTCAGGTTTGGATGTATGGTGCTGTAGTTGTTCTGAGTTAGCATCAAAGGCATCAGGGTATTGGCCACATATTGTTCGAGACAAGCTCCTTAGTAGTGGATACCAGTGTTGTCTTGGCCAGTTTGGAGCTATCAGGATTATCCTTGGATGTTCTTCCTTGATTTTTAGGAGTACTTTGTGTATCAAGGCGAGAGGTGGGAATGCATAAACTGTTAGGCCCTTCCAGCTGAAGGAGAGCGAATCCACTTTCCATGCTAGTGGGTGAAATGTCCTTGTGCAGAATTTTTGAGTTGGTGATTGTGAGGAGATGCAAATAGATCTATCTGAGGCATTCCCCACTTCTTTGTAATGGTCCTGAAGATGTCCGGGTGCAGGTGCCACTCGTGAGCATCTGATGTGGTCCTGCTTAAGATGTCCGCTAGAGTATTTTCTTTTCCTGGTACAAATATTGCTTGCAGCTGGATGTTGTAGCTGAGTGCCAGGGTCCACAGTTCCAAAGTCATTCTGCATAGCGGGTATGAATGAGTGCCTCCCTGTTTGTTGATGTACCACATGACTGTGGTGTTGTCTGTCCTTATCAACAGCTGGCCCTCTTTGAGAAATGGTCTGAACTTTTGGATAGCCAGTTTTACAGCCAGCATTTCTTTTAGGTTGATGTGCAGGTGAAGTTGATCCTGAGTCCACAATCCTATTTGTCCAGCATGTGGGCCCCCCATCCTAGGTCTGAAGCATCTGTTGTAATGCTCTGGCTTGCTTGACATCTGAGAGAAGGAAGGCCTGGGTTGGACCGGCATGCCTGGGCCCACCATAGGAACTCCTGTTTTAAGCATGGAATTAGTGGGATTTCTGTTGAGGCTGTGTCTGTGTTGGGACCATAAATTCGTAGGTACCACTGTAGTTTTCTCATATGTAGTCTGGCAAATGGAACCAAAATTATGCATGATGCCATGAAGCCCAAGGCCTGCAGAACTTTTCTTGCTGTTAATTTGTTCAGCTTTGTTAGGGACAAGAAGTAAAGAGGGAGTTCTTTTGTTTTTCTGTAGTTAGGAATGCCATTTGTCTCACTGTGTCCAATTCCGCTCCCAAGAATGTCCTTGTTTGGGATGGTATCAGTCTTGACTTTTGTAGATTGACTGTGTATCCCAGTGCTTGTAGCAAGTAAATGACCCTTTGCAAATCTGTTGTCAACTTGCTTTTGTTGTCCCCTTGTAGCAGGCAGTCGTCCAGGTATGGGTAAATATGAATTCCCTGCAGTCTGCAATATGCGATTACTGATGCCAGGCATTTTGTGAATACTCTGGGCGCAGTAGATAAGCCAAAAGGTAATGCTGAGAATTGATAGTGCTCTGATCCTGCAAGAAATCTGAGGTATCTTCTGCAGATTGGTCGAATAGGGACGTGCAGGTATGCCTCCTTGAGATCTAGAGTTACCAGCCAACACTCCTTGCCCAGCATGGGAAGAAGTTGCTGTAGGGTCAGCATTTTGAATTTTGGGACAATGATGTATGTATTCAAGGTGGACAGGTCGAGAATTGGTCTCCAACTTTTTTCCCTTCTTGGAACTAGGAACAGTCTGGAGTAGAACCCCTTTCCTTGCTCTGCTGCAGGCACTTTTTCCACAGCTCTCATGTTTGCTAATTCCATTATCTGTTGTAAAGCTTCTGCTTTTTGATTTGGAGGTAGATTTGGCATTCCTCTTTTGACTGGTATAGTGTGGAAGTGGAATCGGTAACCTTGATGTATAATTTGCAGAATCCACTTGTCTTTTGTTATGTGGTGCCAGTTCTTTGCAAATAAAGTTAACCTTCCGCCTAGTGGGGCTGCTATTTGCTCCCTGGTAGGCGGTTTTAGGAGTAAGTCACTGTGGCTGTGTTGAAGTAGTGGCAGTGGCTGTGTCTGTGCCTCTGTTGTTACCTTGCCACTGTCGTCCTCTGTAGGCACTTCCTCTGGTTTGGTTTCTGCCTCTGGAACGTCTATTCCTGCCCCTTTGAAATCTTGTGGAGTCAGGAAAGGACCAATTCTTGGCAGGCCAGTTCCTGCTAAACCTTGGGGTTGAACCTGCAGGAAATCTTTAACAGTTTGAACTGATTTTGCCTTTTCTTCCATTTTCTTCATAACCTGCTGGGCAGGTGCACCAAACAAACTTGTCTTATCCATAGGAGCATCTAACAATTTTGCTTTAACATGATCTGGTAGAGCTTGCTCCTTTAGCCATGCATGCCTTCTTATCACTGTGCCAGTCATGGCTGATCTAAATGAAGCCTCCAGTGCATCATAGCCACATTTTAAGGAATGGTTACTAACCTGTTGTATGTTATTTACCATTTCTAATACATATTTCTTGTCAAGAGCTTCATCAGTGGTTAATTTTTAGTTAGCTGATCAAGCATAAACTCTTGGTATTGTATCATGTGAAACTGGCAGTTTAAAGCTCTAGCTGAGAGAGTAGCTGAAGTGTATACTTTTTACCCCATCTGTCTAATGCCCTTGCTTCCCTTTCAGAAGGAGTAGGGTTTTTAGCTAAGGTCATGGCAACTGCCTTGGGACCCTGGGATATTGTTTCTGGGTCTGCAAGGGGGCCTTGTAAAGGTGGTGATGAGTGTCAGGCACCCTGTAAAATCTATCTGGTTTGGCAGGGGCTGGGGTAATGAGTCTGGAGCAGAGCAGACATCATTAAAGCGTCATCTACCACAGAAAGAACAGGAGGTATAGCTAAGGGCCTGTGCTGTGGAAGGTGCAGAAAGGTTCTAAGTCTTTTAATCTGAGAATTCTTGTTGCTGCCATTGGAACTGCTCGCATGGCATGCAAGGTTTCCCCAAAGGAGAATTCTTCTGGAGGGAGGCAGCTGGAATGGATTCTTCAGCATCAGAATCCTCAAAATTAGAGAAAGGGGCCTCTGGCTGGTCAGTAATGTCTGATTCATCTGCAGAATCATCAGAGGACACTGGCTCAGGGGCTCTGCCCTAGGTCTCTTATCTGGGGCTGAGAGGCCCTGTCTGGGTGAGGTTGAGATCCTCTAATTAAAGAAATCAAATCTTCTGCCAAGGTGAGCATTTGAGAACTAGAAGAGGGCCTGGTTGAGGGTGGTTTAACAGGCACTGATTTGGTAGACTTGGCTGCTTTAGCCCTGGCGAAGGCCTTAATGGACATGGCTGCTGGAGGCCTAGCACACCACGGCTGGGGTAGAGACATCCAGGGAATGGTGTCTGATCGTCAGTGGAGTAACGTTTCAGAGGCCGATTCAAGAATTGTAGCAGGGGCCTCAAGAGTAGAGATAGATGCTGTACCTAGATCAGTTTTTTGCTTAAGCGTGGTTTCATTTTGGCAGAAAGTGTCGGAGGTTCCGACGACATATTGTAAGCAAAGTCAGAACCGAAAACTGTTCTGCAAACTCCGACCGGTTGAAGGAAGCACAGGCGAACAGGCTGCTACGTCGTGGGCTGGGCCTAAACAAGGCAGACAGTAAGAATGGAAATCTTTATGAGGTATTTGTTTCCACAGGTTAAACAATTATTAACTTTTTCTGACATCGGCTGAGGCAAGAAAGAGTCAGCTTTAGAAGTCTTGGCAGTATTCGGTAGAAAAATCTCTGGATCCGACCGACCGGCACTTGCGAACAGCTTCTGCTTCAGCCACGCTGCAAGAAAGACTGGGAAGATGGCGTCGACTGATGCCTTTATACCGAAGTCAAGAGAGAGATCCGGATGAAGAGGCGACATCAGCCGAAGCCGGACCCGGACTTTGGAATCCGGCCGACTGACGGGCTGCCTGACGACAGGACAACCCAGCTGTTATGACTGCAGATGCATCCATGAAGGACATCTATACAAACACATGCCATTCTGTGATCTTTCATCCACTTTAAAGAATAACCCCAGGTGGCAGCTGTCATCCATATTTGGCAGTTTGCCTTGGTCTTGTCTTTCTCCTAACTGAGCCGCTGCCTCCAAAGAAACACAATGTTCCAAAAGTGAGCTATGCCAATGATCTGTACAGAGACTTTACTACATGCTTTCTTCTGTTTGTCATTCATGTTATATGCAAAGACATTTGTGAGCCCTGTCAGATCTTTTTCCTTATGTCACAAGCTACCGTTAGGACATCAGATATGCAGCAATCAGACTTGTATCTCTCCTTTATGTTGTCAGCCCCGTCACATCTCGAATGAGAACACTTACTTTAGCTTTTTGTGACATAAGTGGATTATACTGCACTTCTCTGCTCTGAATCTGAACAGCCAGATCATTTCTGCATTGAATTTCGTCTATGAAGTTTTGCAAAACTGGTTTAATACTTACTCTTTTAGTGAGCATGTAAAAACTTGTTGGAACACCTACAGAAATTTACCACAAAGAGTTTTTCATTTTCTTTATGCTGAGTAATGGTCTCACAATGGAAATCCTGCCCCTTTTATTAATTCTAAAGAATTTATTTTCATACTTCAAGCGCCTTGCTGAATGTAATCTGACTTTAAAAAGAAAAATCTGTGATATCCCTCAAAGTCTCATAAAACCCAGCATGCAACCTATACTGGGTCAAAAACAAACCAAGCAGAAACTTTGCAGTGTGGAGAATGTGAAGTTCACTCCTTGAAATATGCTTTCCACCCAGTTCACTAATAAAATTTGAACTTTAAAATATGTACTACAAAATAATAAATTAATACCAGTAGTCCACAGTTGAGTGTTTCAGTAAAGGATATTCCATTTTTTAACTCAACTGTGGACTACCTACTATTTTATTATTTTGTAGTACGTATTTTAAAGTTTGAATTTTATTAGTGAACTAGGTGCATAACATATTTCAAGGAGTGAACTTCACTAATCTAACCTTAAAACAATCAGACCATTTGTGCCACTCCAGACGCTCAGTGATTTAATAAGTAGATTTATAGTGCCATCTAGTGGACATATAAATGTACTCGTTCTGCTAAATCTGCAGTTATAATGTACACTTTCTAATGCTGAATTTCTTATACAAGTACCTATCTACCTATCTTTTCAACAAGGTGCAGTAATAACATGGTCACAAACAGGTCAAAATAAAGTCCTTATTTTTGTCTCCCAGGAGAACACACCTGGTGTGCCACTATAATGCTGTTGTCCAGTACTTTTAGCTTAATGAAAAATCTAAACGCTATATCACTGCTGCACCAACAGACAGAGATTTAGTATAAAGTGCTTTGTTCAGAGCTCAGTTCTTTGTATTAAGATTAATGATTTCTTTTAACCTCATGTGGGCCTCCTCAGAAGCAGAGGCATGTTCCAAGTGGTTATCCATCCTAAAAGGCAATTTCTCCATCTCCTTTTTAGTGCCAAGATCTTATAATGGTGTCATGTTGACTTATGATCCAGCAGCTGATATAACAGTGCAGTAGATTTTAGGCCACCCTGTGTGCTTTTTTATGTTTAGGTTAAGTGAAACAACTTGCCTCATCATATACTTTCCATCAGCTGATAGAGCTCCACTCTTAAAATACTGTAAACAGACAGACACTAAATTACAATGATCAATCATAAACTGTATCTTGTCAGGAGAGGGCTACAGTTCCAGCAGGCACTAACATATATTCCTGTATTTCAATTTGTTCCACTTGAGATACGCAGGTCTTGGTTGGGTGGCTGTGAGCTCATTGACAATGAATCAAAGCCAAATTTTGTCCCTTGTTCAGTAGAAACCAAACCAGAGACAGAGGTGTATAATAAAAATACACAGCTATTACATCAGCACTATATCCAGACCCTTTTTGGAAAGTGCAAATTTAAGGACAAATCAAATTATTCTGAAATTAGCTATAGCTGCAGTTGTTTTAGATAATGGAAAACTTTACTGCAGCAAGATGAATTACTCTGCAAACTTACACGAGCAAACAATTATATACATATTTTTATGTTTTAGTTTCTTTCTTTTCTCTCTCCAATTAAGTTTCACATTCTGCCTGCATTATGTAGAAACTAACAGTAAGTAGGTCACCTCTCTTGTAGTGGTAAGCAACCCCCCCATCCCTTAATGGTACCATTAAGTGGGGTTTCAGAGAAAGATGGCCACTTAGACACTGGCTGGGATTCATGGAGGTGCACAGCTTTCATGTAATGTGCTAAACCAAGGGGCTAAGTATGCACAGTGGCCAAAAGCTAATCATGGATGTTAACAGGCAATGGACAGCACCAAGCATACTGTTTGTAAATCCACATAATGAAACAAATGAGCAGCATTAATAGCAGTGCCATGCTAAAGGAAAGTGTTGAAGGAGCAGGCTTACCATTGCAGACATGGGTGACATGCATGCATGATGTCATAAGTAACCCTTCCCTACATACCCAAGGCAGGATACATGGCAGTAGACAACAATGTGGCTGCCAGTATCAGAAAGCAGGATACAGCTGCAGGTAGGACAGTATGGTAAAGCACAGTGCTGTACAGGATCAGCAATATGTGCGTGCACGTGTGTGTGTGTGTGTGTGTGTGTGTGTGTGTGTCTGTGTGTGTGTGTGTGTGTATGCATACAAGTGCCTAACAAATCCATCATATAACTGAGAGGAAAAGGGGCAGATAAGAAAGTAGGAAATGAAGAGTACAGTAAGCAGAGGGAAAAACAGAAGGGTTAGCAATAAGAAAGAGAGTTAGGGGAGAAGGAGGGGGTACTTTTTGTGGGCTAGCTCTCATTTATTCCCCTGTTCATTACTAAAATAATAGGGTACATCCAGCTTCAGTGGTATATAGAGAGATAGCCATTAGTATAGACTAGGGGACCTATGTTTAATTGGGGTCTTGAGCACTTTTGGAGCCAACAGAGGAGGATGGGGAAGCCTATCCTAAGAAGGAATGTAAAGGCAAAGCAGGATGCACACAGTCACATTCCTTTGAAGGAAGACTAGTATTATATTGCACATTCTGGGGGCAGGCTTTTGGCTCAGCAAGCCACTGCTTAGTTGTAGCATTCATTAGTGACTATACAGGATTGTGCACCTGGATGGGGAAAACATTGTAGGTCCCTTTGGTGATATGGCTAGCTTGCTCCTCTGCTCAGGGGTAGGGTTAGGCCATACAAAATGACATTCTTATGTGTCTTTTTTGTCCAAACTGCCTGTCAATTGCTAGCCTCCACCTAGCCAATTGCCCATTTATTCTCCATCACTTGGCCAAGGGTCAAATAAGAGGAGCAATTATTTAGAAAGCCATCAGAGTTGGTTTGATGTTTTCTGCTTTTTATCCATATCACTGCATGCACTCAATTAGCACTGAGGAAGGGTGCACTGGCTGATCATGCACTCAATTAGCTCTGAGGAAGGGTGCACTGGCTGATCATGGACGTCATTCCATCCCTTCTGCAAGGGGCATTTCCTCTAAATAGACCTGACCATCTGCCAAAGCATGAATGGTGGCAGGGCATAGTGTGAGATGTGACTGACATGTGAGGTTCTGATTGGTCCATACAGCAGATATGAAGAAGCTTCACAGATAGGCAATCCTATGCAAAGCAAGAAGGCTTAAAACACTGTGATGGACAAGTTGCCTCATGTACACAGACAACCATCTACTACTTCCACCTAGGGATACAATTTGTGAGAGAAGCAATTACATTAAGAACCTAGAGACTATGTTGTCTCCCTCACAAGCCAGCATATCTGGTGCTGAGAAGGTTGTCAACACAATCCCTACACCTCAAACACCACCCAGAACTACACAACACACACCCACATATGTAGAGGTTCTCAACAAAAACAAACCCAAACAAAGGAGACCTCAGAGGCAAAAACACATCCAATCTCCACAACCCTCCACATCACATATCACCCACAGTCCACATACCTGTGTCCCGCAACCACTAAGACCTAACCATAAACCCACATATTAGTCATAGGGGACTCCATTGTGAGACATACAGATGTGCCTCTCACCAGGCTGGATAAGAAGAAAGTCATGGTTAGTTGTTTGTCAGGTGCCAGCATCCACCATATCACGCATGCACTCAAGTCTCTCAACAACAGGTACTGTTATGAGTCTGCCATAGTCCATGTTGGCGTGAATGACTTGAGATGTACCTCCCTGGACTATATGAAGAGAGACATGATTGAGCTCGCTGAATATGTGTCCCAGGCAGGTATGTCCCTTGCCTTAAGCAGCTTTCTACCATCACCCAGAATGATGCCTCAATGTTGTTGTTGTTTGTCTTTCGGCTTTTCCCAGTTAGGGGTCGCCACAGCGGAACTCTGGTCCGCTAATGATTGGCAGTTGTTTTTTTTTATGGTGTGGAGTTTCCAGCCCGATGCCCAACCTTCAACGAAGGCACGCCTATTCAATGCATGTCTTTCGAACACCCACTCGACTGCGGGGAGGACATGCAGACTCCACACAGAAGGCACTCCCAACCCAAGCCGAGAATCGAATGGGAGAACCTCTTGCTGTGAGGCAACAATGCTACCGCTGCACCACCGCAGAAGTCTATGATGCCTCAATACAAACAGAAAATGATTGACTTTAACAATTGGCATAGTTTCTGGTGTCATTCCAGGGGGATCCACTACGTGACAGCCTGAGAAGATATGATCGACAGACCAGGATGCTTTGCTAGAGATGGCCTGCATCTGTCTCACTGGGCTTCAGGCTTCTGGCAAAGGCCCTTGCCTCCCATAATGCCTTTTTTAGGAAAAGTCATCAGGTTGATACTGCCAACATAAAAATGTGAACAAAATGCAAATTAAAGGTCATGCTGCTAAACTCTAAGAGTCTAAACATGAAACTGCACTCATTGCAAGCATTCTTAACCCTGGATGATGCTGACATTTGTGTAGACACAGAAACCTGGTTCAAAGCTGCGGAGGGCACCCCAGCCTTACCTGGTTACTCATCCTATCATGCATTCAGACCCCAAAATGTGGACAGCAAAGCCAAGGGAGGTGGAGTTTCAATATATATTAAACAGACACACACACCTTCAGGCTGGTCAAAGAGTATGACACACAGGAGAAACTCCAGGTGCAGTTAACCATTGACAAGACCCCTATTCAAATCATAGCTAGCTACAGGCCCCTAGATTTCACTCAAGATGCCCACTCCACCTATCTGAACCTCTTCAAATCTATCAATATTCAACCCTTTACCTTGATCCCCGGGGACTTTAACTACCCAACAATAGATTGGAAAAACTACTAATGCCAGAACACAAATGCCCAGAGATTTCTCAATTTTATCAATGCAAATGCCTTGGAACAGCTAGTTGATACCCCCACAAAAAGTGATAATATCTTGGACTCGGTATTAACCACTGGAGCACCCCGACAGTATCATCTTCCCTGGTAAGATTTGACCATAAAGTGGTCGTGTTCAAAGGCACCATCTCCTCTGACCCCCTTGTAGCTAGGGTCGAGCAAAGAAACTTCTCCAAAGTTGATTATACCTCCTGAGAGATGATATAAACAGCTTCACAGCTCCCTCCCCCTCTGTAGGAGCTGGCACCAATGTCCAAATCTACAACAAAGTACTATATGAGCATTTATATAGATGCATGGAATCAGGAATACCTGACAGGGCAAAATCATCCTCTGCAAGGAAGAGTAAACCTGTCTGGTTGACATTTGCAATAAATAAACTACATAACAAAAGGAAACAATTTGCTGTCCAGGACCAAGGAGGAGCATGTGCTAAATTAGAAGCAACCTCTCCTTAGCCTGAACAAGCAAATAAGAGCACTAGTGAAATCCTCTAAAGCAAACTTTGAGTCCAAATTGGCCACATCTACTAAAGACAATCATAATGCCTTCTTCACATATGTCCACAATCTCAAAGGAAGCACCCAGATCTGTTCAGAACTGCTGGCCAAGGACACCACACACACAAATACTGTAGATATAACCAACATACTGGCTGACAGATTCAGCAAAAACTTTCACCCCTCTGTCCCCATCAGTAAATCAGGACATCCTCATACTTGCCCCCATCCCCATATCTCTAGGGAACTGGTCATCACTGCCCTCTCAAAGGCAAAAAATACAGCCTCCATGGGACCCACTAACATCCCAGGCTGCATCCTACATGACCTCAGGCATGAACTTGCAGCACCATTAGGCACTCTATTCAAACAAAGCCTGAGTACCGGCTTTGTCTCAGCCAAGTAGTGGACAGACACTGTCATCCCTTTACACAAAGGTGGAGCATCCACCAGTCTGGGAGATTATAGACCTATCAGCCTAACTAGACTGATCTACAAAGCCATGGAATGGATTATCATGGACCTCATTAACAGGGATGTTAGCAACCTCCAAACATTCGACCCCACAGAGTTTTGCTTTTTCAAGGAGAGGTCATGTCTGTTAAATCTGGTCAACTTCTTTGACGCAGTCACCAAAGCCGGGTCTATATTACATAGTCGAAGTTTAATAAATTCAAACATGGAATGCTTGAACCATCCTGTTCGAAGTTAAAAAACTTTGACTATGAATAAAAAACTAAAAAAAAAGAAAAGAAAACAAAATAAACTGTTGTAAGCAGGCAAGCCCCCCACTACTTAAATATACCAACTCCGAGATCGCACCACATTGAACAAAATGGAAACCTTCCCTTATGGAGAATTCCGTTGAAACACTCGAACGTCTGCAAATTCAAACTTATGGTCTCGACCATATGAGGTTTGAACTTGCAGAAGTTTGACTATCTGATAGGAACACACCAAAGCCATGGATGAGGAAAAGACGGTGCACATCACTTACCTTGACCTGGCCAAAGCCTTTGACACTATTCCCCACTTGGGCATAATAGATAAAATCTTTCAACTAGGCATCAATCCATAAGTTACCGGATAGGTAGCAAACTGTCCCACTGATAGAACCCACCTAATCAAAATAGGGGAAGCCACCTCAAGCAGTAGACCAGTAACAAGCGGTGTACCCCAGGGATTGGCCTTGAGACTTCTGTTACTCAGGATATACTTCTCTGAGGTGCAGGCCAAAACCAGTGGGCCATGGCTGACCAAGTTTGCAGATGAATGCAAGCTGGATGCAGTCATTAATTCCCCAAGTAATGTGGGCATCCTCCAAGAGGGTCTCACCCAAACAAATGACTGGTGCCAGAAACATGGCCTGAAGCTGCATGCCAAAAAATGCATCATCATCCCCTTAGAGGAGAGTGATGTCCCCACATATTATCACATTAATAACAATGTCCTAAGCATGCAATCAGTCATGAGGGATTTGGGCACCCAGGTTGACAGCAACCTGACTTTTGACCACTATGTTGCTTCCATTGCATGGAAAGCTTTCTACATGTCCCACCTCATAAGTAAGGGTATCTCATCCAGGGACAAGGATATCATAACATCCCTGTATTCTTCCCTTATAAAGCCAATTATTGAGTTCATCTCACCCTTTGGGATGTACCTCAAAAAGCACATGCAGCAGCTGGAGAGACCACAGAGGATCCTCACCAGGAGAATCCAGGGTCTCAAACCCTACACAGATAGGGTAAAAGCCCTGTCCCTATACTTAGTTTCATACAGACTCTTCATAGGTGACCTCTGTCTGGCATAGAAAGCAATCTCAGACCCCGCCTTAATGGGACTTCTGCATAGCCACAAGTCAATCTCCACTTGAATAATCGACATGCGCAACCTCAACCTGGTCTGTGACATCAATAGGACTTGGTGGGACAGATGTGTGTTCCAGAGACTCCCCCATCTGTGGAATAGACTACCTCTCCATGTCAAGCAGAGTACCTCATTATCCCTTTTTAAGCACAACCTGGATAACTGGATGTGAAGCAGAAAATACACCCTTGGAATTCCACCTGTGTCCCTGCTGGACAGGGGCTTTGGGTGCTGACTTGTCTAAACATGGGATACACTCTTGGCTAGGCTTATAAGGGCCTCAGAGCCAATAGCCTAGCAACTTCCTATGATCCTATGATACTAAGACTGCCAATACTGAAGCAGCAGGAGGAGGTGGAGGAACATTTACTGTCACTCAGTGGGCAGGATGACCTGCCCCTCTTAGCTGGTGGTGACTTGGATATGGGTGCAGGTCTAGCAGCTACTACCTACATGCCTGTAAGCAATGCACCAGATTAGTATTGACTATATTAATATAATATGACACACATCAATTCATAAAGTAGAGTGGATGTGACTGTTGGGGACCTGAACCTTTGTCCTACATGTTTGTCTGCAATGTCCTTCCCAACAAGGTATGTGTAAGAGAGTATTGTATAGTAATGCTTACCATATGTCCTTGTATGCATGTTAAGGGGCGAGTACAACTATAAGACTGTGGACTTGCATAGATGTCACGTATTTCATACGTTTACACGTTCCACTGGACAGTCCAAACCGGAGGTGGATATACATGGGGTGTCCCACATCAAGGGGCAGAGAGCACTGCATGATTGACCATTGGTATTGCTTGCTGCCACATAGCCTTGTAATCCTGGCTGTTATCAGACATGTTAACCTGGCTCAAACCATGGAATGACTTCACAGAGTGGCCTCACAATGGCCATTAGTTCACCCTTATTCCTGTCATAGGATGGATCCAGCCCTGACACAGCTAGCCAGAAACATTCATATTGCCAGTGGTCATGTAGTGGCACTCCAGTTTTGTCACTGGAGGATGTGCTTCATATCATCCAACTGTGTTCTAGGGTATGCCTCTGCCACAGTCACTACTTGTTACCTCACAGCACATTGCAGTCTAGTGTCACTGTGTCTGTACTGCCAGTATAAGTGATGATGACTGTTCTCTGCCAACCCCCACTCTATAGTGGGGTTATTGATATCTGATGCACAGTGTGGCCAGACTATGTACTGTCCTGCAGAGCATAAGTGTTACAGCATGCATCATATTAGTCTGAGTTGTCTATGTCATTGCCCATAATTGGGGACCTCATGCCATCCTGCTAGTGCTGCAATATATTTCATCTGATGATGCCTAAGCTGTGAGTCTGTTCTCCTATTGTCTTGTCTGTATCTTCTCCCTGCCCTGCTACTGCTGCTGCATCTATTAAGGACTGTCCTGGCATGGTGCTGTCAGCCTTTACTGCCTGTTTATGCAAGACCAAATTGTGTAGCATGGCACTCACTACAAATATTTTGCTGCATACCTCCAGGCTATATTGTTGTACCCCACTGAAGGTGTATTAACAACAGACTCTACTCTTCAGTATTAAAAAAAAAAGCTCTTTGCAGAATATTCCCTTTTTGGCATAGGCCATGTTGTATGACAGTTCTGCAGTTGTCTGTGGGTTGTAATTGAAAGTCATAATCCATGGCTCAGGGCACATTTAACACTGCCTGCCAACACCTAAGACACAACATTATATTTTACATGCACTTAACACACGTTTTACCTGTATATATTTACTCATTCTGTCAACAGTGAGCTCGTAACTATCAAGCAGGTGATGCTATGAAGAGTCCTCTTACAGGTACAGTTGGTATAGGTCAGATGAGTGTTATATGTGTCATTCATATGAAGTGTACAGGTGTTGCATGAATATATTACAGATAATATGAAAGGGCCTTATGGCCAAATGGATAAGGGATCAGTCTCCATAGCTGGGGATCGTGAGTTCAAGTCCCACCTGGGTTGATGATGGTTTTAAGATGGAGAAGTGGCTCATCAAGTTCAGTCTGTGTAAACTAAGGTGGCTTGGATGACTGTGGGTTCAATCCCCTCCCCCGAAAATAAAGAAGCATTGTTGTTCCTGCCATTAGCAGTGTACCCCTAGGTTAATTTATTCTGCTGATCCACTTTGGCATTTATTTCTCAGAGGTCAAAGCTAATTTAAATGTTTTGTGGCTGACCAGGTTTGGAATGAGTTTAACTTGGTGCCATCATAAACTCTTCAGAAGACACCAAAATTCTCCAAGTGTTCCTCTTCAAAGAAATAGCTGGTGTCATAACCATGGAATAAATCTAAATACCAAAACAATATATATAATTCTCTCTTTTGGCAAGCATGACATCCTCTGTAGTTATCATATCAACTACATATACTTAAAAATTGATTTGGTAGTTAGGGACCTGGGAACCTTTGTGGACAACAAAAATGTCTTTAGATCACCATGTATCCACTATAGTAAAAAAGTCCTTTTTCATCACACAACTTATTGGTATGGGTATGGTGTCTAGGCCCAGAGATGTGATCAATCCACTATAATTAGCACTTCTTAGGTCAATCATTATAACATAACTTGAATGACCACAATGCTTTCTCACCAAGAAAATCAAGTGCCTAAATCATAAAAGATTAAGACTATTAAGGTCCCTCCTGGTCCAGAGATACTAATCCCTGAAGTAACAGGTGGTTTGTAATGTCCCGGTTATTATAGGTTTATGGTTAGGCTTAAAAACACCACTTGGATCGATAGTCTACTATTCTATTCTACTGTGAAGGAATACACTGCCTGCCTCAAAGCCTTGTCTCTCTTCTCAGTATCATACAGCCTCCTGAGGGGTGATATCTGCCTCGAATACAAAGTCTCAACACACCATATACTCACTGATTTACTACTCAACTGCAAGTCCAGTGGTGGAATAAATATCCTCCTAAGAAATCTTAATCTCTTTTGCAACATCAGTAAACATGTTGGAGGGATAGCTTTGTATCACAGAGTATATCACATTTATGGAAGCTTCTTCCTTTCCACATTAAAGCAAAGCCCCTTCCTTACCCTAGAGAAATGCAATATATATGAATGGATGGGAAACTGCAAATAAACCCCTGGTTTAGCAACCTTATCCTTTATGGTTAGGGGTAACATGCAAATGTTTTGACTGGCTCTGGTTATTGCTACTTAAATTACAAGGGCTTTAGATTAGATAATAGATATAGATTGCCTATACATGTCAAGCAGAGTGCCTCTTTGGTCCTCTTCAAAAGGAACCTTGACGATTGGATGGGAGAAAGGAAATTCACCCCGGGGATCACGTCAATCACCCTGCTAGACAGGGATCCAGGGAAGTAAATAGTGTGGGAAGAAATAGCCAGGGACTTGTTATGGCTAGGCTTGTATAGGCCCTAGGGCTGATAGCCTAGTACCAACCTATGAACCTATGAACCTATAAAAATGAATGGGAATGCAGGGCTAGGCTTCTAGAGATCCTTATGAATGAATAGCCTAGTAAGTACCTTTGAACGTATACATTTATAATAACTTGGGCATTGCAAACCAACTTTGGTTTAGGGAGTGGTATCCCTGTCCCTCTGGACTAGGATGAGTCTTAATAATGATTTGGGTGCAATCTATTGAATGACCACATGGTATTGGTTCTCTCCCCTTTTGTCTTTGGGAACCAGACATGCTCCTCCACATGGTGTAACATGATGTCAAGGAGCTGGTTAAGTATTCATGAGGTGTAGGCCTGCAATAGCTAATGCTTCCCTGTAGGTCACTGTAAAGTTCTTGTAGCTAGGATGGTCAATGCTACTTCAAACACCTTTGTGCCCACAGGAATTGGCATACCATGCACAACCCTTGTTACCTCTCACGGCTGACACAGTTTGACTGGGTCATGTACTGTATCAATAACATATTGTTCTGTCAGGTGCTGGTAGGTGAGTTGCTGCCAATACCATTACCACTGGGACAGGAAGCTGCAATGAGCAACACTGACAGTAGTTGCTCTGATGGTAGCTACTAACTTGTGCTGTTGATGTTCTGCTGCTATTGTGCCTAAGTTCTTGCATTGTATTCCGTAAATCATGGCAATCATATTAGGTGAGTGTGACTGTGCACACCACACACAGACACACACATTACATATATGTGTGTGTGTGTGTGTGTGTGTGTGTGTGTGTGTGTGTGTGTGTGTGTGTGTGTGTGTGTGTGTGTATATATATATATATATATATATAGATATATATAGATATATAGATATATAGATATATATATATATATATATATATATATATATATATATATATATATATATATATATATATATAGATAGATAGATATATGGGTCCCCTTGAAATATCGAAATTTCAAAACATTGAACCTCTGATTACTGAAGACCAGAGGATCAAAGTTTTGAAATAACGCACTAAAAAAAAAATCTAAAATGTGAAAACGTCTTATTTCACGGTTTTGCACGTGGACAAGGCCCCTGCACCCCCCATGTGGAGGGCTGCCCCCCCCCGCTACTTAAATATACCAACTCTGAGATCACACTACAACGAAGAGAATGGTGAAGTTCTCATTCCGCACTGTACAGCGATCTCCATTAACAAGGTTCAATATTTCAAATCTTCGATCCTCTGGTGTTCGGTAATTAGAGGATCGATGTTTTGAAATTTTGATATTTAGAAGGGGACCTATATATATATATATATATATATATATATATATATATATATATATATATATATATATATATATGTATATATATATACACACACACACACACACACACACACACACACATTATATACATATATATATATATATATATGTGTGTGTGTGTGTGTGTGTGTGTGTGTGTGTGTGTGTGTGCGTGAGACTATATATATATATATATATATATATATATTTATAGGTTACATGTGAATGATCGAATTTTCGGATAATGAAGTGCTGCACTGAATAAGTGCAGCTGGTTATATGCAAAATGTATTATAGCAGATGTAATTCCCAGTACAGTAACAATAATTTACTATTCATGCTATGTGCTTTTTACCTTGTGTTTATGCCATGTAAAGTTAGAATACCAAGGTAAGGGGCAATGGGTGCCCCACATGGAAGGAGTAGAGGGAGCTTGCCTCCTGCAAAAAAAACTTGTGTGATTTGCATGTTGGCTGCAGCTATTACTTTTTAATGTGATTGCAACTGGTAAAGGACACTATTACACAGGTTTATCTTATGCATACACAAGTGGAAAATGGGTAGCTAAGGTGAGGCAAAGGAGACAGATGCCCCAGGTGCAAGCTGATAGGGAGCACAATCAACACCTCAGAAGAGGTGTCAATCAGGACTGAGTGCAGTGCTAGCATTCATTTGAGCAGCCATGGCTGATACCACGCTAATTGCATCAAGAGGGTAGTAGACACTTCTTGCTATAGTTCTAAGACGTTTTTTCTGGTCTTCGTCTAGTAAGAGGACCTTTTTTTTTTGGTTCTAATCTTTGGGTTGAAGGGATGCCAGACTTGCAGCTGGTCATGGTGTCAACCACTTGTGGCTGCCATTTTGTGACTGTGTGTGTGTGTGTGTGTGTGTGTGTGTGTGTGTGTGTGTGTGTGTGTGTGTGTGTGTGTGTGTGTGTGTGTGTATACATGTGTGTGTTTGTTGGCTTCTCTGCACCTCATGAAGTACTAATTTGAGAGGCTATAGGTAGTTGAGTTCACTTCTCTGATTGTGAAATGCTGTTTTCTATCAGAAATCACTGTTGGATTGGTTTCTAAGTGTGTGCTTACAGTGAGTGACTCAGTTGTTTCCCCTTTTTTCATTTTATGCAAATGTGGAGTTAGTAGCTGTCCTCCAAAGGGAAGCATGACTTTGCATGCTGAACTCCCCCTCAGCTTACTTTGCACTTGCACACTGTAGCACAGGTTTGCTGAGCTCATGCTTCACTGGGTGAACACCTGGTGCTGCCACTAGGCACCACCTGTGCAGCTAGCCAGATTCACCTCTCTCTGACCACGATGGGTGATTTGGCAGCAGCTGCTCACTACAACATAGTCAGGGGTTTATCCCACTATGATAGATAGCTGGCTTGAGTTTTAATCTTTATGATACAAACTAGTTTGTGTATGTGAAGCGCATGTCCTGGCTTTTTATACTCATCTCGTTTTTTTACACAAAGTTACTGCAGCACCAGATGAAGGACGTCCTGCACATGTGGATCTTGGCAAAGTCTTTGATACAATTCTCTGTGCACAGAACTCTGTGATCTCAAGGATATAACTCACTACCCTAAAATAAGTTTGTCGTGGTACAAAGTATTAGAAAAGGTGTCGAACTGTTTGATTTGCAGGACTTACCAGTGGGGTACCACAGGATTTTTTTCTAAAGTCTAGTCATCTTTGGCATTTTATTTTTAGACATGCAGGTTTATAATCATATGCAGTTTAACAAACCTACAGGATGAGCAAAACAATTATTACATCTGGAGCACAAAAAAAAAACTTAGCGTTTAATTTTATAAAGTGCAGTAATATGCCTTTTGTTGAAAAAGTTGTCCCAGCTGTTACCTACTACATCAATGGTCAGACATTAAAAACAAATTAGGTTGTACTATACTCCATTGTGTAGAGACATGGAACCTGGATTGTGACCAAAGTGACCCAGGTTTGATTACTGTCTCAGGTGCTGGAAGAACCAGGCAAGAAGGGTGGAGTTTAGTGGCTTACATCAGCTCATCCATTCAGAGGGGAGAAACTGGGGTTTTGTTTGTCGGCTGAGACATGTTTCCTTGAAAGTAAAAGTCTGGGGATTTGAGTGAACTAGCATAAATGGTGGTGATGCTCAGAACATCCCATTATCTCTGCTCAGTTTGGAATTCTCCTGCTCTGCATGTCCAAAAATCCCTACCTGTGCCATACATACGATGCCTAACCATGGCTCTCACCCTTCTTATAGGGAGAATGGAAGTTTTAGAGGTCACAGATAAGGTCCCTCCCTGCTGGGTGTGGAATGGGCCACCACTAAGTTCACGACAGGATTGAATTGGACTCCTGCCATCTCTGAGTGAGAGAGCTGGAGAAGGAGGAAAGAAGGGAAAGAAAAGAATGCTGGTAGAGAATTAGGGTAGAGATCATCATCAGCACAGAATGGTGGCAAAAATAAATATGGAAAATGGATCACTAATAAATGATGGCCTCATTGCTGAGCAGCACTTTTCTATAGCTCTCAGCAAGGTCTAAGAGTAGCACTTTTGACACTCAAAGGGATAACCTGTCACTCAGGAGGGGGTCATTTTTCCAATATATACCTCTTTAATCCACCCAATTATGGAATGTAATGTGCCATTCTGTAGTCTCCTAACCAAGCACCTCTCTACCTTATAAAAACATATGTTATGAAGATATGAAATATTGAGGATCAGGAAATATCAACAAAAATAATTTTAACCTTAAAATCAACATTAACAGCCATGACAAGAGTCATTACAAAGTACCTTCTACATACGGAATTACCTTTTGTACTGTAGAGCAGTGCAGGACTTGTACATTTAAGAAACATCTGCCCGCATGAGTATAAATTCTGACTTGGAATACTGGCTAAATGGAGGCTTGTTTCCCATATGTGACTACCAATTCCCTCAGCACCTTTTGTAGTACATAAAAACCTGTCACGTCAGTTTAAGACTTGTTCAAAAAATCTGACCAACTTGCAGTTCATTTATTATCGTACAGCTAAGATATAACTTTTTGAAATCAGAAACCTAGCTCATGAATGACTCTCCACTGTCTTTGTGGATCTAAAGATTTAGATATGTGCTATTTAGTTGCAGGCTTGAAAATTGTAGCCCAACAACGTGCCTTTCACACTGGTGTGCCCGCAAAAAAGAAGCTAAATTGAAAATGTATTCACAGTTAAAATTTTAACATTAAACTCATAGACTTCATGCTGCCCAAAGCCAGATAGTAAACAAAAGGTCAATAGCTCATATGATAATGCTTGTGTTTACTATGATTCCTTCCTTTTCACCATAATGATTGTGGTTTGCAGGAACCAACTCACACACACACACACACACACACACACACACACACACACACACACACACACACACACACACACACACACACACATGCGCGCACGCGCACATGCACACGCGCACACTAATTACAGTCACTTGTATGACCATACACCTAAACTATCTGCTTGACAGTAAATAAATGAACCTAAATAATGGGCCAGAAATGTATCTCATAGGGCATTCCTAGACTTGGAGAAAGCATATGACAAGGTCCCAAAAAAGCTGATCTGGGCATTACTGTGGTGGTTAAAAATCCCAGAAACATTGGTAAAATTAGTGCAGACTGTGTACAAGGACACAATGACTGAAATATGAACAGTGTTTGGCCTCACAGAGGGGTTCCCAGTGTGAGTGAGTGTACACCAGGGTTCAGCTCTGAGCCCACTGCTGTTCATACTGGTGATGGACTACATTAGAAAACAGATTGGAGGAGGCAGAACAACGAAGATGCTGTATGCAAACAATGTGGCATTGCAAGCAGACTCTGAGAAAGAACTCCAGCAGAGTATAGAGCAATGCAATGCAAAACTGAAGCCACAAGGAATGAAACTAAGCACAGATAAGACAGTGGTAATGGCTGTAAACTGGGGAAATCAAAAGAAACTGAGAATTGAGATAGAAGGGGAGATAGTGGAACAGGTAAATAGCTTCAAGCATCTGGGAGGGTTGGTTGAGGAGAAGGGAAGTCTGAATGAAGAGGTCAAATCTAGAATCAGAGGGGCTGTAGCCAACTGCCATAGAGTGTCAAGTATAGTCTATAACAGAAGAATGCCAAAGAAGCTGAAAAGTAAGGTGTACAAGACAGTGGTAGGACCAGTACTACTGTATGGTACAGAAACCTGGGCAGTAAAGGCAGAGCAGATGAAGAAACTAGAGGTGATGGAAATGAAGTGCCTGAGAAGGGTGGTAGGATGCACACTGTGGGACAGACGGAGAAATGAGGACATAAGAGCAGAAGCCAAAGTAGCTCCAACTACAGAAAAAATCAAAGAGAAGAGGTATGGACATGTGCAGAAAAGCAGAAAATAATCAGGTGAAGAAGATTTGGGCAGACAGGAAGAAGACAAGAGGAAATGGGGACATCCAGCCAAAAGGTGGATAGATTGTGTGAAAGAAGATCTGTGACAGTCAGGTATGAGTGTTGAAGAAGGCAGGAATGTGGCATTGAATTGAGAGAGATGGTGACAGTTAACACGATTCCCCAGTCCCATGTAGAAAAATGGGAAAAAGGGGGCTGATGATGATGAAATGTATCTCAGTTTGGTGCTGTTGGACTCATATAATGGAAACTAGTGCAACCACCTCTGCCCCTCACATTTTTAGTTCAAGAATCTGAGACAAACTTCAAGAAATTAGAAATAGATTTTACATGTTTCTCTTACATACTTACAAAGTTGCTAAAATAACAAACTTTGCATTAGCAAGCATTTTCTAAGGATGCCAAGTCTAAAACTCATATGCCTCTCATTATTTAATGACTGCAATCCACATCAATTTGACTGAAAGCCACAATTTATACAAGGAATGGATTTCTTTGCTCAAGAATTCTAGACAAAGCCAAAAAGGAGGGACACAGTTTAAATATTATTTGCTTTTATCTATTTATTTACCAGGTAAAGTCATAAACTCAATGGACAAAGTATCCATTTTCAGGGGTGACCCAGAAACATGCTCTGACTGACTTGCTTAAAGTCACACAGTAAGTAAATGCAAGTAGAAGATTCATATCTTGTACTTTTTGCTCCAGAAAGGAGATCAGAAACAGATCAGAGCACCAAGTTCCAAACATTTTAGTCACTTGAAAAGTTAACAGAATACCAGGTGTTGCATTCACATGCAGTTTCTGAACAATTATAAAATATAATAGCTGGCATTACTGGCTGACTGTAATCTTCAATGGCAGTTAGTGCTTCCTGTAGACAAGGGTAAGGTTTTAATGATTTTTGTTCTGATTGCCTACTGTGTGATAGTGCTTCTGGGACTTTGTTTAACAACAAAAAAAAAAATTAGGGCATATGGATGCCTTTTCTGAATAAGACAAATTATAAAACTCTAATGACAGGTATTACTGACCTGAGGTTCAAGCAGTACGCACAACACACACACACACACACACACACACACACACACACACACACACACACACACACACACACACACACACACACACACACACACACAGTCTCTCTGTCTCATTGGAGGAGAGACTGAAGGAATGGTGGAGGACTGCCACACATTGTGTGCAGGAAGCCTTACTTGTACATTGCTTGATCTCTACAGCAACATTACTGTACCAGCAAAGGAGAAACTCAAGGATCATACCTCTCAACTTCTTAGAACAAGACATATGGACAAAGCCATAAATAATGGGGGGACAAAGAACCAAAAGTAGGAACAATTTTTAAAAGCTGCTCTTGCAAATTTAGAAAGTTGACAGAACAACATGTTTTGCATTAGCATGAGTTTTCTGAAGGGAGAAAAATTTGAAACTCAAATGTCTGTCATTATTTTTGACTTCAATCTTTATTTATTCACCAATAATTTGCAAGAAAACCACAATTTTAGGAAAACTGGACCAAAAATATAAGGCAAAAATCTGGACATTCTGCAAAAATCTGTACAGTTGAGAGTTATGTGGATGAGTATCTCACACAGAGTAGGTTTCTTGTTTTTTTTTTTTTTTAATGGCTGGGCTAGCCAGGCCCCCCAACTAGCACCAGGCCCTGGGCAGCTGTCTAGGTTGTCTTGTGCTAGATTAGGAATGCTCCTGATGAACATCTTGTCATTTTAATCTGAAATAATTGCTTAAATAACCATTGCCACATCCTCTATCAGTGGAGATTTAACACTATCAAATCCTCTCCTACTGCCATTTCTGAAAGGCTATTTTCTCCATTAAGGAGCCTATCTCCTATATCCATTTACTCCTCTGCCCTGCACTGCTCTGATGTTGACATTACTTTATGTTATGCACATCCGCTTCTTTATGAACTTCAAAACAACATATTTTTGTGTCACACACCAAGGTGTTTAAGTGGACTAATTCTTTTGGATCACTAAGGAGCTATGCACCAAGTTCAAACACAGAGAGCTTGCCTGGGCTAACCAAAATGTCTCCAGTAGTCCTGGCTTTCACAATTAGTAGCTTTGAATTAAGAGGGAAGTGTTGAATCCAGAACATACTTGGAAAGTTCAGCATAATTTATAACATACAAACTGCCTTATTTAACAACTTCAGAAAATGTTGGCTAAAATTAAAAACCTTACAGATGGCAAGTGTTTGAGCAGACCACCTTTATTCACACTGGTCTCTAATCCCAAGCCAACTTGCTGGAACTAGCACTACAGTTATAGACTTGTTTTTGTGTTTAGGACAATGCAACAAAAACACAGTTAACATAAATAATGGAATTCACAGACAAGTTGGGAAGTATACAGTTGTTCTGGAACTGGCTACACTCAGGCTGGCACAACCTGGCAACGATTCATAGTACTATGTTGTGTTAGAGTTTAGGTAGCACAAATGCTGCATAAGGTAAATGCAAATGACTGCATAATGCCTTGAAGTTGAAACTGGGTAGTGAAATGAGGCTCTAATAATATGCAAATGTATGTCACATTCGTCTTAATTCATAGCCATATATAGAGGAAACTGTGCAACAATATGTCTGACTATAAAAGGGCAACTCACACTGAAAATGTCAGAGACACAGACAGTGAGAATGATAGGGGTAGCAGCATCAGTCATGCAACTGCATATGATGTTCAACATACTGATCACTGCTGCAGTACCCTTAGCTATATGGGTTATATCCTGTATAGTACATAAGTCAGACAGCTTTCAAAGTTTCAGGGCACCTTTCACACATCTGAACTGTCAGTCAACACAAGCTGAGCTGACTAAACATACAAGCCCTCCATAGCTTCCCTGCCAAAGAAGAGTACGCTCACCTGAAGCTTTCAAGGACCAATGGTCCCCTTGTGCTATTCCTTCATTGGGCAGGTAAATTTGCTTTGGGGAAAAATCTCCCATTTAAAAAAATGTTTGTTTATTAATACTTTCCCATTGAGGAAAGTTATTTTAAAGCCACAAGTTTGTGTTTTAGTGGACTGTCAAGAGACAGTATTTTACTTTTAAATGAGAGCACTCTTTTTACCTTTTAGTTTAAAAGTTGTTTAAGGTAATTGAAAACCATTTTTTCTGTAGAAAAATTGTGTTTATTTCACTTTTTGAGGTTGGCAAAGTATTAAAGAGCTTTTTGCTATATAGTTATGTTAAAAAAGCAACTTTTAAAGACTACTGGCTTTTGCTGCTTGTTTTCCCTGGGAAAGAGTCAGCATTTTCAGCTTGATCATGGAATAAACTGCTGGTCTCACTGTCTGTCCTTCTTCCAGTCACAAAAGGAAGAAGTTAAGCAAAAAGCCTTTGCCACCACAGCAGGCTAGCAGTTTGCCTCAGACACAGGTGGGTGGCTCTGCTGTTGCCATTTGTTGTAGCTCAGGACACTCATCTTTTACCCTGCATGGGATATACCAGCCGATCAGCTTCCTCTGGTGCAGCACCTACAGCTACTGTGGATCACTCTGGTGTAGCAACTACAGCCACTATGGACCAGGGGTTAGCCAGATCCTCTGCAGCTGTTGGGGTCCCCCTCAGTGGGGAAGGGAGAGTCAATCTTGTTGATCCTTGGAAACACTGAACAGGGAAGGTTTCCCTGTATTGTCAGAATGTTGTGTCTGTTTCTAGGAAACCTGCTATTGCCATTAATAACACTGTTGGCTCCATTTTTCCTATCAAAAAAGAAACAGAAAACTAAACATGCATCTACTCCTCCTCAAATTTCCTTACACAGGTGTAATTTACTGGATCTGTCTTTGGGCTTAATTCAGATTACTGATCTTTTTTATAAAGTAGTTTCTAGTAGAAGAAAGATAGATGCCTCTTTTCCTGACGAGATTCAAGATTCTGAATCTGGACAGGTAGATGAATGGACAGGCTCATATATTAAGGTTTGTTCTGACTTATTGTGAAAGTATTAGCAATGTTTTGCCAGCATTTTCTTCTTGTGAGGAAAAACCTGCCTTAAATAATTTAGTATCTTCAGTTGTGCACGTCACTACACATTGTTTGCTGTAAGTGTATTATTCAGGTGATACTTCTTCCAGGGCTATGGCCACTGCTATTGTTTTGAGAAGGTTTGCCTAGTTGCATTCTCAGAACCTCTCAAATAATGTTAAAAATGAGATTTTAAATTGTCCTTTGGAAACAGATCCAATTTTTGGCCCCTCTACTGCAGAGGTGATCAAAAAGTGTGATGAAAGGGGTAAGTTGATTCAGGTAATTCTAAGGTTATTTCAGCCCTCCTTTTCTCATCCATTTTTGTCAACAAAAACTAAACAGTCTTAACAAAATGCAAGTAAACAGATGTTTAAGAAGAAATGGCAAGCGGGCTCCAAAAGGAATTACGGAGCCTCCCAAAACCAAGGACAGTCCAACAAGTCAGAATGGCTATTTAAAGGACCTTGTCCCCTCCCCCTGGCAGCCCAATTGCCCTTCCAGAAAGTCTGAATCTCCACCTTTCTCTTTAGCAGCATATAGTTTCAGACTATTTTTGAAGGTCATTCATCAAGGTTACATATGATAGTGGGAGGAAATTCCTCTTTTCCAGGGGGTAATTCCTCATCCACCAAACACGATTCTTTCATTTTCATCTGCCTTTCATTACATGCTGTCACGTGGAGTGATAGGACTAGTACCTTCTTCCCAGTCAAGGAAATTATCTTATTCAAGGATGTTTTTATTGCCAAAGAAAATGTGCTTGTAGACCAGTTCTGCATCTTTCTTTCATAAACCTCTTTGAGAAAGTGTCCAAATTCAAAATGATGTCACTTCACAACCTGTTACCTCTTCCTCCTCATTCGAGTTTCCTGGTAACACTGGATTTAAAAGATGCTTATCAATGCATCCCTATTCATTCAGACTTCAGACTTTTCTTGAGGTCTTGTGTACCTGGATCACATTATCCTTTGGACTATGTACCAAGAGTGTTCACAAAGTGTCTAGCTCCAGGTATAGCTCATTGCAGGCTACAGGGTATCTAAACTTTTCCATAGTTAGATGACTTGCTTATCTCTGCAGTGTCTTTTTCAAAGTGTCAAGAATCTCTCACTTCGGTGAAAGACCTTTTCATAGGTTCATAGTTATATACTAGGTTAACGATCACAAGGACCTTTATAAGCCTAACCATGCAACCCAACCTAGTTGTGTCCCTATGGATCATCAGTATTTATTATGAGAGAAAATGATAGGAAGTTTCTAGAGGTTATGTTAGTTTAGGCATTACTTTGTGCCTCTGTCTATCAGAGAAATGGGGTCCCGACCTGGAGTGAATTTCTGATTTCCCATCCATTGGTCAAGGTTACACTTAAATAGGGGTTAGGGATGGCCTCTACTTCACATGGATGGAGAGCCTGTTACAGAGGATTGGGACCTTCTGATACACATATCTGTCTTGTCAACATGACTTATTTATGTCACAAGCAAAATTTTAATCCTTGGATCTTGTGGTTCTGATACTGTCCATTTTATGTGTGTGCAAAAGGTCCATTAGAGCTGGATCTGAAGATGCTTTGTACGCCAGGTATAGATCGTGTAGCTCAGAATGCAAGTGAAGTGTGCTGTATCTTTAAGAAGCATGTCAAGGCTGTACATGAACGTACAAATTCCAAGCACGTGCACTCCCTAAGTGCCATTTTGTAAGAGCAACCAGACTGAGAGCATGCATGATCGCAGTAGTTAGTTTGTGTATAAGCTACTTAAGTTAAAGTCAGTAAACTTCTATAGTGATGTGTTTGTATAAAATAAAGCTGTTTGAACAGAACCCATAAAGACTCTTCTATTGTGTCCAAAGTAGGAGAGTGACATGGTGTCAGAACCAGGATCGAAGAGAATAAGATCCAGAGCCATGAGGTGCAGAGAGGATAGTGAAAGTAAAGCTAAGAGAAAAGAGCAAAAAAAGAGCCGGAAAAGAATCAGAGGTAATGTGAATTAGCGCAAACTGTTTATTTGACAGGATAGACAAAACGAGGCATTACAAGGGCACAAACTGCATTACTGTGCAAGTGGAAGGCACGGAAAGTTTGTTGGCTAAAAGAATTGTTTAAAATAAAAGTATTTGAAGAAACAATTAACAGTAAAGCAAAACTAGCATGTTTAAAGCAAAACTGGGCATGTTTAGAGTAAAATGAGCACAAGAAAAGTACATTGGGCATGAAAAGGGCTTAACCAAAGCAAAACAAATATAATAAGGACAAAAAGGGCATATTAAGCAAAAATAAAGCAAGGCAACTACATGTGCTTTGTCAAAGTGCCATGTTTTGGCATAACTACGTCTTGGGGCATAACTAAAGTTATTTGAAGTATCTTGAAGTGTGTTTAAGTGCTTACAGTATGTGCTTATTACTGTGCATGTATTTTGAAGAGTTTATTGTGCGTAAAGTGCGACAATTTAATTACATACAGTCAAAGTATAGCCATTTTGAAAAGTTTCTTGTGCTGGGTGTGTCTATTTGCAAAGTACCACCATTGCAGAGTGTTTCTTGCACTGTGAAGAGTTGCCTAGCAAGGTACTGCCATTTTGGGGACATTTCAGTGTGCTATATGCAGTTATTCACAAAGTACAACTACTTCAAAATGTTGTTGAGTTTTTGGCAAGGGAGATCCATTTTATTTGCATCGTGCCATTATTTGATATGTTGCTTACACTGATAAGAGGTGATTTCTTGCATAAGGATATTACAAAAGTATTACAGTGCCCGGGAATTTATTTCACTTGCATAATAAAGTTGTTTGAGATGTTTCTAAAAATGATGATAAATGACTTTAGCAAAATGATGATAAATGACTTTAGCATTGCGAAACGATATTACAAGAGTGTTAAAGCGCCTTTTTTTGCAAACCCTAATTATTCAAAGGCACTAATAGTTTGTTTATTAGCATTATTTCGAAAAGCCCAAAAGGTGTAAAATTCAGAAGCACAAAGGCATTGGATAAAGTTACATATACTGGCATAAGTTTCTGGCATATATATAATATGGCAGATGGATTTCGAATGCCCTTACCACTTGTATTTGATCAGAATATTGCAGAGTATTGGAGAATATTTGAGCAAGAGTATGATATTTTTATACAAGCAGCTTATGTAGATAGAGATGCATGCACGAGGGCATTCATTTTGCTAAACCTAGCTGGGTCAGAGGTCATAGAAAGAGAGCGTTCATTTGTGTATGCTCCTGCAGTATATGAAGGAGAAGGTGAAAATGTCATATTGTTGCACAGGCTTAATCAAGAGAAGACCCAGAGTATTTGAAGTGCAAGTTCAGAGAAATGTGTAAACCCCAGACAGATATTATATTAGAGAGGCATTTGTTTCACATGAGAGATCAGAAACTAGGGGAAACATTTCTAGCTTATATAACTGACTGAGAAAAAAGCTAAAACATGTCGGTTTGGTAACTTAATTGATGAACCATAGAGATTTGTCAGATCCATGAGATGACAGAAGAACATGCAAGTATACTTGTGAATGACAAGAGTATGGTTTCAGTTGACTCCAGAGCAAATGTAGATAGTATGCAACATATGGCAAACATAAGTAGGTCCAAGCACATGGCAGCTATGAAGTTTCCAGGGAAGACACGTATCTTTCCAGTATGTTCTAAGAAAGGCGCACACTCCGGTTCAGTGCAGTACAAGCATGAATCAGCAAAACCTAAGTCTAGCTTTATTGTTAACTGTCACAATTGTGGTGCAAATCTTGAGTCTAAAAGAGAGAAGTGCTTAGCATTCGGTCAGCAATGCTGTAAGTATGAAAATTGGAACCACTTCCAAAAGTTTTGTAAATCAAGTAAGCTTCAAACAGTTGTAAAGAAAGGTCACACAAAGAAGCAAGTTGATCAAGTAGAACCAAAGCAGACAGCTTTCTGTGTAGAGGGTGTATCAGTGCTAGATGAAAGAGATGATGCAGTGAATTTATTAACAAGAAGCAAAGTGTTTTGTACTGTCCGGATTAATGGAAAATCCACAGAGCTTAAAGTAAACACTGGCTCAAAGTTTAATGTTGTATCAGCAGACACATTTGCTAAACTGAGAACTAACGAACAACTCAATGTAACTAGTAGTGCGAGGCTTGCTGCTTATGGAGGTGAAGAATTTCAAACCGAAGGTTCAGTGATGCTTTTATGTTATTTGGCTGAGAACTGTTACAACACGTTGTTCTATGTAGTCCAAAGACCAGTACAATCTTTATTGGGTCTCAAAGATAGTTTAAGAATGAATCTAGTTTCGTTTGCTAAAGAAGTCCATCATGTAAGTGCATTTACGAGTCTTAATTTTTCTGAAGTAATTTTCTCAGAGTATGCTGATGTTTTCAATGACAAGTTAGGAAAACGTCCAGTTGTGTATTCCATGAAGTTAGACCTCGAGGTCACTCCAGTAGTCAGACCAGCAAGAAGAGTTCCAACAACTATACAGGATAAAGTTAAGGACTCAGCTGGATAAAATGGTGCAGCAAGGTGTGATTTGTCCAGTCACAGAACCAACTGAATGGGTGTCTTCCATGGTAGCAGTTCACAAAAAAGGCTCAGACAAAACCAGAATATGCACTGACCCAACAGCTATGCACAAAGCAATAAAGAGACCGTATCATCCAATGTGCACAGTTGAAGAGGTCACAGCCTTAATACTGAATGCCACTGTTTTCTCTGTCTTGGATGCAAAGAGTTCATTTTGGCAAGTGATGCTTGATCACAAATCTTCATTTCTAACTACTTTTCGTACTCTGGCAGATACAGATTCCTAAGGATGCCATTTGGAATTAATTTTTGCAAGTGAAGTCTTCCAGTATGCAATGGAGCAATTTTTTTGGGTTATCCTTGTGTCATAATAGTAGATGATTTATTGGTTGGAGGTAATGGTGAAGCAGAAATCTCAAGAAAGTTCTAGACAGAGCACATGAAGTAAACTTGAAGCTCAATCCTCTGAAGTACAGATTCAGACTTCCAGAAGTTACATACATAGGTCATTTGTTCATGAGAACAGGCTTGAGACCAGACCTGACCAAGCAAGCAGCCATTCTTGAGATCTCAGCACCAGATAATGTACAAGCTCTACAATGTTTTCTAGACATGGTCAACTATTTAGGCAAGTTATATCAGACTTCAGTGAGTTAACAGCACCTTTAAGAGAGAGAGAGAATACTCAGAAATGTTACATGGTCATGGTTGGAACTGTACCAGAAGGCATTTGAAGACCTTAAGCAGAAAATTGCCACCCCACCTGCCTTAAGATACTATGATATAAACAAACCTGTTACTCATTCCTGTGATGCCTCAAAATCTGGTCTTGGCGCAGTTATACTTCAAGAGGGCAGACCAGTAGCCTATGCATCTAGAACACTAACCCAAACTGAAATGCAGTATGCTCAGATTGAGAAGGAGCTTTTGGCAATAGTATTTGCATGTTTTAAGTTTCATGATTATATTTATGGTTGAGCTATTCAGATTGAAACTGACTACCAACCTCTAATTACTATTCTCAAGAAGCCTATGCATTCCGCTCCAGCGAGATTGCAAAGAATGATGCTCAAACTGCAAAAGTACAATTTCAAAATGGTCTTCATGAAAGGCAAATTGCTCTATCTGGCTGATGCCTTATACAGATCACCCAGAAGCTTGATGCAGAGAATTTTGACTTTGATGTGATGTCAGTGCATCATTTTTCTACCACTTGACTTGATAAGTTGAGAGATCATACTCAGACTGATCCAATTTTGCAGAAGCTCAATCACTACATTAATGTTGGATGGCTGTCAAAGCAATCTAGTGCCACCTGAAGTGCAAACCTATTTTTCCTTACAGAGATGATTTGTTGATGGAAGATGGCATTATATTCAAAGGTCCTAAAATTGTTGTTCTTGCTTCCTTACAACAAGAATATATCCGGATTTTGCATTGTGATCATCCAGGATCCACATCCACTAAGAGAAGAGTGAGAGAATTAGTATTTTGGCCTTCATTACCAAAAGACATTGATAAAGTTATTTCTTCTTGTTCAGTATGCAACAGTACTAGACCTCATTTGCAAAGAGAACCATTTCAGCTAAATCCAGTTCCTGAACTACCTTGGTCAACAGTTGCAGCTGATATATTTGAGTGGAAAAATCAACACTACTTGGTTTTGGTAGACTCTTATTCAAACTGGTTTGAGATTGATCTACTACCTAACCTAACATCCACTGCTGTTATTACTAAGTTGAAATGTCATTTCTCAGTTCATGGTAGTCCACACAAAGTTTTTTCTGACAATGGCACTCAATTGACTAGCCAGTTGTTCTGGTAATTTGCAAAAGAATGGGACTTTGTATGTGTTGCTAGCAGTCCTGAATTTCCCCAGTCAAATGGTCCAGCTGAACATGCAGTACAGAGTGCAAAGCAATTACTTGAAAGGTCAAAGCATGACAATGCCGATTTGTTCTTGAATTTGCTTAATGTCAGAAACATACCTTGTGCCAATATTTGTGGCTCACTGCTCAAAGACTACTTTCCAGGCAAACTAGAACTACGCTACCCATTACTTTCTGTTTATTGAAGCCTAAACCTAAGAACAATAAAACCATCAAGGCTCAATTGGTTAAGAAGCATAATACCCAGAAATCTAGTTATGACAGATTGAGCAGATTACTTTGTCCATTGAGGGAAGGAGAGATGGTACAAATCCAGACAATGAAAGGTCTTGATTGAATAGGACAGGAGGAACCACAGACATCGTCTTCCTGTACCAGAATCATTATTTCTGTGACATAGACAACAAATTTAAGAGTGAATCAGACACTGTTTCCGTACCAGAATGTGTTCAAAAATCTGATTCCATTCCAGAAAATGTTCCAGACATTTCACTGGTCAAACATTTTGCAGAGACAGTTCCAGTTGCTAACTTTAATTCCCAGTTTTATGTCACACGATATAGAGTGGGCTATTGTATCAAATGCCTTAGCCAGGTCCATGTAGGTGGTACGCATCATTTTCCCTTCATCCATTGTCTTGGTGGCCTTCTCAAAGAAGTCCACTAGGTTTAATAGGCATGACCTTCTCTTGATAAAGCCAAACCGGGTTGGGTCCAGAGTCTGAAGGTTGCCTATGTCTTTGCTGATCATTTCCTTGATAATTCATTCCATGATTTTGCATATTAGACTAGTCAGACTAATGGGTCTGTAGTTTCAGGGGTCAGTACATTGTCTACACTTGTGAAGTGGGATAACCACTGCAGTCTTCCATTCTCATGATATTAAGTCTGTTCATGTAGGTGGTATACATCGTTTTCCCTTCATCTGTCACTTTGGTGACATTTCTCAAAGCAGTCCACTAACGTGTTTTGAGGCTATAGTTGAAAAGACACTCAAGGGGTCCTGATAGGTCATGTTTCAAATTATTGAAAAGGCATCCTGGGATATTGCAGACTCCCATAGAGGCTGAGGTTTTGGCCTTAGTGAGTGCGGCCAGGACCTGATCCCTGTTAATAGTTGGGGGGGTTATGTTAGCAAGTATTTCATGGGGGAGGCAGGGGGAGTGTGGGGTAAAGTTTGAGTTGAATTTGTCAGCCAGCAAGTTTGCTATATCACTCTGCTCAGTGAAGGTGGCACCACTGACCACCAGTTTGGCACACTAATGTGTGCTGCCTTTGAGGTTTTGGACATAGCTGTAGAAGAACTTGTGGTTGTCTTTAGACTGTGATGTTATCTTCACCTTGTAGTTGGCCTTGTTGGACTTAGTCTTCTTAGTTTCCTGTTTAGTTTAATTACAGTGCTCCTATCATTATGGGAGTCGCTCTTCCTGATTTTAGCCATGACTTTTTCCTTTTGTAATATACCCTATTAAAGTTAGGATTCCATCAGTGTGGTTTATTTTTTATAGTTTGAAATGGGCTTACTTCTAGTCGGTACAGCAGCCTCTATAAATCCATTTACTTGGGTTGTACAGGGTCTCTGTGAACAATTCCACGTATGATACTGTGAACTTGGGGTTGGGAGGGCCACTGAATTTTGACAAACTATCCATTCATAGGATATCATTTGTTTTAGAATAGTTCTTAGCTGTCACACAATTTTCTGGGATTATTGAGTTGATTTTTATTTTGAAGGAAACAGCTTTGTGGTACAAGCTCACCTGAGGGGGTGCAGCAGCACTCTCCCATATCGGTGAGTACCAGGTCCAGTATGTTTAACCTTCTGGTGGGTGAGTACATTATCTGGACTGGTCAGGGGTATGTGTGTATGTTAATAAAGTCCAGGAATCATTGTGTCTGCAAGTAAGAGGCAGTGTATGTTTCCCAGTGAATAGTGTATTTGGCTTAATGGTGAGTGCCTCAAGTAGGTCTAGGTACAAGCTATGGGATTCTAGGGACATAGATGGTGACCTATAACACAAGCAGTTGCACAAGCTGTGACTCCAAGAGAACATTCAAAAGTCTATTTTGACCCTATCACACAGAATTGTGTTCCCTGTGGTGTCAGCTAGATGCTTCAGTTCAAAGATCTTTTCTTCCACAGGAAAAATAAAGCTTTATCTAGATCTGTTTCTAAGGTTTTCCACTCGGACTTCAGTCACTGTAAAGGAATGCATCAGGATTTTGGATCTCATTGCATCCATGATTCCCATGATACCACATGTAAGACTTCACATGAGAAAAATACAATGGTATCTGAAATCTCATTGGCACCAACACCAACATCCTTTGTCTTTTGAAATCGCACTGCTGGGGTTTGTCATAAGATAACTCACTTGGTGGAAACAGCAACTATCCCCTTCTCCTTCCCTGTTCCAAGGCAGTCATTCACCACAGAAGATTGAGACTTTGCTTGGGGAGCAGTTTTAGGAGAGATGAAAGTGCAAGGTATATGGGACACCTAGGACAGATGCAAACACATTAATATAAAAGAGATGCTTCCCATGATCAACACGCTCAACTCTCTAAATCATCTTTGGTCTCCGGGACCTCTTCAGGTTGTAACAGACAATGCTGTACTCAAGTGTTGCAATAACCAGCAAGGAAGAACCTGGTTATACCCCTTTGCAGACTAGCCATGTTAGCTTGGGATATAGATTCAAAGCATAATATCACTCTACAGGTGTCCTACCTTCCATCACAGCAAAATTGTGTGGCAGACAAGCTGATCAAGACAAGGGGAGAACTTCATGTATGGAAACTAGATCAGGGGTCTTCAAGATTTGACCCGTCTGTTAGGAGTTCCTCAAGCAGATCTATTTGTCTCATCTCTGAACAATCAGCTGGCAAGATTCTGCTCCAGGACTCCATGGAAGAAATCCTGTAAGATAGATACCTTTTCTTTTCCTTGGACAAGAATGTTTTTGTATATCTTTCCACCCTTTCCAGTGATATCCAGGGTACTTCTGAAGATTCAGTGAGAATCCCCCAAGATCATTGTGGTGATTCCCTTCTGGCCCAGGCAACAGTGTTTCTCCCTTCTTTTGGAAATGGCCAGGGGCAATTACTGCAAGCTTCCTCACAAACTGCATCTACTCACACAAGAACAGAAGGTTTTGATACCCTGACATCAATCAACTTCATTTGACTGCCTTTATGATAGGGTCTTAATTCTTTTTAGGCACCTATTTTCTGAGGATGTGCAGCAGGTGCTACTGGAGGCAGGAAAGCCTTCTATTAGAAAATCATATATTAGCAAATGGAAAAGGTTTTCTAGTTGGTGCAAACAACAACATAGCCAGCACCCATTCAGGACTAGTTGTTCTCTAGTTTTACTAATAATTGTGTGAGTTACTATCCTATGGCCATTCTTACTTATCCATCAAGGTTCATATATCTGCCATTTCAGCATGTCTGTCTATGGATCATCCTCTTTCAATGCATTTTCATATCAAAATGTTTTTGAAAGGGATTTTGCATAAGAGGTCTCCAAGAAAACTGGTGGTCTTTCCTTGGGATCTTTATTTTGTGTTACAGAAGCTCAAACTTTCTCTATCTGAACCAGCTAAACTGGCTGACTTGAGATCCCTTACATGGAAAACAATTTTATTGATTGCTCTGACCTCTGAAAAAAGATACATGAATTGCAAGCTCTTATGGTGAGTCTACCCCATCTCATTTTCCACAGAGACAAGGTTTCTTTGAGATTAATCCTTCTTTTATGCCTAAAGTGGTATTTGAGTTTACTTTAAACCAAACTATTCATCTCCCTGTTTTCTTTCCTGAATCTAAAAATGAGGGAGAAAGGATACTCCATATTTTGGATGTCCACAGACAACTCACGTATTATCTTGACAGAATTAAATCTTTCAGATCTTTGGATCAATTGTTCATTTCTTGTTGAAATAGATTATTTTCGAATAGATGCCTAAGGCTTTTATTTTTTGTTATACTCAACCAACAAAACTATTCAAGGCATGGTTAAGGCCCACTCTATCAGGTCTTTGATTCACCTATATGGCTTTTTGGAAAGAATTGAATTCTTCAAGTATTCTAGAAGCTGCAACTCGGTCCTCTGTACATACTTTTACAAAGCACTACTGCTTGATTCCTTTTCTGGGTCTAGATCAGGCTTTGCTAGGACCATTTTCCAGGGGCTCCCGCTCCCTTTCCCCTCTACTTCACAAATGTAGTAATCTAGGGTAATCTACCCATATAGCTAAGGTTACTGCAGCAGTGATTAATATGAAGAATGTAGTACAGTTGTGTAAGTAAACTTACCATAATAGTAGATGTTTGAATGTTCACTGCTGCAGTAGCCACTCCCTCCCTCCATCCCCCTTGTTTTTTGGTGTGCTGCTTATGCCAGGGTGTGAAAATATATTTTTTGTTGTTCCTAGCATTCTGCTTTTGGGGCTCAGCCTCCCTTTCTATGTTGGCATAAAAGCTCTGAAGGGCTTGGCACCTAAACCTATCTTTTTAGTTAGCTCAATTTGACCTGACTGATGGTTTGGGCACACGGAAGGTGCTCTGAAGCTTTGGAAGCTGCCTGGCTGTTATACCCTATGCAGGATATAACCCATACAGCTAAGGTTACTGCTGCAGTAATCACTGGAGATCTACTGTTATGATAAGTTTACTTACAAAACTGTACTTTAGTGGTTACAATCTCTGCTTCCTGATGATATGTGTGAGGTGGCATCTGACATTAAAAGAAATTGTACAGCAGTAGGTGAATTATCACAGCTTCAACACTCAGGAAAAAATTGATCACTTTAGAGTAGATTGCGATGTCATACAGGCCTAGGTTGACATGTGTCACCCACAGACAGAAATTCTAGGAATGTGTGGCATTCCAGTGCCTGTGGAGAGAAAAATCAGTATAGCTGCTTCTGTTCTAGCTCCAGGGACTTTTCAGAGAAAATACAAGAGACACGATGGGTATTTTTCATGCCTCCCCCTTATGAACATTTAACAACTTCCTCAACACAATGCTTTTAGATGTGGAGGAGCAATTATGGTTTCTTAACACACTACAGGAAATCTAACACTACATATGCTTTCTAGAGGTGTAGCTGGTTCATCTAGCACCCTGTGTTGGTCTCATAAACTAGAACCACAACCCTCTCAGCTCTTAAAGTGAATACAAAATAAATAAATAAAAGACTTCTGTAAAACTCCAAGAAGCCTACACCACCCAGTTCACATGCTCCCTACCCCCGCTCTTCAAGTGAAGTGGAAAAAAAAGATACTTCTAGCGGCATACTAGCCAGGTGGCCAGACGCATACCCCCTCCTTCCTGCCCCAGCTCTGTAATGGAAGAAAAAAAAAAAGGTAGGAGCTTTCCATCTCCACCTCACATCAGCTGTGAGGCAATTAAAAAAAAAAGTCTGTGATCAGGTACCTGAGGCTCCTGAAGTGCAGGAGCCAATCAGGTCTATTTCTTTGCCCTACCCCCGACCCTGCTTTCTCACATTTTACTAGTGGGGGGAGAAAGAAATAAGCAAATCATTTTTCTTCTTTAAACTGTAGCAAACTGCTTCCTACAGTCTGTACCCCAGCTCAGGCTTTACCTAAAAATAATAATAAAATAAAAAAAGAAAAAAAAGAGAAATTTTTTTTTACTTTTAAACTGTAGCAAATTGCATGACACGTTTGTAGCAAGCAGTTGCTACAGTTTATACCCAGCACATATAACATTCAGATTTTTGTTAAAAAAGAGGGAAACAAATATTTTTTTCTTTTATACTGTAGCAGGAAGTTGCTACAGTTTAGACCACATAGGGAGCACTACAGACTCAGGACTGACCACAAATGCAATACAGCTTTTAAAAGTCAGTATGCACTAAAAAGCAATCAGAATCAGTCTTAGATAGCAGACTGTGCTCATTAACACTTTGCATCCTGGGTAGTTGCCTCCTTTGCCCCGCCCAAGCTATGCCACTGGCACCTTCTGTGACATTGCCTGTCTCCCTGAAATACTGGCTTTCATAGATTGCTCACATGTATTAATATACGCCCTCCACCTGGCCCATGGCTGCAAAAGGTTTGTAAACAGGAAGTGCTTTTTTATGAACTACCAGGTAGTGTATGATGCACATGGGATCATAACCAATGTGTCCACACAGCAACCATGCAGCTCATATATATGGGACATATATCAACTATATTACCACTTCCTAAAGAGTGACATTCTACAGGGATTTCTATTTGGTAAGTGCAGGCACTGTGACTTATGTTAATGTATTATGTTACATTAATACTGTATCCAAATGTATTAACATCTCTACACATGTGTTGATAATCTGTTACAGGTGATACTGGATACCCATTAGAGCCCTGGCTTATGCTGCCCATAAGGAACCCACAGATCATGGTTGCACTCTGGTATAACACTGCACATGCATAAACCCACAATATTGTAGACCCAGTGTTCTGCTTGCTCGAAGCTTGCTTATGCTTCCATGATATAGCTGGAGGGATAATCCAGTATGACCCTTTCACAGCCTTCAGGTTGTTCCTAGCATATTGCAAAGTGTGCTGGTGAGGAAACAGACTGGGCAGCCCCAGGTTACTGTTATGGCTAAACTGCACATGCACACTCATGTGCACACACACACACACACACACACACACACACACACACACACACACACACACACACACACACACACACACACACACCTCCCAACAAGGAAGACACCATTAACACCATCATCTGACAAGAGTGAGGTACAACAGCAACAAGCACACCACCCTTCTACAGACTCCAACAGGTTTTGTACATGGCAAAGCACATGAAGTGGTGATATCTACTCAGACCTTTTGGCCCTGCTAAGCACACAGTAACAGGGCAGTCTTGTAAAACAAGTATCCAGTATGACCCTTTCACAGCCTTCAGGTTGTTCCTAGCATATTGCAAAGTGTGCTGGTGAGGAAACAGACTGGGCAGCCCCAGGTTACTGTTATGGCTAAACTGCACATGCACACTCATGTGCACACACACACACACACACACACACACACACACACACACACACACACACACACACACACACACACACACACACACCTACACCTCCCAACAAGGAAGACACCATTAACACCATCATCTGACAAGAGTGAGGTACAACAGCAACAAGCACATCACCCTTCTACAGATTCCAACAGGTTTTGTACATGGCAAAGCACATGAAGTGGTGATATCTACTCAGACCTTTTGGCCCTGCTAAGCACACAGTAAAAGGGCAGTAGAACAAACACGATGCACACATTGTTAACATTAGGATATGCTGGTGACTGCATGGTCAGGCCACACTGTGCATCAGATATTCCCATATATAATTCATAGGAGAGAGGATGGAGTGGGTCACATTTATTATCCTGTTGCATGTGCACGTGTGACTAGGAAAACAATGACATATGCCTGTTAACACAGACACACACACACACATACACACACACACACACGCACACACACACACACACACACACACACACACACACACACACACACACACACACACACACACACACACACACACACACACACACACACACACACACAAGATGAGGAAGCATATCACAGTGGAGATGGACACTCTTGAGGTGAGTGGACACTCTGTGTCAATGATAATTACTCCTTGAAATGGGGTGGTGGTGCTGCTACATGAAAGTGACTCTGAGGTCACTCTGTTGGCATGGTATACCGGAACTTTTGATCTCCCATGACAAGAATGGTGTGTAATTAAGGGGCCATAAATTAGATGTAGTCTACTAGTAAGGTGTTGCAGCAGTGGTGGTGGCTGGATGCTGTCACCACCCACAGCAAGGGATAGGAGAGTGTTGTATTCCTCCCCAGGTAAAGACTGTGTATCTTATGATCATTCCCCCTGCACAGATATCCCAAAACATTCCCTACTACAACCTAAGATAACACTACCAGTATGGGCAGTGATGATGGCATTGGCAATCTTCCACATGGAGGTGGAGACAGAAGAGGTATGTACCACCATAGGCCTCATGAAACTAATTGGGATAGTGTCTCTGGACTACATGCCTTCATGGAGATTCTGGCAGAGCTGGGTGACATCTTCATGAATGTCATGCAACACAGGAATCAGCTCCATGCTGGACATGGGTGTGTCTTATTTTGTCTGGATGATAGTTTTGCCTATATTTTGATTGATCCTAAGTGATGCTTGCATGCCCGAGGTCAAAAAAGTCATGGGATGGGGGTCATCAAAATGTGCAATGCTGTGTTGTGGTGAGTATATCCACATGAGACACAGTGCAGTCATCCATTGCTGCAGCTACTGATGGATGATCACTGGCACTTGGAATCATGGCAAACCGCTTCCTCACTGAAAAATGTACAACTTCACATTCATGTGTGGATGAGACCAAGCCTACATTATGTACCATGGAGACAGACAGTGCCACTGTGTTATCTGACTTGGATGCAAGAACTTGTATCCCATCATCATCATCAACCACTGCACAGGTGCTGACATCAGTTTGATGTCCTGTTTCAGCCCCTACAAGTGTCACCACAGTAGGGGTCTAAGCCACCTCAAAGTGAACACGAGCAGCTGTGCTACAACTGAGACCTTGTGACATGACAGAAGTGCCATACAAACCCATCTTACCTCTGCTACATTCTGATATGGCGGGATACCTGATGCTCCTATGAATAAACACATGCAGGATATTGTGTGGTCACTGTACTATTTATTTCTCCACTGATGCTGTACAGAAATCTGCAGTATACACAACTTTCCTGTTGCATCACCCAGTAAGACATTTGGGGACAATGGTTCATCCTGATGCCAGTATCGACTCCTCCAAAGATGATCTCAGAACCAATGTCTTCCTGCAGAGACACCAGGCACTTTTTTGCTTCTGATAGCTTGGTGCTCCCATCTGTCTCCCCATCTGCTTGTGGCTGTCCATTCAGTTGCTATGGAATGTGCTTTTGTTTTGCATGGCATGGTATAGCAGTATAATTTTATAGACACTGCTGTAATTTGCAGCTGTGTCCCTCACAGCATTTTGGCTTACATTTCTATTTGCTTCACCTTGTCCCATAAATGCAGAACAGCACTATTTCTCCACAATAGGTACCATCCATGTGTCCTGAGTGCCTATGTGAGGCTGCCAGCTCAGCTAGCTGGAATTTTGTAAATAATTCTATGTCATTTGTGAAATATTAATATGATTCATATGCTTGTCTTACAAATGTAAGAAAACTATATGTTATGTGGATATTAAACTACTGGCGCAGAAGTGTGTGTTGAACTGTATTTTATGTAGTGAGCTTCAAGAATGCAACCACAGTGTACCCTACTAGAAAAGAACAGAAATGTAGATAAACTATATGCCTATGCAAATTTATGTTTTCTTGGTAGAGGCTGGAACATACAGAGTTAACTTGCAAACCCTCAAGAAAAGCAAAGAGTTTTATGACTGAGTTTATCTCAATTTCAAGCCAGCTAGGAGACAGGATGTCTACAGCTGGAGGTTTCTTTCTATTGTCTGGAAACAGAAATAATTACAGGTTTCAAATGTAAAAGTGTTTTTAACTGTTTTTATGACTTCCAGTTCTAGGCAAACTTCTGAGAGATAAGTATTTTTCACAGAGAAATGTTAAATTATGTTGGTATCTGTTAGCCTGGGAACTGAAGGCAAGTGCAAATAGTTATGATATCCAGCTGACCCAGCAGTAATGTGTTGTTATTAATTTAAGAACCATCTCTCAGAGAAAGTCTGTGCATTTTGTATTTGTCTTTGGACCTAGAAACATCCTCTCATCAGCACATCTGCCTTGCTAATACTAAGTACTAGATTACAGTAATCTCTCTTAGAGATAGATAGGAATATAGTAAGATTAGTTTAGATGTTTTCTGTATTTATGTGAGACTGTCCTGCAATGTTGTTTTAAAATATTTTCTGTGATTCTAAACTCTGTTGTCACTGTGTTGAGTTATTGAATATTGTCTTGTTCTTTTATTTATTATTAAATATATTTAAACATTTTAATTGAGGCTGGTTTGTTTAGAGATAGTTAATCTCTTAGAGTACTTGCATATGTATCTGGTGACACTGTACAGGCCACTCCAATAGCTTTAAAAATCTTGGTCACACTTACGATATGGATAATAGTAGCATTACAAAGTAGAATTGGTCACCCTTTATAAGGGCCTTATAGTAGCTGATAAGTAGTGGATGGTGGCATCTGGTACTACTGTATAATCTGGGTAGAAGGGGCCATAGCTAGTGAACCTGTGTCAACCTTCCCCAGGAGTGTCTGTGTGTTTGAATATAAGTCAAGTCTCAAAGTATGTGTGTGTCAGCTACTTGGGCAGGGACATGAATTACTGGTTGGACAGAGAGGGTACTGGAGGTTTTGGCTTGACCACTCGGCTAAGTTCTTAATCCTATAGTTGTGCCAGTGGCTGCCCATTCAGTTGCTATGGAAGTCTTATTGGGGGTCTGGAGAAAGAAGGAAAAAAACAGCATCAGACTGTGATCTCTGTGTGCTCTTAAGGGAAATTGTACTTTACTTTACTGTGTGTGTACTTGTCATCCTCCCAATGTGCATGTCCCTCACTGGTGATAGTGGTGAGGATTGGGGGTCCTTGATTACTGGGCCAGTACAGGGGCATCACGGCCTGTAACAGGCCACCATTTTCAGCAGGGCTGAAATTCCCCAGCTTCTACTGTCCAATGCATCTTGCAGAAATGCAGAGACCTGGGAATGCATGACAGAATCTATAGTACTTGGTCTGCTAGGATAACCGCCACAGACAAAAGGATAACTTAGTTATACCATATTATAGTCATGAGAACAGCTATGAGGATATGGCATACCATAGCTGAAGGGACAGATATGGGAATTCATACAAGTGTACTTGCTACACATTGGTACATTAAAACTCCCCACACATCAGTTAGGACCTAGTTCCTCTCATCTTCCTATCTCAAGAATCAGAGACAAAGCAAAATGTAAAGGAAGTTGGGACAAATGCTGAAATTCAGGAACAATTTTTAAAGATTTCTCTAATTAATTTAAAAAAACTACTAGAACAACGGGTCTTGCATCAGCATGCATTTTCTGAACAATAAGAATTATGAAGTGGAAACTTTTGGCATTATTGACTGAATTTTCTTCTCAGTGATTTACCAGGAAATCAAACATTTTATGAGGGGTAGGGGAAAAAATATGAGGCAAAACAGAGATTGTTCTGCAAAATCAGGTACATATGAAAGGTATGGGACCAAAAGATATGTATAAGGTAAGGCAGTCATCTTTCCAGCCAACATTAGGGGACAGCTTGAGAAACACTGGTTTCATAACTCCAACAGAGTGGGGGTGGAATTCCAATGTCAGGCATAAAATTGCCATACTCAAAACTGTAGGCCACCATACAGATTGCACAGACCATATTCTCACCATAATTAGTCACTGACATATACATTACAGGTTGTCCTGATATCATGGGGTAACCTGTTGCCAGTAAAGTCTACATGCAATATACACATGCAGGTACACATATCAGTAATGCCGGCTTTATGTAATGTAACTACAGTTCACAGGCTAACATTTTATTCTTCATGAAAATACCATTTAATCAGCCTACTCGTGAGGTTGTGGCAGCTTCTACTGTTGTTCCCTGTTGGGGGGTGTCTGAATGCTGTGTGAAGGAGAGCAAGACTGTGGTCTATCTCCTTTATGGGCAGTTTGTGGAGTGGCTACTTGGTCTATGGGATGGTCTAGTCAGAAAATTAGATAGCTGGTATAAATTGATTGAAGAGTGGACCTCAGACACATGCATTACCATGACAGGGGAACAGTGCAGGCAAAGTTATAATGGTCCCCAACACTGCAACATTGAGAATCTCCTTGTATAAGAAGTGGAGGTTAGGCAATAATCCCCTGAATAGTGTTGTACATGGATAGCATTGCATTTTCCTTGTTTAAGTTTGGGACTGCCGTTACTACTTGCAGATAGCTGTCAAGGTCAGCAGAGCAAATATATGTGGGTGACTTTATGGAACTTCGATATCAGGTAGAGATGGTTCATAAGTTATTATTCACATAGTCGAGGAAACTATTGAGGAGCCTAGCCTAGTTTCTAAATTGACCCAGACCACTATCTGATTAATTGACTTGCTCTGAGTCAAATAGGAAAATGCAGGTTGAGGGAATTAAACACATTGGATTACAGGAAGCAGTTTGTTAACACCTGATAGCCTTAATCTTCTGTTTTCTCTGCTAACTGCCAGATTAAATGGTCTGAATGTAGGACTTCATGGAATATGCTAACTACATTTATTGTGTGTTTCTGCAAGGACCTGCTATGGAGTTGAGTTATGCTGGGCCATCTCAGTGTGCCTTCACACTACCTGGTGTATCTGTGTGTAATAGGGACATATTTATGTGCAACTATGTTAACATATGCACAGGGCACACTGTAGCAAACTAGGGTGGGGTGAGAGGATAACTGCCCCAGGTGCAAAGTGTTGGGGGTGTGTGATCAGCTGATCCCAGTCTTTCTTTGATGCAGTACTGGCTTTTAAAAGCTAGTATTGCATATGTGGCCAAACTGGAGCTCTGAAGAGCTCCATGTATGCTCTAAACTGTAGCATTGCTACATTGTAGCAAGTAGTTTTCAATTTAAAAGTAAAAAAAAAAAAAAATATATATATATATATATATATATATATATATATATATATATATTTAATTAACTAAAACCTGAGCATTATTGCACTCTGTTCAGGCAGGGCACAGACTGTAGCAACTATTTGCTACATTTGTAGCAAGAAGTTTGTAACAGTTTAAAAGAAGAATTTTTTTTTTTAAATAAAATATGTTGAAGGTGGTTTGGGGGAAGGGCACAGAAATGGGACCTAAATGGCTGGGGCAGGAGGGAGGGGAGGCATGTTGTGCATCGGGTCACCTGGTTGGTGTGCCTGTAGAAGAAACATCCATTTTTTTGCTCTTCGGTAGAAGAGCTGGGGAGCTGTAGATCTAACTGATTACTGAGCTGATCACTACAATGTAGTGACTGGCTCATAAGTAAAATTTTTTTTTGCCTAGAGTTGAACTGAGGGAGTGAGTTGCTAGTTGAGCCAGCTACGTTTCTGTGGGCACACATGTGTCATGCGGCTAATGGGATACACTTATTGGGCGATAACTTGTACATGTTGTTCTGACATCTCATCTTACTGTTGTCACAGTTCTCTGATGTTGGACATTCACTTTTAGCATGAACAGAAACAGACAGTAATCATGTTGTCTACTGTAGCATACAGGAGAGACTAGTGGCCAGTTAAGTCTGCTGTTTTAAATACATTCAGTTCGTTGTCAGGACAGATTAATTCATGAGATACATTCTGTTGTCTCTCATCCCCGCAGGTCTGCGTGATAAATGTGCTGAACAGGCAGCTCAGCCGTGGCCCTCCTGTGCTGTAGCTTTTGCTGTAGCACCGAGGAACATGTTAAGACTGGGAATGCTTCACTGGGGGGGGGGGTCTAGCCATTCACTGACAGGTATTCCTGGTAACATTTTCTGAGGTGGCCCAATCACAGCTGGGGCAGACACAGAGGCTGTGGTGGAGAGAGCAGTGGGTAGGTACATGGAAAGCATTTTGTAGCAGATAGAAGTTTTTTTCACCAGACCAACACTGAACACTGTACCATTGGGGGTGAGTGTGGTCCATACCACCAACCAGCCTAATCTATCATCCGGTGATGGATCACACTATGGTGCCCTATGGCTTTGTCCAGATTTCTTGTTCTAAGGGGTTGAGAAGTATGCTAAGGCTACAGTGGGATGAGGTAGCAAATGGCCAAATGGCATGCTGCTGCTTATTCCCCACACTATCCTCCAAACAACCTCTTGTGTCACCCTGAATATCCTTGTAAATTATCTAACCCTCACAATTAGCATTTGTCCACCATGTTTTTGACACTTTCCACTATGCCTCACATCCTAATGTACACACATCCAGCCCAGTTTGTCTGTGCTTATCTATGTGTGTGTCTGTCCCTGCTTTTCTTTTCACCCCCCTTCCCTTCTCTTCTCTTGTTATAAAGCAGAAAATGGGTCCTATCCCCACTAAAATGTGGCTTTACCTCCTCTTGATCCTGCATACATCTATATGGTGTCTTCTGTGTATCCCTCTGCTGGCTTCCTTCCCATTTTTGTCCTCCTCTTTTATGCAGCTGATAGGTGTCCACATATGTAACATTGTCAAATGTGACATATGTGGACACCATAAGACTGCAGTTGCAAATATTGTGCAGCTATAGAGCTTTACATAGTGCTTTTGTTGTCTTGCCATTAGACATGCTAGACATGCACATTTACTTTTCTACATATACCATACCTCTCAACCTCTTAGCACATGAACTCTGGACAAAACCTGACATAATGGGGAGCAAAGGTGTAAAAACAGGGACATTTTTTAAATATTGCTCTTATAAACTTAAAACGTTGCTAGAATAACAGGATTTGTGTTAGCATGCATGTTCTAAAGGATATGAAGTCTGAAATTCACATGCATGTCATTATTTAGTGACTTTAATTCTCAGATCATCCCACTGATTCATCAAAAACACATAATTTTTATGAGGAACAGACCAAAGAATATGAGACAAAAATCTGGACATTCTGCTAAAATCTGTGCAGTTGAGAGGTATGACATATACTACTTGATTTTGATATGTGATGTTCTGTGAGTTCACATTTTTAATTTCTTGCCATATCCATGCAATGTGACACATGGCCCTTGATGGATTCTGCCTTGTACTTCTGGGCATATTTCACTTCACAAATGTGTCTGCTTACACAGCTGCAGTGCTGTTAATATATACACCTCAGACTGCAGCTACTTGTACAGGAGTGTTCTCTGTCTTGCATTGGATATTTAATTACTACCTTCATTGCTATGCAGTGCTACCAAGCTGTGAAAACCTTGAGGAGAAGTACTACCAGTGTGTACAAGGCAAGTTGTGTTACAAATGTCAGCTTTCATGGGTAAAAAAAAAAATAAAAAAGACTTGATTAAAAGGAACTAAAACAATGGCCTGGATTCAGAGAGGTTACTGCATTCAGAGACATTCAGTGTGTTATGTACATATGGTAACATACACATCTTTTGTTCAAAGAAGTGCAGCACCACAGTGCACTGTCTGTGGTCTTGCTAGATGCTAATGAAGCACTCCAGAGGAGAGGCATATGTCTCCCCTGGAACTGCTTGCAGTGAGGCATTTACACAGCTGAGTGATTATGTAACTTAACATGGCCTTTACTAATTGGTCAGGTAATGAACACCACCACATGACGGAGTGTTTGAGTATGTGCATGTGAGAGGCGGCTTGAGTGATTATATGTGGGAGTTTGTGTCTGACTGGGAGATTCAAAGATTCATAGAAACCTTATTGTCATTTAGGACCACACAAGTGCAGCCTAAACGAAATTACAAATGTCAGCTCACAAGAGAAATGCAGTGCAAATAATGTAGATACAGCGGTATCAAATAATAACATAAGAAACAAAATAACGTGCACGACATGCAAGAGGGAGTTCACACTACATAAACACATTCAATACCCATTACTCAGTGATAAATAATAAATACCCACCACCAAACCCCTACACTGTTAAGATAAAAAATAAATAGAGTCTAGTGAATAGCAGCTGTTTAGTTATTGCACTTGTTAACCTTAGATGTGAACTGTAAAAGGAGGCACCAGAAGACGACCAGAAAATAATCCACTTTTTAATGGAAGTGCACAATAGGACACAAACATAACAACGCATTAACTAAATCACCGCATTTTCATCAAAGTAACTTCCTCAGATGAGTGTGCCAACATCTAAAACTCAGTTTATATATACAGGAAATCCCAATCAAGCAATCAAACAATTAGTTACCATGCCTACCCTGTAAAGGTGCCTGTACTTGAAAATGTGTATATACAAGTTTTTAAAACAAGTAAAATGTGTAACAGATAACATATTGACATTCAGTAATAAAATATGTGCACGTATTTGTTTAATTTATCATACTAAACTCAGAAAAATCTTTATTTAATACTTATAAAATGATTAAAAGATTTAAAAATGTGTTTTAAAATCATGTTAAAACGTCATGAAAAAAAACAATGCAATAGCACCTTCTGCTGCATGAACTGAAAATTACATTTAAAAGCACCACAAATATTAAAGGTTAGCTGTCCTAAGCTTTAAAACAGGCTTTAATAATACCATATAGGTTCATAGGTAGGTACTAGGCTATCAGCCCTAGCTTAGCATAGCCAAAAAATGTACCCTGGCTTTCGCCACCCAAGAAAATTATTTTCCTGTGCCCCTGTCGAGCAGAGCCACAGAAGTGATCCCCGGGGTGAATTTCCCATTTCCTATCCAATCATCAAGATTTTTCTTGAAGAGTGCTAATGAGGAGCTCTGTTTGACATAGATAGGTAGTCTGTTCCAGAGTATGGGAAGTCTCTGGCCCATACAAGCCTAGCCAAAAAATGTACCCTGGCTTTCACCACCCAAGAAAATTATTTTCCTGTGCCCCTGTCGAGCAGAGCCACAGAAGTGATCCCCGGGGTGAATTTCCCATTTCCCATCCAATCATCAAGATTTTTCTTGAAGAGTACTAATGAGGAGCTCTGTTTGACATAGATAGGTAGTCTGTTCCAGAGTATGGGAAGTCTCTGGGACAGGAATCTATCCCTCCAGCATGTTCTGTTTATTGTGGTGACAAGGTTTAGGTCCCTAGAGTGTGTAGCTCGGAGGGATTGGGATTTCTTTAAGTGAAGCATGTCCAACAGCTCTGGGTAGCTTTGTATGTTGGGCAGAGATCGCCCCTGAGTAGGCGATATGTGATGGAGTAAAGCTGTAGTTTTTTGAGACGGTCTGCATAGGGCATCTGTTTGAGGCCAGTAATCCTCTTTGTGAGGTATTTCTGTGGTCTTTCCAGTTGTTGTAGATGTCTTGTGAGGTACATACCAAAAGGGGCATTGTACTCTATAATTGGTGTCATGAGTGATGAGTAGAGGGGAAGAATGACCTCTTTTTTTCTGGATGAGAATCCTTTTCTGATGAGATGAGCCATGTAGAAGGATTTCCTGACCACTGTGGCAATGTGATTATCAAAGGAGAGACTACTGTCCACCTGGGTCCCAAGGTCTCTTATCACATTTTTGGCATTAAGTAGACTACCAGCTATGTGGTAGTTCATGGGTACAGAGTTTTTACTAAAGGGGATGACAATGCACTTTTTGGCATTGAGCTTCAGGCCATGGCTTTGACACCAGGTATCTGTCTTAGTGAGGCCCTTTTGTAGTTTGTCTACATGGTTAGGAGTTTCGATTATGGCTCCTAGTTTGCAGTTATCTGCAAACTTTGTTAGCCAAAGACCTTCCATGTTGGTCTGCAGCTCAGAGAAGTAGATACCAAACAGGAGAGGACCCAGGACTGAACCCTGTGGTACTCCACTTGTCACTGGTCTGATGTCAGATTTGGAATCCGCTACTTTCACAGTGTGGGTTCTGTCCATGAGCCAGTTGGCAACCCATCTTGTGACATAGGGATTTATACCTAGTTTAGTGAGCTTATCTATAATTCCAGAGTGAGGGATGGTGTTGAAAGCCTTGGCGAGATGTAGATAAGCTGTGTGAACCATTTTACCCTCATCTATGGCTTTGGTGACTGCTTCAAAGAAGTCAATCAAGTTTAGGAGACATGATCTGCCTTTTACAAATCCAAACTGGGTAGGGTCCAGAGTTTGGAGATTACCAATGTCTTTGTTTATGAGTTCCACGATGATACGTTCCATGGCCTTGCAGACCAGGCTCATCAGGCTAATGGGGCGGTAGTTCCCGGGGTCCGTCGTGGCTCCCCCTTTGTGGAGTGGGATAACCGTCGAGGTGCGCCATTCAGTGGGTACAAAGCCTGAGGTGAGGCTATGATTGAACATGGTACTTAGGCAGGGTGCCAGTTCGTTCTCTAGTTCGTGTAGAACGCAGCCTGGGATATTGTCAGGTCCCATGGATGCTGTGTTCTTGGCTTTGGAGAGTGTGATTTTTACCTGTGCAGCCATGATTATAGGAACTTTGCATTCTTCCGGTATAGAGATGGGCCCTCTAGGGGGTGAGAGGGGGGTAAAGTTAGCACTGAACCTATCTGCTAGGATGTTGGCAATATCAGTTGGTTCTGTATATTTAGTGCCATTGTGCTGTAACTCAGAGCAGATCTGAGTGTTCCCATTTAGATTCTTAACATAGCTATAGAATGCTTTGTCATTCAGACTGGGAAACTTGTTGGCTTACAAAATCAGTTGCCAATACAACTCCCTGTACTCCAAACGTGTTTCCCAAGCAACACCTCTTGGGTCAATAGGTACCACTTCCACTACAAAGAAATAAAACCCTGCATCTACACAATCTTGTGTATGCTTATATAAAGCATTATTTATATTTTTTCTCCTAATATCATAATTATGTTCATACATTCTCATTTTTAATTTTCTTTCAGTTTTTCCTATATAAAAAGTATCACATTTGTTAACTTTAGATGTGACTCAATATAGCCATCATATTGCATAATAGTAATGCTGGCAGTAATTGCTCAGAGCAGCAGGATTAAATGAAAAAAAAGAGGCTTCAATGTATCAGGTATTATGGTTGGTGTCCATATTAATAAGTCTCACAGCTGTAGGATACAAACTGTTCCTGAATCTGGTAGTCCTACAGCAGAAGCTGTGGTACCTCCTTCCAGACGCAAGTTGTGAGAACCATTTGGGGGCCGGATGGGTTGAATCAGCAAGTATTTTATATGTTCTCTTTCTTGTTCTTGTAAAGAAAAGTGCCTGAATTTTCCTTCCATACTCCCTCTTTGCCTCTTTGATGCCCTTTTTCAGAATTGAAGTGGCCACCTTTAACCTTTCTTTGTCATTTGCCCTGAAGGCTGTGTTACTTTCCCTCGGTAGCTCATAGACATTCCTGATGAGCCAGGGCTTCTGATTAGCTCTTACAGTGATGGCTTTCATGGTAGTTAGATGCTCTATGCATTTATTTATGTAGGCAAGAACTAATTCAGTACAGAAGTCTATGTCTAACTGGGAGGTTTGTGCCCAAGATTTTCTCAGCCACCCTCACCACCCTCTGTAGTTTCTTCTTCTCAGCAGCTGTGCAGTTGCTGAATCATGCTAGGAAGTTGCTAGTGAGGATGGTCTCGATAGCCCCCCCCCCTGTAAAAAATGGTAAGAGCAGACAGTGGGTGCCTGACCTTTTTGAGCTTTCGCAGGAGGTGAAGCCTCTGTTGAGCCTTCTTGACTATATGGTTGGTGTTAGCAGCCCAGGAGAGATTATCAGAGATGTGAAGGGCCAGGAACTTGATTGTTTTGACTTTCTCTACTACCTCCCCTTTAATAGTGAGTGGTGGGTGAACTGTTACCTTTCTCCTGAAGTCCATAATAATTTCTTTGGTCTTATTAACATTCAGGTCAGATTGCTCCTGTCACACCAGGCAATCAAAGTGTTCACCTCATTCCTGTAGTTATATTCATTCCCACCGCTAATGAGACCCATTACTGTGGTATTGTCAGTGAATTTTATAATATGGTTTGACTTATGTTTTGCAGTGCAGTCATGGGTGAGGTTGGTGAAGAGCAAGGGGCTGAGCACACAACCTTGGGGAACACCAGTATTCAGGACTATGTGTTGAGAGGTGTTGTTTCCAGTGCATGTCCACTGGGGTCTACCAATCAGAAAATCAAGATTCCAGTTACATAGGTGCTTGTTTATTCCGAATTTCATGAGTTTATCCACCAGTTGCATCAGTATCACAGTGCTGAACGTAGAACTGAAGTTGATATACAACATCCTCACATAGTTGTTCCTCCCTTCTGGGAGTTTTAATACAAGGTGTAGTGTGATGGATATAGCATCTGCAGTTGATCTATTTGCCTGGTATGCAAACTGGAGTGGATCACAGGACTTAGGCAGACTCGCAGATAGATGTTTCTTCACAATCCTCTCAAAGCACTTCATGACATTTAAGGTTAAGGCTGCCGGCCTGAATTCATTGAGGCAGGTAGGGTTGATTTTCTTCAGAAGTGGGACAATACTTGTTTCCTTGAAACATGAGGGAACTTTCTCCATAGCAAGGGATGAGTTGAAGATGTCTGTCAGTACCAGACATAACTGATCAGCACACCCCTTCAACACCTTGCCAGGTATGTTGTCTGGTCCAGCAGCCTTCCTAGGATTCACCTTCTTAAGCTGAAGTCTCAACTCCTCGGAGTTTAAGGTGAGCACTGTCTCCTCTTTGTCAGTGTTTGTTTTAGAAGGTACAGTGGTGTTTTTCTCCTCAAATCTGCCAAAGAAGGAGTTCACTTCATTTAGGAATTCCAAGCTGTCATCACATTGGGGTGATTTGGACTTATAGTCTGTGAGCTGCTGTATCCCCTGTCATAGGCTTCTCGTGTCCCTCATGTCTTGGAAGCAGATCTGAATTTTCCTTCCATACTCCCTCTTTGCCTCTTTGATGCCCTTTTTCAGAATTGAAGTGGCCACTTTAACCTTTCTTTGTCATTTGCCCTGAAGGCTGTGTTACTTTCCCTCGGTAGCTCATAGACATTCCTGATGAGCCAGGGCTTCTGATTAGCTCTTACAGTGATGGCTTTCATGGTAGTTAGATGCTCTATGCATTTATTTATGTAGGCAAGAACTAATTCAGTACAGAAGTCTATGTCTAACTGGAGGTTCTGCATAACTGCTTCTTTGAAGACCTCCCAGCAGGTTGTATTGAAACAGTCCTGAAGGCAATCCATGGAACCCTTCTGCCACACTCTCATCTGTTTAGTTGTCATTTTTTCTCTGATCAAAGCCGTCTTATAGATAGGCAGAAGCAAGATGGCAGTGTGATCTGAGCTGCCTATGTAGGGGTGCTTCAAAGCTTTAAAGGCTCCTTTAATATTGCAGTAAGATTTGTCTAAGGTATTCTCCCCTCTGGTGGGGAAATCCACATACTGATAAAAATGGGGTAGCATATCTTAGCCCACAGATAATATTATGGAGTTTATTTTGAGCTTCAGTGGTGTTAGCACTAGGAAGGATATACACTGCTGTGAACATATATCCCACTGATTTCCCTTGGTACATAGAAAGGTCTGCATTTAATGTCAATATTTCCACATCTTTAGAGCAGTATGATTGAATTAGCTTACAGTTTTTGCACCATCTGTTATTAACATAGATGCATACACCACTCACTACCTTTAGCTTTACCACTCTGTGCTTTACAGCTATCTGCTCTAAAAAGAGTTAGCTCATCTAGGTTCACAGTTTGTCACTAATGTTACCATGCAGCCAAGTTTCTGAGAAAATGAACAAACAAGTAGCTAGCTGTAGGGGGGTTAGTGAGGGCAGGATGGTCTGATGTCTGAGTGAGTGAGTGTGTGTGTGTGTGTGTGTGTGTGTGTGTGTGTGTCTGCATATGGAATGAATGTGAGTGTACATGTGTGTGTGTGTCTGCATATGGAATGAATGTGTGTGTGTGTGTGTGTGTGTGTGTGTGTGTGTGTGTGTGTGTCTGCATATGGAATGAATGTGTGAGTGTGCATGTATGTGTGTTTTGTGTGTGTGTGTGCGTGCGTGTGTCTGCATATGGAACGAATGTGTGAGTGTGCATGTGTGTGTGTGTGTGTGTGTGTGTGTGTGTGTGTGTGTGTGTGTGTGTCTGTATATGGAATGAATGTGTGTGTGGGTTTGTCTGTGTATAATGAATGTGTGCATGTGTGTGTCTGTCTGCATATGGAACAGATGTGTGTGTGTGTGTGTGTGTGTGTGTGTGTGTGTGTGTGTGTGTGTGTGTGTGTGTAATGAATGAGTGTCGGCTGGGGTGGCTATCATACTTTCACACCTTCTGAGGCAAATGAGCAAAGCCTGCGACATTAGGTCTGCTGGAACAATAGCCAGCAGGAATATCTCTTTAACATTGTGCCTTTGTAGCACTTTGGGGTGGGGGAACTACTAGAGATAAGGGAATACTGACTGTATAGCTGCTGTGCTGTTAAAATAGCTCTCACTCCCTGTTGAGACAATCTTTTCATATACAATTATTTAAATACCTTAATGAATGGGTTGTGAAGAAACAACATGTTGAAAATAAAGGTAATTTCCAGAAGCAATGAAACAGCCTGTAGATTATTACCTTTATATTCTTAGTAGAAAGAACCTTGAAGAGCACATCCTTTTATCTGGAGTATGCTCTCTTGTGGTACTAATGTTTAGAGCTCATTTGTTTTTATAATTTAACTCAGAAGTAGTTCCATCCAGACAGATTGAAAGTAGTAAAATGATTAAAAATATAAATGGTGCCCAGCATTTGTACATATCAGTAACGAGCAGACACTTTTCAATCCTTTTGGGTGAAATATCTGAGCAATAAATAGTTCCATGATTGATGCAGCCTAGCCTAAATATAATACTATAGCCATTTGTCTTGTCATAACTCCTTCTATTTCACTTAAGCTATGTTTGTTATACAAATGGTAGCAAGCACACAGGACATTTATAATTATCATCTACTGTCTGCAAGTGCTTAGGTTACAAGGCTTCCATTTGGATTTTCGAAAGCTTCTGCACGGTTAATGAAGTGGGCCTGCATGTACATAACACCTGCTGGTGCCATTTACTAAAGTGCTGCAATTTATCTCTCGTGCCTAGAAGAAAAATGTACTGTTAAGACCAGACAGAATTCAGGGGAGTTATGGTGCCTGTGTGCTATCAGTCTCTATTATTTACTGACATGTCTTAGAATGAACCAGCCTTACTCACACCGTCACATACAGAAACACACATGCACAGGCAGACAGAAATTCAGATTGATGTGCACACAAACACAGACATACATGCACACTATATAGACAACATACATCTGAAACTTAAAATGTGAGATATTGCCTAATAAATCTAAATTTATAAACAAAAGCTGGTTTACTTGGAAACTTTTAGTACAAATGTTAAGTTAATCTCCATCAGCTTCAGAGAACAAAACAGCAAAAGACATACATGTAAGAAAGCTATGATACTTAAACCCAGTCCTGCCCAGATTGTGAACCATGCATTACATTTGCATTGCAGATTCACTGTGCAAACATATAGGTAAGAAAGGTGCTTCGGTCTGGGGTCATCACACAAGTGTATGCTGGTGATATAAATGCTATATACTATTGAAATGATTGTGTTTGTATAGAATTTATACTGATACCCAAAGTGGTGGCATGCTATAGCTGTTTAATCAAAAAGGGGCCAGATGGATACTTGAATTTAACATACTGGTCCTGCTTCATTATTAACTTCCTGCACAAAAAGGAGTTGCTGTCCTATCCTGTACACATGCCATTTTGCCATTTCCAAAAAGTTGTATGCTACTGTGAACTCCTGACCAGATCCTATTACTTTTGTGTTGACCTCTTGGGAAGACAGCATCCATAATGAGTTTCAGTCAGAGAAACTGGGTAGCTCTTGCACCTTACAAAGCTTCTGGGGCCCTATTCTGTGATTAGTTGTGTGACACTGAACACAGAGGCACATTTACAACCCACAGTAAATGGAACAGAATGTCTGTCATGTTGCATGTACAATCCATTAAATGAGGCTCAAGGATACATATATATTTGTGATTATTAATTAATTAATTTATTTCCAGTTTGATAACCGGGGAAGTCCACTGGGCCCGAAAGCCCATTTTCAGTGGAGGCCCGGGGACAAAAACTCCATATTACAAATACATTACACACATAAGGTTCTGTGCTCTAAAAACATAGCACATTTAACAGTTTAATTAGTTGGATTGCTCTCTTCTTTAACTTTTCATAAAAGTCATTGAAAACCTTCTTGTATATTTACTACCAGGCAAAATAGCTTTTTTTTTTTGTGCAACTCTTTCTTGCTTCACTGTGGGATCTTCAGAGTTAGTTAAAACATAAATTCCGTCTGCTGGCATTTTCAGCTCACACAGGAAAGAATTACTAAAAAGTTGAAATGCAATACCAAGCTTTCTTATCTCTTCATAAGGATCATATGTCAGATATTCAGAATCCTTCTCAGTCCAGTCAGCATTAAACTCTCAAAACGTTGGAAGGTGATTCCTATGGGTTGCACTCTTGAATTCCTGTTATTTCACATTTTCCTTTAGCTAACCATGTGTGAGACATTTATGCAGCGTCCTTCCTTTTATCTTTCTTCACAACCTTTACCATGTTATTCACTTAGTCCAGTTTACGTGACAATAGCTCTTATTTATTCCATACACTTCAGTGCACTCACTGTTTTACTTCTAAGTGCAGCTGGAACTCGGCTCAGAACTTTGACAACAGGTATAGCCTAAGATGAAATCTTAATATGATACTTTCCTTGCAGACAGCCAAAACCATCAAACAGGTCGGAATATGTTTGTAAGACAACAGCAGCTTGAGGTGCACATGCTGAGAATTATGTTTCCAAACGTTCACTGAAGTACTTTAGTGTATGTTTTTGAACACCATAAGGCTTTGCATTTGGAATATTAAAGACAGTTGACTGACCTTCACAATCATACAAAGTGCCCTTGCAACTGCTCTGAGTGAAAGTGCAACTGTTTTGATTAAATACATACTTTATATTAGCAATGTATTACTCTATTAACTTAATTTCTGCTTCAGTTTGCACTAGTTGAATCACTTTGTAACTGTACCGTATGAATTAATTTGATCATATCAAGTACTTTGCAAGCATTATAAACCAATGTATTCAGCTGCTTTGAGTACTTGCCTAAGGACACTGTTTGAAACCACAATTTTCCCTGTATTTGCAGTGAATTCAAATGGCTCCAGTAGGCTTAATTTAATGGCCTGAATATGTCAGAAGAGTAGATAGAGACTTGTATGCATTGCTAGACAAATTCAACACTGTAAGCATAGATTTAGAAATGTATTGCAATCCATAGCAGTATCAAGTGTAAAAGCAACACTTATGTAATTAAACATGTGGCTTTTCTGAATAACAATTGTCCTTGCTACTGTTCAGTGTTTGTACTGCATTCACAGTTTGCATGTTGAAAGCAGCCATCAACTCTCCAAATTTATCCTACTCATTTTCTTCTAATAAATTCAAATCTTACTGCAACACTTTATTTTGAGTTTTAAACATATTTGTGAAATGACCACTACAGCTCCAGTGGCATGGAGAGATAAAGTCTTGACTATAACCCAGGTGACTAGAGAAGGATTTCAGACTTGAACATTTGATGGAGTTGGCATGGGAACATGGGAATGTTTATCTTGGGAGGGAGGGAAATGGTCTGGGGCCATCAAATATGAGGTGAGACAATGCTGCAGTTCCATAGGTATGTGTTTGTCCAACAAGCCACTTACATACCTATATATATATATATATATATATATATATATATATATATATATATATATATACATGCACAGAAACATTTCAGGCAAGGCAATAATGCCCTTCTAGCCTGCCAATATACCATAACAGTCATTTCCAAAATAAATGTCAAAGTTGTTCTTAAAAATATGTGTACTAGTGTTGCTTAAATATAATTTTCTGGTCTCTTCCATGCATTAGATACTCTCTCTGAGAGCCAACCAGTACATCTCTCATTCCTTATTTCCTTCATAGGCTGTCTTATGATTTTCTGCTACTCTTTGATAACTCAAACATTCGCAAAGATAGTTATCTCTAAATACTCGAATAACATCTCCTCTTAAATATCTATATGAGATACATCATACTGTACAAGTATAGACATGTTAACCTTTCTTAATAACTTACATTCTCGTATTCATGAAAGCCCTTGGCATATTTTCTGCTCTTTTCAATTTACTCATACTTTTATTGTTATAAGGTTTCCTTAGCAGTATTCCATACTCTAATTTGGGTCTAATGTAACTTACAGGCAATGGTTTTATCATTTCTGATTTCCTAGACTGTATAAATCTTTTTATACAGCCTATATTTTCATAAAAATAATTAAACAATTGGTTGATATAATCAGAAAAATTCAAAACAATATCTATCTATTAATATGCCCAGGTTCTTAAATGAAAAAAAATAGGAGGGTGGCCTAATGGTTAAGATGTTTGCCTTACAAACACAAGGTACAGGGCTTGAGTCTCACAAGGGATAATTGGCTAGGCTTAAAATGGCTTGCAAGGGCAGTTATCCTAATACTAACCTATGAATCTACAGTTTCAACTACTGTGTGCTGTATTAAATACTCACCCTTCAATCTATATCTCCCAAATCTCATATGTTTAGTTTTCAATGTATTTATCAGTATATTATTCTCCTGTGTAGGAATTGTCAATTTAGTCAGGTTCCCTATTTGTAACACATGTAATCAGTTTACCCATTTTCAAGTTATCTGCATGCAGAAAGTAGAACACCACAATTGAAAAAGAAAGATCTGAAAGATACAAAATTAACAAGTAAGGACCTTGGACAGAGCTCTGTAGGACACCCTTACTGCAACCTAAAATTTCACCTGCCCAACTGCTGTATGATAGTTGCCATGTCCTATTTGTAAGACATGCAGCTTTCCATCTTATCAGGATTATGTCAATTTGTAATTGTTCTAATTTATTGATGAGGGTTTTGTGTATGACCCTAACAAAATTTATTTTTTATTTATTTAACATTTGTTTGCCAGGAAAGTCCAACTTGGAACAAGCCAATTTTCAGCAGAGGCCTAGGGAGAAATGATCAAGACACGTCTTTGCAACGTGGGAGGAAAGCAGAGCACCTGTAGAAAATCCACACGAACAGAGGGAGGACATGCAGATTCCACACAAAAGGCACCCCAGCTGAGAATCAAACCAGATAACCTTTTGCTGTGAGGCAAACCTCTGCATCACTGCACCATCCAAAAGCTGAAGTCAAGTCTATATAAATTACTTCACAACATAACTTTTCCTTTTATTGCTGTTATAGAACATCATGCTACATGTGTTTATAGATCTAGTTTATCTATCTATATATTTTGATATATGGTTTCAAATCCCAGTCTTTCCAATTCTGACAACAATTTGTCAAAAATAAACTTTTCCAGTATTTTCCACATCAGTTAAGTAAATGTAGGGGTCTATATGAAGCTTGGTTTGTCCTATTTCTCTTTCAGTTAAGGAAAGGTTTAACAAGTGTACGCCTCCAATGTTGAGTAATCTCCCCATACTTAAATGGTGGCACAGTGGCAAATGTTGTCAGCTCACAGCAAGACATTCTCCAGTTTGATTCTCAGCTGGAGTGCCATCTGTACACAGTCTGCATGTCCTCCCTGTGTTTGTGTGGGCTTCCTCCAGGTGCTTTGGCTTCCTCCCACCTTTCAAAGACATGCAGTAGGTGGACTGAACACTCTAAATTGACGATAAGTGTGAGTGTGTGGTGTGAAAGAACTACCATGGCAGGGCTAGCCATCTGGCAGTGTGAGCTTTGGATCTAGATGATTGCTGCTGTTGCAGTGACACCCCAACCCAATGTGTAAAAATGGGAAAAAGGAGTTGTGGATGGATGGATGGATGGATGGATGGATGGATGGATGGATTGAAATGAACAAGGGAATAATGTATATAATGGTACTGTAAGTTCACGTTGAAGTGCTCTCAGGTCACTATTACTAATTCTGTGTCCTTCATGTGCTTTGTTTGGGTCCTGTTTGCATGGGTTTTCTTTTCATATAGTCCAGTTTAATTTCAGTATCTAAAGTTACTTTGATGTCAGTAGTACAATATAATACCCCTTTGTCATGCCAAGTTGTTTTGCATAAGATTTTATAACTATATCGATAATCTGTTGTTTGTGAATAAATTTTAGATTCTACACACAGTTTATTGATTTTCATGTTTTTAGTCCTACCACATCTTTCGTATATATAAAATGGTTTCCTATTAGGCTCACTATCTTTATATAAATTTTCTTAAAAAATTCCATGATACTGTTTTACACTATGTTTAGTTTGTCTGTCCAGTTTGTCAATTCCAGTTTTCAAAGTAATAGTTTAGTCACATTCCCATTTATGATATATCTTCTCTCTCATCTTAATTAAGCATCTTGATCTTATTTATTTATTTTATTTTACATTTGTTGACCGGGATAGTCCAACTGGATACATGTCCACTTTCAGCGGAAGCCTGGGGAGAAAAGCTCCAAGGTAGAACATACAGTAAAAATCACAAAATGATTACAAGTTAAACACAGTTTACAGGCTCCAGTTGAGTAAGCAGGTAATATAATCATACATTTTTAAAACAGTGTTGACAAATGGACTAGGCAATGTAACATGATTACAGACTATAGAGGAGGATCTAGTCGGGATTGAACAAGGATACAGCCGATGAGTTTTAAAGTATAGCTTGAGGCTTTTTCTGAACTGAGTAAGAGAGGGTTCAAGAGTAAGATCAGCAGGAAGAGAGTTCCAAGTTTTGCCAGCGGAGTTAGCAAACAGCGAGTCCCCAGCAGAGTTGTTGATTCTGGATGTTTGAACCGGTAGTTTATTAGAAGAGCGAAGTGACCTCAGGGTGCTGTAAGGGTGGATGACATTTTTAAATGCAGGTGTATTATCAGGGTGGTTGAGAATTTTATGGGCAATTATAAGCTGGTTGTACTGAAGTACGCTAGGCCATTCTAGCCACCCTAGAAGATTTAGGTTGTGACAGTGGTGGGTCCTATAGGCCGTGACTGTTGCAAATCTAGCAATATGGTTATAACAGCTGGAGAGTTTACTAAGAGTGGATTTGTTCAAATTTGTGAGTAGAGGGGAAGCATAGAGAAGAGTGGGGAGTAGATGGGAACAAACAATAGCAGTCCTAGCAAATGGAGTAAGGAAAGGTTTGATCTTATAGAGGGAGCCTCATTTTTTGTTAATGGTTTTGATAGTTTGATTGACATGGATATCAAATTTGAGAGTGTTGTCTATTGTCCTAAGAGTTTGGTTTGTGCATCTGGAGAGATAATGGTACCATTATTAGATTTTATGGTAAAGAGTAGTGAGGAAGACGTACAAGTGGGGGAGAAAAGAAGCAACTTTGTTTTGTTAGGGTTTAATATCAACTGACGGTTAGAGAGCCAGTTTTCAACTATATTGAAAGTATTCTGGGTTAATGTCATTAGATCTGCATTGAAGTGGCTGAACAAATCAAGGTGGAGTCATCTGCATATTGGATACAGGTAGCATTTGGGATGACAGTGGGAAGGTCATTAATAAAGAGAGAGAAAAGAAGGGGTGCTAGTATGGAGCCCTGGGGGACACCTAGGGTGATGGGTAGACAGGTTTTGACAGTTTGTCCTGTATAGGACGGCTTGTTGTCTACCACACAGGTAAGATTGGAATCATTGAAGTGCATGGCTGTTTAGTGAGAATGCCTTAGGGGTGTGCATGAATATTTGATGGTTGACCATATTGAAGGCATTAGAGAGAGATCTAAAAGGAGGGCTGAGGAAAGCTTGCTATTATTTTGGCTATGGTTTATGGTGTTAGAGAAGGATAGGAGGGCTCAGGTGGTACTGTGGTGTGGCCTAAAACCATGCTGAGAGTTAGCCAACAGCTTAATCTGGGTAAGATAATGCATAAGTTGTTTATGGACACACTTCTCCATAATTTTAGCCAATGGTGACAGAATAGCTATGGGTCTAAAGTTTGACAGTTCAAAGGAGTTGCCTCCTTTATGGAGTGGTATTACACGAGATATTTTCCAAATGAACGAGATGGTGGCTTCAGATAAGGTACTGCTGATTATGATGGAGATGGGGTATGTATGGCATCTGCTGCTTTTTACAGCTACTCTAGTGGGAGGAGATCAGCTGCTAGAGTAGTTAGTTTTAATTTCTTAATCAGAGATCTGATAAGTGATGTAGAATCAGGCTGTAACCTAAGGGAGAGTGGGGTATTAGCTAAAGGAGAGTGGGGTATTGGCTGTGGCAGAATTTGGGTTGGAGCAGCTGGGTGCCAGTTGGCTGGCTAGGGATTGGATAGTCTCTGTGAAGAAACTATTGAAGGTATTTGCAATATCCCCTGAGGATTTATGTTTGGAAGCTGATGGGGTAGGACTGGAGGACTGTCCCGGGTAAAGAATATTGTTTATTCCTGCTCAAAACTTTTGAGGTTTGTTGTGATGTTTCTGTTGAGGATGGTAGTACACATTTATTTTTGTCTGGTATAATAGATTTTGTGTGTGTGATTCCTTAGCTGTCGGTATTGGAGTTGATCTAGTGGGTCTTTTGTGGCACACCATTTGTCCCATGCCTTATTTCTAGCTATGATTTTAGATTTGGTCTCTTTTTGTTCTGGTTCTAATGGAGCAAACAGAAGCATGAGAATCAAGAATAGTAAGGAATATGGAATTAAAGTATTAAAGTATTAAAGTATTAAAGTATTAAAGTACGTTACTGCATTGTTCAGTGAGAGGTGCTTTAAGATTGACCAACTGCAAGCTTTAAGTTCATTTTGAAAATTGGTGGAGTTGAAGTTCTTATTATTTCTGATGGTTTTAAAGGTGGTCTGGTGGGGGTTGTCCACCTTATGCTTGATAATGTACGTAAGTAGGTGGTCACTTAGGTCAACTGGGAGTTTCCCTGACTTGTACATATAGGGGTGGCTGTTGATAAGTATCCAATCTAGATACTGTCTTTGTTATTGGGTTTGCCTATCCTGGTGGGGGAGGATATGAGCTGCGTAAAACTGTGTAGGTTTACATAGGTTGTAGGAGATTCCGAGGAACAGGTGTTCCAATCAATGTTAAAATATCCAAGCACCATAATTTCTTGGGGGTAGGCACTGGATAACCAGTGGAGGATGTCCTCTAGGGTGTTTGTATTATTACCTGGGGGAATGTGAAAGCAGACAATGTTTATGCATTTGTTATTGTTAATCTGTAGTTTGGTAATAAGAATTTCTGCATTATTAAACTCAGGTGGTTGTAGGGAGACTGTAGTAACATCTAGTGTATTTATATAGAGTACAGCTACCCCACCACCCTTCCTAGTAGTACGATCTAATCTAAGCATGTCGTACCCTGGTGGTATTACCTCAGTGTCTTTAGTTACCGGTTTTAGCCAGGTCTCCGTAAGACATAATACATCGGGGGAGTAAACTGCTAAGAGGGAATGCAGATTATGGACCTTATTGTTTATGCTTCTGATATTTAGTTGGCAGGTCAGGGAGAATTAGGTGGGCTATTAGCCAGTGTTATGTTAGAAGGAATATTAGTTTGGGAACTGGAATCAGCAGGTGGGGATGGGCCAGGGTTTGGGTGGATGTCTCCATCCATCGTCAGGCTGTAATATAAGCAAACAATGAGTTTCATAATTTTGTTTATAAATTTTTGGTAATGTTTAGTTTTGGGGCTGATATACCTGGGTCTAATCGGGTAGTAGGTTTTAGGAATGGTGGGGTCAGGTATGTGGGGAATTATGAAGTGGTCAGTATTGTTTGATATTGATGTAGTGATAGTTTGGGATTTTGGGTAGTGGAAATCTAGGTAGGGCTGATTTTCATAGGTGCTGATGAGATATGGAGTGAGTAACAGAGGTCACAGTGAAAAGAGTACAGTACTTTGAGGGATAACATAGTACCTGGCTGGGACATTATGTTGGAAATGTATTTGGAGCAGGAGTAAATTAAGAAGACTAGGAAGATTAGTGTGCAGGTGGGGGGTGATTTGATCTAGGAGGTTATCTTTTGATAGGGTATAGTGGAGGGGGGGTGTGGTTTTTAGAGCACAGCAAGGGCAAGTGGAGCGGGGCCAAACTAAACCATGAGGTACCTAATTTCTGTGCATGCATGGTAAGTAATTGTAAAATGTTATATTTTATTTCTCTAGTTTTATACTTCAGATGTTATATTTTATTTCTCTATAATAATCTTATAGAAATATATCCTTCTGACCTTGTGTGCTTAGATGATGAAACTTTTTTTTTGCATTCAAACAATTTCCCTTTCAAAACTTGTCACTTTCATTCTGTAGTTTTTTCCACTGAACACATCACAACAATTAGTATTACATAGTGACTGTTTTGCTTCCATATTGTCTGACATTATTAATCTTCTGTGCATTGGTTTAGATTTCAGTTTGGCAGAATTATCTTGTGGTAATTGTTGGTAGTAGTTGTCACTGCAAGTGCATAGGATGACTCATGTGTAACAGAAAAGGCACTGTAGTCTCTCTGGTGATGCAGATCATTTATTCTTCTGTCCAGATGAGAGGTTAGGACTAAAACAAATTATGTCATCATTGCCAGGAAGCCAGCAAGAGCACAGACCATCACTAACGCTGCCTGTATGATGGCTTCTCCTGGCTTGCTGTTGCCCTCACTGGGGAATACTCTGGATGGGGGCAAATGGGCATGGCTGACAGGGGGAGGCTGGATAGGCAAGAGATGGAGCTGGACAAAGCTCATAAAAAAATCTACTGTTATATAGTCTACTGATTTAGTTAATACTCTGCAATATGCTTTTTCACCTGTATGGCTACAGTGCTTTCAGTGAGTGTGGTTTATGTCTTCTTGTTTATTACTAGGTGTCATTTTACATATCACTTAATTGCCAGAATATCTAGTTTTATTTTTAATATTTCTACTGTTCGTTTTAATAATGTATGGTCTCAGTCTTAATTTTACACACTTCTAATTTCTCTGTCTTAATTTTAAGCTGTATATTGGAAAGTTCACTTGCACTTTCCAAAATGAAATAACCTTCTTTTCAGCTACAGAGGCAAAATAACACTCAGAATTTAGAAAAGTTGGTCAGGCTTAGAACTTTTCAGCACCCCCTCATAAAAGTGTTAAATTGCTTCCTCTCCCATGATATGAAGTAATTCTGTGTACCGTATTTTCTCTGACTTTTCAACAACCCCACTCAAAGAAAGATTTAATTCCAATTTTTTAATCAAGAGTTTACAATTTTCTGCAATGTTTCCATGAAGCTCCAGTATAGTTGATATTTGTGATGTGGACATTTCAAACCACATATCCAAAGAAATAAGGCAGATGAATTGGTGGAAATTGTTTACAAGAATGAGATTCATGACTAAATTAATAGTATTAATGCATATGCAAAATGGAACTAAAATTATGATTGAAAATACTTGTCTTTCATTTTTTTAGTGAAAATAATCAAACAATAGTAAAATAATGTGAAATAACTGCCATTAAGGATGTGAGCTTTCCAATGATGATCCTAAAACAATGTTGGCCTATCAGTGTGCGTGTCTGAGCCTTACAAGAGGAGAGCAGAAGAAAGCTCAGAAACAGCTTCAACAAACTTCATTAGAGCAAAACAGATATGTAACGCCCACTATGAACTGTTCATAAACAATTTCTTTATTTCTGACATTTTCTGTATTTGTATACAAATAAATAAGCACATAGGCAAGACAGAGAAGAGAATGGGTATAGGCTGTTATGAACATTTTTCAAGATCTTTTACTGAACTAATGGACAGGATCACATGATACTCTATCCACTTTAACACACATTTAAAGATAAGGGGCTAGACTTATGAAAGGTTCATTTCCTCTCTGTTATTGTGTGCACCGCAACGCACACAATATTGTGCTGTTTTGTATTCATTAAACGGGTGTACACATCATGTAGAGCTGCCGAACAAAGGTAAACAGCACAGTATGCTAATGAAACCATATGCAGCTGAATTACATGCTAATTACACAATCCAAGATGGAGGAGCCATTCAGGAAGCTACAAAGTAACCATGTAGAGATGGTGTAGCCCTTTGCCATGAACACCAAAACCTACTGTAATATAGCCACCATCACATTTATATTAGAAAAAAAATAATGTTAGGGCTGCTGCTGCTGTCTTGCATGTGTATGTGCAACAGGCTCAAGTCTATGTTACTGATAGACCTTGTCCAAGGAGAAGAAGGTTGTTCAGACCCCATTTAACATATCATGACTCCATGATATTGAAATAGTAGTGTGATGCAGGCTTGACAGGCAAACACTACAGGAACTCTGCAACCTCTGCCTTCCCCACTTTAGACCCAGGAGAAATCAAGGAGAACATATTGCAGTGGAAACTGTGGTATGTGTAGCATTAAGGATATTTGCTGCTGGTACATACCAGAGACCCAGAGACCCACAGGGGATATGCTACAGGTGTTACAGGCCTCAACCTCCACAATATTTCACCAATATCTAAATGCTATGCTACAACATGCAAGGGAGTACATCTATTTTCCATGCACACTAGAGGAGAGAGCAAGAACAATGGCAGAATTCTATGCTGTTGCACACTTACCTGAAGTCTTGGGGGCCATAAACTGCACTCATATACAAATAAAAACCCCACCTGGTGAACAGGGAAGGGCATATATCACCAGGAAGGGGTTCTACTCAGTCATCTGCCAGATTGCCTGTATTGCCTGAGGGATCATCCTTAGTGTTTGAGCAGGCAACCCAGGCAGTTACCATGACTCAGACATATGACACACCTCACAGCTATACACGAGGTTTCTAGGGGTGATGTTCCACAAGGCCATCTCCTGGGTGATCTAGGTTATGCACTGCAATCATGGCTCATGACACCCATCAGAAATGCACACACACCCACAGAGGAAGGATACAGCATGCTCCTCATTCAAACTAGAAACATCATAGAGCATGTGTCTGACATGCTGAAGACATGGTTCCACTGTCTAGACACATCAGGCGGTGCCCTGCAGTATGACCCAGGCTCATGTCCAGAAATTCTCACAGTCTGTGCCATGTTGCACAATATCATCTTGAGGAAACAGCTGCAACAGGGACACCAAGGGCCAGGACCACTCATTCATGGACCACTGGCAGGGGTAGCACCTCCAGCATATACAGACAAGGATTTTGAGGGAGAATCTGCAGCTACAGAGGTAGCCAGGTAGGTGTGCACAATATGCCCTTGCCCTGGCTAAGAGACAATGGATAGCACATACACTCACCACCTAAGAGTCAAAGGTTAGCACACACACCCAGCAACTAAGAGGCAAATGACAGCACACACATTCATCAGCGAAGGAATACACAGAGCAACCTAAGCACATACAAACATTAAACGTAATGCCATCCAATGCACATAAATGTTGCTTACTTATATTATGTCTGTGTGCAGATAGCATCAGACAGATACAGCCCCAAAGCACGACTCATAACTGCAGTAATGTCAAGGTAATTGTAGAACCTGTAGTATACACAAAAATGTGTAAGGAGATAAACTACCCGCATACTTTCAGTCTCATACCTATCCACTCTGTGCATCACACATATATGCAACCTTAAGTCAAACCCAAATGATCAAAGCCCATGGCAAAGTTATCATCATTCTCACAGGGTGGGGTGGGGGGTACTGTAGGCCAAAGGTGACACCAAAGTAGTTACTGTATGTAAGAATCACAGAATATTCAATAAAGTATGAAATATCTCAGGAACACTAACTGAAGATATATCCCAATCAATGCTAATGTTTTTTTTTTTTTTTACCTTTTGCATGTGTGTGGTTCGGTATGGACAGTTTTTGTGAAATGTATGTGTGTCTGTATGAACACAATCAAGCTCTGTGCTACCACTACATCCTGCCATGTAAGACAGGTGTGAGCTGTGCATGGTAGAGTTGTTTGTTCAGTGTTATCACTCCCAACTACACAAACTGCCCCTGCCAGGAGTTGCACTGCCACTTTCATGTCCCTGATTCAAAGTGGGAATGCTACATAAAAGTGAGAGATGTTTTCTGGACAAGATATCCTCACAACTACATCCAGGACTGAGACTTCTTCATGGTCTAACAATTGTGGGTGTGGACACCTCACTCACTGATGGAGCAGTGGAGGTAGTGCCAGTACAGGAAGGGGATCTGGCAAAGCTATGTCAGCTAACACCAGCGGATATTGTAAATGTGGAAGCACATGGATGCTGGCCCTCCCTCAGCAGATACACCATCACAGACACTGCCTGATCCAGTGTATTATTCATCCTATCCAATGAGTCACCCACATGGTTGACACAGTCACACAATAGCAAATGATAACACAATACTGTGAAGTAACCACACTAAGTTGGACAGCACAGCAAGAACTGACATATGTGCAGTATACCAACAGTGAACTTTTTAAATTGTATACATCACAAAATTCCTTTCTCCATTGCATATTGAAATACATTAAAAATATGAGCATGTAAGTAGTTTGTGTAAGAGGACAAACGTACCATAAAATAGTGCAGTGATTTGTAGAATAATCTCCTCCAAGTAACTAGCAGTAATGTTCTGTCTGTATTCAATCAGTCTTCCCTTATTCCTCTTCCATAACTACACCATTACCTTTATATAGTGTAGATTCAGCCCTCTGAGCATGGTGAATATGCAAATGAGGTGTGGAATCATTAGCATTCTTGAATACTAAAAAAATCCCTTGATGTAGGGAATGTAAAAATTGTGTAAGTAGCTACGCGATTGTATGCACATGCCCTAGAACTGCAGGGAGGAGCAATGACAATTGTTAGCTGCTAATGGCTTACAAGTGTTAACTGATTGCGTTGATTACAACAACAAGCAATACTGAAGTCATTGTTCTCTCTGAAGTGTTTGTTTCATGCAAAGTAGACTTACAATAAAAGGTTTAAGCACCTTGGGAGCTATGAGAATGTTAACAGCATTGATATCCTTGTACTAAGATCACATTGTCCATACTTTGCATAAAATCTGTCTGAAATGCTGATCACCTATATTACACATTGAAACAAAGATGTAAGTAAATGGTCACAGCATTGCATTTCTGTAGTTAAGCTGGACTAACTAGGAAGGGGATATGCTCAGAAAATAAAGAGAAGAAATAGCTGGCAGTGTTGGCAACTTGACATTAAAATGGTGGGCTATTATTAGGGTAAAGTATTTGTCAACATAACATTGATCTAGACATGTTCAAGCAAATGAGAAAGGAACAATTCCTTTTGTTGATGGGAAAGAGGGATAAAAACACAACAGATTATGTGTTGTTATTGCACTAAGTTGTGGGTTCAGTTCTAGACAGTGTACTGTCTGACAGACAATGCATATTTTCTGAGTAAGTGATCAGGTTGTATCAGACACAGTTCTAGGAAACTACATAGTCCTACATTTTTATTATTACACCTCGATATTTGTAAATGCTGGCAATTGTTTATTTATTTATTTTTTTTGCTGCTCATTTGCATGGGTTCTGGCAAAGTGCACTGAGGACTGGCAGTATTTCAAAGCAATGAACAAGAGGTCACTACCCAAGGTACAAACTGATGTGAAAATTCAGATTGTGTTTTGTTGTGTGTAATATAAATTATTATACTGTTTTTGCATGTGTAATTTCTGCACTGCTTAGCAGAGCACAAAAAAGGCTCACAAGTGAAAGAAAGAGTGAACAATTTAATTTCTTTAATCTCTATTAACACAATAATTGTTGGCACCAATGCCCAGTATTTATAAAGAGTGAGTAATGTGCACTTTATGTATTCCTGTTTCTGTGGCAGAAGCTGTAAATACAGAACCTTTGGCCCCTTGACAAAGTTTATCTGGGGTTCAAATCCAGAAAGTGTGAAGGGAATGTGGAAAGTATTACACCAGATGTATGACTTTCTTTCATCAGAACATCACATACTTTTTCCCTATTTCTTGCCTCGTGCAGATGCTCGCTGCTGAGCAGTGCACAATCAAGCTTAGCTGCTTAAGGAAACAAGTGACAAACTGTATTTGGGAAGCCTTTTGTAGTACAAATAGGGTTAGCAACAATGTGCAGATGTCAACACTGCTGTGCAAACAACTCTGTGGCATAAGGTATAAGTGCACTGACTTTAGAGCTAAAACACAGATGGTCTAGGGTTCAAATCTGTTATGTTTACAAACGGTGTCGGAATACAATTTCTAATAACACTTTGATTAGGATGGTAACATGACATACAAATGGATAGCATTACTATGTTTATTGCAAGAAATGTGTCATTAATGCTTTGATAAGTTTTTCTAAGTAGCATATCTCATAAGTGATTTGCTTATGAAACACAGCTGAATATGTGTGTAATTGTTTAAGCAGGATAATTATGATAATTAACAATGCACTTGCATATCTATGAGGGGCAGAATACTTAAGTTAAAATCAACTTCTCTCCTCACAAGTCTGTGCTTAGGACAGTATTTGTAGTAAAGTAAGTATGTATGTATGTATCATACCTTAACCTGTATTAATCAGCTCATGAAAGTCCATCCATCTGACATACAGTCACAAACAGTAATAATGACTTTTTCATGGAATGCATTTCATAAGACTTCCTAAAGTCACACAAATGCAGGCCTATATGATGTATATCTTCATTCATACTGAAAGCAGTTTTTCTGTAATGAATATGCTTGAAAGGGGTTTTTGAAAAATAATCACCTTGAGTGAAATATCTGCATTGTTTTTTTCCTTAGGTTTGATTTCCACATTGGTAAACTAGCCTGTTACAGAGTGTGTAGTTCCAGAAAGTTATGTGCCAAGTCATCCTACTTAACCTACAAAATAACAGAGATAACAATCAAAGCCCTTGAGCCTATCAGTGTTGACCATCTGAAATCGTATGAAGCATACATGGCAAATCTCACTGCCATGTTTCACACCTTCAGTGCTGTTTGATAAAATACCTTTCTCTTTGTTTTAAATGCCTTTATCTGCTTTTCATGTTGCAAATGTAGTTGGCATAGTTATACTTGTTTGCACCGTAGCTGTTAAATACGAGATTGGAATTTTGGGCCAATTCATCTTTAGAGTTGCTGCTTGACTTCTGCATCCATGGCTGGTGCAAGTAATGATGATACTAAATTTAGAGCACAGAGGTGGGGAGATGAGGAGTCCAGGATTTTTGTGGCACTCCTCATGAAGTGCTACAGTCATAGGCTGCTGCAGGGGGACTCTACTAGTTCTCAGTATAAGACTGAGGCTAGAAACAGCTTAGCCAAGGCTGTCTCCAGTGCAAATGGTATCCCACACACTGGAAAGAATTGTCACCAGCATAGTGACCTGAAATGACACAAGAAGGACCTCCTTAGCTGATGGGAGGATGAATTTAGAACTGCTGACATCCCTCAGTTGTACAAGTATACTGATCCATCAGTATTAAATGATATAAAATACAGTACCCAGCAAAAACTGTTACTCCATTTGCTTTCATGTCTCCTCTTCTGTGTTGTACAGTTGATGAAGACATTGCAGTGAACTATTAGACATACCAAGAGAGGTTAACGCACCTCAGAGAGGAACAGGATACATATGCACCAAGCGAATAACTAAGTCGAGTGCTGTCATTGACTCCCCAAATGATGTTAACATGCTGCAAGAGGGTCTCACAGCTACAAATAACTAGTGCCAAAGTCATGGCCTTAAATTAAATGCAAAAACATGTATTATCATGCCATTTTGAAAACACATGGCCCCTACTGATTATCACATCAGTGGCAACCTCCTATGCAAGCAACCTGTGGTGAGAGACCTGGATACGCAGGTTGACTACAATCTCACCATGTGGCAGCAGTGGTCAGAAAAGCCTTTTACTTGGTTCATCTCATAAGTAAAGGGACTGCATCCAAAAAAAGGAGGTTATTATCTCTCTGTACTCCTCCCTCATTAGGCCTATAATTGAGTATAATGCCCCATTTGGTATGTACGTCTCCAAATACCTGCACCAACTGGAAAGGCCACAGAAATACCTCCCAAAGAGAATCCATGGCCTCCAACACCTGTCCTATGCAGATAGGTTCAAATCTCTATCACTCTACTTGGTATCATACAGATTGCTCAGAGGTGACCTGTGTCTCACCTACAAGAAAATATCTGATCCTGCCCTACTAGAGATGCTCCATATTTGTAAGTCTAACTCCTCATGCATTATCCACTTGATATACCTAAATCTAAAATGGGGAATCAACAAAACCTGCTGGAGATAGGTTTGTCTCCCAGAGGCTGCCCTGTCTCTGGAAATAGACTTCCCATACATGTCAAACAGAGTACCTCACTGACCCTATTCAAGTGCAACCTTGATGAGTGGATGGGAAACCACAAATTTGTCCCAGGGGTTCCACCTTTACCCCTCATTGACATGGGTGACAGGTGCTTACTGAGGTTTCTTTTTTGGGGATAAACTCTTGGCTAGGCTTGTAAAGGCCCCAGGGCCATTAGCCTAGTAAACTCCTATGATCCTTACTGTAAACCTAATAACTATTGTAACTGCATGCAATATTGCAATACTGTAATAAATAGTTGTATTTATGATATCATAGCAGTGAAAATGATTAATGGTGCAACAAAGTAAGACCTTCCCATCATACTTGAATGTGGCAAAGGTGTACAGACTGGATAATCATAGATCCAATTTTCTATCTCTTTTTTGTCTCACCCTACCCATTCTCTCTCAATTATTTTTCTTGTGTGTGTGTGTGTGTGTGTGTGTGTGTGTGTGTGTGTGTGTGCCTTCTTCCTCATCTGACTATCGTAACTGACCCTCACCTTCCTAAGCACCTTCCCCAACATCCCTCTCTATTTGGAAGTTAAAAAAGTAAAAAATGGGTACCTGTCCCACAAAAAAATAACAACCCATACATAGCTCCCCACTTCATCTATGTGCCTTCTAGACATACTTAATTTGGTACAATTGGCTGTACAACATTATTCTGTTGTTGGTACCTACCTCTGGTGTGGTGTAAGTCCAAAAAAATCAGCAAATTCTGGCTACACTTCTATATTTCTGTTGTGAAGCAGTGGGTAGCTAAGTGGATAGCTAAGGATTTCTCCCACTACTTTCCTGTACATTACTCTGTTCTTTCCCCTGAATCCTCCCCTTCTGCTTTCCCCCATTTCATCACTTTCCTGTCAATCCATTTTTACACATTTAATCTGGTCAAAAATTAGAATCACACACAACACACATGGCCAGAAATGGCCCATAAAAGCTTTCACTTTTTTCCTCTCAGCAGTTGCGCAGACATTGGCATCACACACCAATGCAGAGTGTTGGTGAATGGCTGTCATGTCCTTTCGCAAAACCTGGTCAGTTGTTACCATCACTGGCAGTAGTCTGGTTATTCTCATGCAAAGGTGCTTAAAAACACTGTGGTATCAGAATACAGAGTAAAGGCAGACTCCAGGAAATCACTGGCAACAGTTACTGCAACAATTGTTTGATTACTGGATGTAGTCAAGTACAGCATCCTGTGTGGAGTGTTGGCATAAGTCAGTTGTATGAAGATTAATTTTTGACCATAGCATCAATGGTACAATTCCAGATGGATGTCACATTATTTCTTACTGTGATGTTGTACTTCTATGATATGTTTCATGACACATATCTTACTTTTTATCCAGATAAACATTTGCCAACACATCCATGACCTAAGGAAGATTTAGTAAACCACCTTTTTTTACTCGTGTCTGCATCAGGTTTTGCCTGTCCTACAGCTTCTTCATCCCCAGAGCCATCAGTTGATACAGACCATGACAGATGACTACTCAGGACACATTATAAAGATGTGCCTTAATGACCCATAACACCAACCTTTCATAGGAGTCTGTATATCTGTTTCTATCTTCACCCCTTTCTCTCTCACCTCTTTGTACTGTTGACTGTTCATTAGGCTGATGGATGTAAATGTCATGTAACAGCATTTTTGGGCTGCCGTAACTTTGGTAAAGAATAATACCTACATCTTCCACTGGCAAAATACATCATCACTGTCCCTTCAAGGGTGTGATATTGACAGGTTTGAAGAATGATTTCCTTGTTAAGATGTAGAGATAGTAATCAGATTTGTAAACTTAAATTTTCAACTTTACAGCGGTTCAAACCCAGCATTAGGTTTGATCAGTTGTAGTGCTTAGCATTTGCCTGAGCTCTGACAACAAGCAACTGTATTATGTGATGCTAAATGTCATTGCAGGTTTTTATTGCAAAATGCAGTGATTGTTCACCTTACACCACTTAGTACACCCAGTTAACTTGTGATTCCCTTGAAGCATGTCTTGTATGTAGTAGGTATAAAAGATTATTTCAGTAGCGACTGCACACAATTTGGCCAGGCAACATATTTAAAATAATCATTCCTAGGCATTCTCAATGTCATGATAAAAAGTTACTATAATAAATCACTTCTGACATGACTTGTAAAATAAACCACTTACAGGAGTTGAATCTTGTGCCACCTCTACGTCTTCATTTAGGTTAGAGACTCAACACTTTGTGCCACAGAGAAAACTAGGCTGACAAGTGGATTTTCTCTACTAAGTACCGTCCAGAGTGCTGGTGAATGAACATCACCAGTAAGTCTGTTTGTACTACAGAAGGCAAACCAAATTTAAGTCTTTCATTTTTTCCTTCAGCAGAGAACATCATTTGCTTGCAGTCTAATGTTGCGTGAACAGGAAAGGCAAACAGAATACTTAATTTTTTAATTGAGCTTTGGAGCTAATATGGAAAGGTATAATATAACATGCAGAGTACCACTGAACACCACTAAACACTGGTACTTCACAGTCCCATTTCAACACATCAGAGTATAATCATGCCTGTACTAACACTTTCCCAACATCCACACAAATATGTTTCTCAGCATTGCACTTTGGGAAGAATTTTGGTACAAAAATAAGTATTGCTACTGGATCATATTACTTTATTACATGGAAATTGTTTAATGTACTCATTAGAAATGTAGTGAACTTTGTGGTTAACTGGTCACTTCATTCTGGACAGTTGGGTCTGTACTGTAGCACTGACACTTACACGTGATATACAACCACATACAGCCCTTATACACATTAATCTTTATTTTTTATTCCTCCTGCATTGGAACATTAAGTATTGCTTGGTATTGACAGTCTGCATTACCCATGCATGAGCATATACCATTGCTAATATCAGCACTATTCATTAAGGTTTACATACCATCATCATAACCTGATGATCCATGAATGATTCACTGTTCATCCTGTGTTTCACAAGTGTGTGTTTCATATAAAGAAGACAGGTAGGTACATGTCACTGTAGTATATATTAATGACAACATAGCTGACATATGTCAGCAGTATGTATGTTGCCCTTACTCTGTCATATAAAGAAATATGGATTTGCACAAAACATTCAACATCACAATATCTTCTCTGACATAGAATGAGAAGCTAATTCTATCTACACTGCACTGTCAAAGTGTAAAAGTTGGATTTTTGCTGTGGTGCTTGTGTTACGTACTGTGCCCTCTAAACTACACAGCTCGATATGTAGGGGTTTCTAATCTCACAACAGTTAATGTGTATGTGCGTTATGTGTGTATGGAGCTGTGTAAATATGATCTTAAGTACTAATGGCCTCAATAAAGCAGTGGCCTGTAATTAATTTTACGCTGCAGGGTGAGTCCACATTAGTGTCAGACCCTTCTCCCAACATCATCTTCTCTGCAACACAGTACTGATGTCATCCTCAATAAATTGCAATCACACACTGGAAAAATCAGATTTCTGTGGTGGTGCTTGGGTTAAGTACTGTGCCCTCTACATAGGTAGGGGGTGTTAATCTCACAGCAGTCAAAGTGTGTGTGTGTGTGTGTGTGTGTGTGTGTGTGTGTGTGTGTGTATAGAGTTGTGTAAATATGACCTTAAGTACTGATGGTCTCTAAAGCAGTAGCCTTGAATTATTTTTACACTGGAGGGTGAGTCCACATCAATGTCAGACCCTTCTCCAAACATCTTCTCTTCAACACCACACTGATGTCATCCTCTGTAAATTGTAGTTTCACACTACAAATGTTTGATTTCTGCAGTGGTACTTGCACTGAGTATTGTGTTCTCTAGATTGCGTAGTAGGGGGTTGTAATCTCACAATAATCAATTTGTGTGTGTGTGATGGTGGGGCCATTGCATCACTGGATGATTAATTTAATGGGTGTGTTTACTTGACTCACACTTTTGAGAATCATTTACATGGTCAGATCAATCCCACATCCCTTTTTCACTATTTCTACAAATGCATACTATCTGCAACACACTGATGAGGTCATTATTTCAATAATGAACACTCACACCACTAAAGCCTGACCTCTCTTGTGGTGCATGTGTATAATACACTTATGTGTAGATTGTAACAGTCGCTAGGTAGGGATTTTGAATACAGCAGTGATTTTGTGTGTATGTGTGAATGCAAACAGACGCAGGAGTATATTTCACCTATTAGAATTGACAACATTTGGAAGTTTACATAGCTGTAGAAGTCATTTTTGCACACACATCTCCTTTGCATGACAGTGCTGATGTCATTCTTTCAAAGATGATGTGTTTTTAATATGCAATCAGCCTTTTCCTATGGTGTGTGTGTGTGTGTGTGTGTGTGTGTGTGTGTGTGTGTGTGTGTGTATACTACACATGTGTGTAGATTCTGTCAATCAATTGATAGGGAGTTCAAACACAGGAATGACTGTCATCTATGATTCTGTATTTCTTCCTCTTACTGTGCAGAACATGCTGCACATACATAAATGAGGTATAGCTATACAGTGTGCCTGTGCTGTCCAACTGCTTAAAAATGAAGGTAATACACAATAGTGATGTCATCCATTGAAATGTGCAGTGTCACAGTCATCAAATAAATCTGTAGTTGTACTTCTGTTTCTGCAAACCTTCATAACCTGCAATGTTACTCACATGGCTCAAATCCTGACATCACTGGTTACGGTGATTGTACATGTTGTTAACAGTGTTGTCACTCACATGTGCTATGTTCATGTGTAGGTGTTGTTTCCTGTTACCAGTGTTTATTCTATATTTCCTTTGGAAAGGCTCATTGAGGACTGGTGTTGTCATTTGAATAGATTGTTATTCCATCACAGTTGTAGAGAAGCACCTCCTCAGGACTGAGGACATGAGACAATGTAATGTATGTTATTGCCTAAGTAAGGCAGGTGTTCAAATATGGGATTATACCCACACTGGACATAATTGTTTTTCTACCATCACTATGATGACAGCAGAGGCTACAGGTCTGTTTGGGTATACCTACCATCAGGCAATATTCGCTGACATACAAGAAGATTTTTTTCTAAGTAATTGCAGGGACGCATTTTCCTTGATTCATGCACATGATGTAATGCTTTCACATAAACATGTATATGACAATTAACAATGCAGTTATACCATGGCACACTCATTGATCCCTCTATAGTGCTGATTTTCTCAATGCTTAGGCAAGTGCTCCAAAGCAGCATCGAGTGACTGCAACCATTTGTATTCTTAACTGCATGAAAGACCTTCCCCCAATTATACTTTGTACATAGAGTAGCAGAGACCTCCCCATCAGTCTCAGATGATAACAATTATGGGCAAATACAATACAGCTGATTGAATGACTTCACATAGATGGAGTTCAATACCCATGGTAACAGTGCCACTGTGGCAAATGTGATTAATAGCCATATTGTTATTTAGAGGAGTTGTACAGCTTGATGTTCAATTCTAGCATAGGTTTTCATTTGGTGTGAACGTACTGATGTCGCACAACAACTATTACATCACATCAGTTTTATCCTTTGATATATTGCACGAAAGCATGTGAACATAGCTTTGGATTTCATAGCAGTAGACATTTGTTCTACCAATGTCATGGTGAGAGTGCTATTTTGGCATATGCATTGAGTCCTGTGCTGTACACGAGTGTGCTCCAGTTCTTGGGTGGTATGTGCACACATACAGAGAAACCTTCCTTAACCACGGAACATTGATATAGGACTGATCACAACTGGGTGCACTTGAGCATACTTATTTAATTGCCATCAGTCTGACATGCTGATATGACATTCATTATCTGGGATCCTTCTTAATTCACACATTAATTTCATTTATTCATCACAATACCCACTACCTCCTGTGGCAGATGCTGACAATACACAGCCCTGGAGAATACATTGTATCATAATGTGTTGTTTACATTTGTTTTTATAGGTTCATAGGTTCATAGGTAGGTACTAGTTATCTGCCCAAAGGCATTTATAAGCCTAGCCAGAATGTGTTGGCTTTTGCCGCCCCCTTAGATTAGTTCCCTCTGTATCTGTCCAGCAGAGCCACTGAAGTGATCCCCGGGGTAAACTTTCTGTTTCCCATCCACTCGTCAATGTTTCTCTTGAAGAGTGTTAGCGAGGAGCTCTGCCTAATGTAGATTGGAATCTTGTTCCAAAGCATGGGAAGTCTCTGGGACAGGACTCTATCCCTCCAGCATTACCTATTTATTGTTATGGTGAGGTTTAGATCCCTAGAGCATGTGGCTCGAGGGGATATAGTTTTCTTTAGGTGGAGCATGTCCATCAATTCTGGGTTGGACATGGCCTTGTATGTCAGGCAGAGATCGCCTCTGAGTAGGCGGTATGCAACCGAGTACAGCTGGAGTTTCTTCAGTCGTGCTGCATAGGGCATCTGTTTGAGGCTAGTGATCCTCTTGGTGAGGTACTTCTGTGGTCCTTCCAACTGTTGCAGGTGTCTTGTAAGGTACATTCCAAATGGGGTGTTGTACTCTATGATGGGTCTGATGAGTGATGAGTAGAGGGGCACAATGACCTCTTTTGATCTGGATGTGAACCCTTTTGTGATTAGGTGGGCCACATAGAAGGATTTTCTAACCACTTTGGCAATGTGATTATCAAAGGAGAGATTGCTATCTACTTGGGTCTTCAGATCCCTTATTATGTCTTCTGTATTTAGAGGACTACCACCTGTGTGGTAGTTTGTGGGTACTTTGTTTTTTCCAAAGGGGATGACTATGCACTTTTTGGCATTTAGCTTGAGGCCATGATTTTGACACCAGGTATCCGTCTCAGTGAGACCCTTTTGGAGGATGTCTGTGTCAGCCGGATAGTCAGTTATAGCCCCTAGTTTGCAGTCGTCTGCGAACTTGGTCAGCCATAGTCCTCCTGTGCTTGCCTGTACCTCTGAGAAGTGTATGCCGAACAGGAGGGGTCCTAGGACTGAGCCCTGGGGAATGCCACTTGTAACTGGTTTAGAGTCGGACCTAGCTCCCACAGCTCTCACCATGTCAGTTCTGTCTGTGAGCCAGTTGGCAACCCATCTTGTGATGTAGGGGGTTATGTTCAGGCTGGTAAGCTTGTCTATAATATGAAACGACAGCTGTTCAAAGTTCAATGCACAAAAGACAAGCGACAGTTGAATAAAAACACCTTTATAAAACACAAAGCTTTCTTCTTCTGGTAGATACTTGCATGCATCTAGTATGCATGCACCGCATGTGTTTCAAGGCATAGTAAAAGCACAATTTATGCGTGTTAGTAGGATGAACACTGTTGATACAGTTTTTTTGGAACAGTTGAATGAGGTATGTAATGAGTTCACTGATAGTGGATACTCCACATCACTATTGAATAGTGTAAGAAAGGATGTAGAAAATAATAGGCATACTACGTATAAACCCATTTTTAGTATGGATACTGAGGTTAATTCACAGATTTGTTCACCTGGAGATAACAAGTTAAGGTTTATTACCTCATATAATACAAAGTCTCATATTGTTAAGAACGCAATAAATAAATATTGGAAAGTGCTTTTGGCACAGGAGGATATTGGGGCAATAGTAGGCAGTAGGCTGTTTTTTACATATAGAAATAAAAAATCTTTAAAAAGTTTATTGTGTTACAAAGACTTTGTTAATAACACTGAAAATCAGTTCAAGGGATCTAAGACAGGGACTTTTTGTTGCTACAATTGTTGTTGCAACGATATAGTTTCCTTTGATAACATTGACTTGGGTTCTAATAGTATATTTGAACATCCAAAAACTAAAAGGTCATTTATATTTCATGGCATGGCAACATGTGTTTCCAACAATGTGGTATATATAGCAACGTGTGTTGCATGCCCTTCCTTCTATGTTGGGAAAACAACACGGAAGCTCAAAGAGCGTATTATAGAACACAAGTCAGAAATTAGGAGAAGAAGTGAAAATAATGCCCTTTACAAGCATATTAGAGATTATGGAGTGGACCATAAGTTTAGGTTTAGGGTTATAGATGTAGTAAATAAACCTCTTAGAGGTGGGGACTTAAGTAATCTGTTGGATACAAAGGAATATGAATGGATTATACGTTTGTCAGCTGATGTGTACCCAGGTTTGAATACAGCTGTTTCTCTGAAACCTATATTGGTCAAGTTACAACACACCAAATTAAAATAATTATAATAAAATAATAATTTGTATATATATATATATATATATATATATATATATATATATATATATATATACATATTTTTGTGTATAATTTTATGTATACAGTTTTTGTATGAGTTTTTATATTTCTTGTAAGTAAGGTAATAAGGTATATAAAAATGTTTTTTTTATTTGAAAAATTTGGTCACGTGATCTTGGCTGCGGGTCACATGATGTCTTTTGGGTGTGTATTTAAATGGATGTTTCAATGAACCTTATGTTAATCATTGAGAAAGGATGTTTTTCCGAAAGCTTTGTGTTTTATAAAGGTGTTTTTATTCAACTGTCGCTTGTCTTTTGAAGCTTGTCTATAATACCAGAATGGGGAATGGTGTCAAAGGCCTTTGCAAGGTCTAGGTAGGCTGTGTGTACCACCTTTCCCTTGTCTATAGCCTTGATAACTGTCTCAAAGAAGTCCACCAGGTTTAGGAGGCATGATCTGCCCTTAACAAAGCCGAACTGGGTAGGGTCCAGTGTTTGGACGTTCCCAATGTCTCTGTTAATGATCTCCATGTGATGTGCTCCATAGCCTTGCAGACCAAGCTAGTCAGGTTTACAGGGCGATAGTTCCCGGGGTTTGTTGTGGCTCCACCTTTGTGGAGCAGAATAACCGTTGCTGTGTGCCACTCTATGGGTACATAGCCTGTGGAGAGGCTGAGTTTGAACAGTGTGTTTAGGTGAGGGGTTAGTTAGTCTTTGAGCTCATGTAGGATGCAGCCTGGGACACCGTCCGGTCCCATTGATGCTGTGTTTTTGGCTTTGGAGAAGGCTGTTTTAACCTGAGTGTCTGTGATTTCAGGAGCTCTACATTCTTCTGGTATGGTTATGGGGCCTTTTGGGGGTGAGAGGGGGGTGAAGTTTGTACTGAACCTGTCTGCCAGGATGTTGTTAATGCTTATTGTAAATTAGATACACATAATGTTTGTTTAAATAGTGATTTTTTACCGCCTTTATTGAATGAAGAAGTAACCCACTGTTCCAATATGTTAAATTATGGGATAGAGGCTGCGCTTTCTAATTTTAACAAGAATAGACATCTAGTTAATTGTACTTTGACTGTTATGGAATGGAAAGCTCTTCAGAATCTCAGTAAAATGAGGGAGATTATTTTTAAACCCTCGGATAAGGGAAACAAGTTGGTTATTATGCATTATACACATTATTTAGATATGTGTACGGAACATTTAGAGGATGAGGAGACATATGATAACATTGATGTGTCTATTTATCAACACATTTTAGTTGAATATAATGAGCTACTACATAAAGGCTATAGGCTTGGATATTTCTCTGATGCACACGTAAAAAAGAAGTTTAAAATGGATGGATGCAAAATGGCCCATTTTTATTGTTTCCCTAAAATACATAAAAATCTAACAAAACCTCCAGGGAGACCAATATTTTTAGGCTGTGAGTATTTTACTCACAAGCTGGGTTCATTTTTGCATAGCTATCTAGCACCTGTGGTTTATACCTTGCCATCTTATATTCATGATGTATTTGATTTTTTGGCTAAAATAAGTGATGTTAAATGGAATGATAATATGTATTTTTTTACTATTGATGCTAAAAGTCTCTATACAAATCTCAGCCATAATTTTGGCTTGGAAACGAGATTTTTTCTAGGTAGTTCACCAGTAACGGAATATATAGTTGAATTGGTTTATTTTTGTCTTACTCATAATTTTTTTGAATTTAATAATGACCTTTACAGGCAGAAAAAAGGAACAGCTATGGGGCTGCATTCACCCCCATGTATGCCAATTTATGTATGGGTCTTTTTGAGAGTGAATATATTTATAGAAACAAGTTTTTTCATGACCATCAGATATATTGATGATTTAATTTTTATAGCTGAGGGTGGTTCAGAAATGGTATCCCATTTTGTTGATATGTTGTATAATAATATATATGGTTTGCAGTTTGATGGCCTTAAGTTAGGCACATGTATCCCCTTTTTAGATGTGGTTGTTAGCATTAAACATGGTACTAAACTATTCACTTCTTTTCATAGAAAATTTGACTGTGGTACACAGAATGTACAGAGATAGAGTAATTCTTGCTTTGAACAATAAATTCATTATGGAATCTGTGGCTGGTCGTATTTTATTTGTTTTCTGGTTTGTGGTGTTACTGTTTTAACCTGAGTGTCTGTGATTTCAGGAGCTCTACATTCTTCTGGTATGGTTATGGGGTCTTTTGGTGGTGAGAGGGGGGGTGAAGTTTGCACTGAACCTGTCTGCCAGGATGTTGGTGATATCGGTTGGTTCAGTGTATTTTGTGCCATTCTGGACTAACTCTGAGCAGTGTTTGTAGGTTCCCAATGTCTCTGTTAATGAGCTCCATGATGATGTGCTCCATAGCCTTGTAGACCAAGCTAGTCAGGTTTACAGGGTGATAGTTCCTGGGGTTTGTTGTGGCTTCACCTTTGTGGAGCGTAATAACCGTTGCTGTGTGCCACTCTATGGGTACATAGCCTGTGGAGAGGCTGAGTTTGAACAGTGTGTTTCGTTGAGGGGTTAGTTTGTCTTTGAGCTCATGTAGGACGCAGCCTGGGACACCGTCCAATCCCATTGATGCTGTGTTTTTGGCTTTGGAGAAGGCTGTTTTAACCTGAGTGTCTGTGATTTCAGGAGCTCTACATTCTTTTGGTATGGTTATGGGGCCTTTTGGGGGTGAGAGGGGGGTGAAGTTTGTACTGAACCTGTCTGCCAGGATGTTGGTGATATCAGTCGGTTCAGTGTATTTTGTGCCATTCTTCACTAACTCTGAGCAGATCTGAGCATTGCCACTTAGATTCTTGACATAGCAAAAGAATGCCTTGTGGTTATCTTTGGAGTCCTTGGCAATTTTTCTTTCGAAGCTCGCCTTGGATGGTTTTATGAGGGATCGTAGTTTCTTGCAGATACTGATCAGGGATGTCTTCCCTTCTTGGGATTTTACTCTTTTCTGTACTAGTTTCCTCCTTCTATTGTATAGCTTGTTTATGGCAGGAGTCCAACAGACTGGTTTCCTTTTCTTGGAGGAGTGAGTCTTGGTTTTGCTTGGGTTAGCACGATCCATGCATTTTTGCAGGTGCCCGTAGAATGCATTAGTACAGGATTTTGCAGCTTGGACAGTGTTATCATTTAGCATGGGGGCTTTGAAACTTTCTACCTCGGTCTTAAGTAATGTGAAGTTTGCTTTTGAAAAGTTTTTCACGGTGGTTTCCTTGTATGGGGGTGGGGGTGGAATGTGGATATCCAGAGTGATTTGTTTATGGTCATATCTAACCAGTGAGGGGTTGACCTCTGGTGTGGAACACCGGTCACCCTTGTTGGTGATGACAAGGTCCAATATGTTGTCACCTTTGATGGGAGTGTTGACCACTTGATCCATTTGAGTTTATAAATTCTAGGAAATGTTGAGCAAGGGAGTTAGTACTTGAGTAGTTCTCCCAGTTAATGTTTGGGTAATTGAAATCACCCAACATTAGGGTGTTTGGTAGGACCTTTATGTTTCCCAGTGTTTCCAGAAACACTAAATGGGGGTCCTGGGACATGGTGAGTGATCTGTAGCAAGCTACAATTTGAATTGCAGTTTTGCCCATTGTTAGTTGCACATGGATGATCTCTGAAACATCGTGCTGTGCCACTAACCTGGAGGTGTGGGTATCCTTGATAAATATGGATACGCCCCTGCTTTTTGTTTTTGGTCCGGGTTCTGTGGTCGAAATGTATGGTATGAGTTGTAGCCTGGTAGTGCTGGGGTGCTCTCTGGAGCCTTAAACCAGGTTTCTGTTACTGCACATACATCGATTTTCTCCATATTGAGGAGTGCCTCGCCTGTGTGCATTTTGAGGTTTAGACTTCTGGCATTGAGTAGCATTACCCTCAGTTTTTTTGTTACTTGTGCTATTTACGGTGGTGGGTTTGTCTTTTGAGCCTTGCCTAAAAAAGGCACTATGGGGGTGGCAAGAGATTGGCCAATATTTGAAAGTCTAAGGGTGACAGGTGCAAGCCATCTTTAGCGAAGCAGCTTGGCTTGTTGAGCATGTCATCCCAGGCGGACAGACACAAGATCCCCTTTGAATGACACTAGAAACTTAGCCAACTGTTAAAATTGATATTTTTTTCTTCATACCATGGTATCATTCTTGATGAGAGCAGGATGCTACTCAGGGTCAGGGTCATACCGGCCTGGGCTATGTGATCAGAGATCTCTTCCATGTCTCTTTTCATGTAGTCCAGGGAGGTACGGCTCAGGTCATTCACACCAACATGGACAATGAAAGAGTCATATTTGTACTTGTTCTGGAGTGACCTGAGTGCTTGTCTTATGTGGTGGATCCTGGCACGTGACACGCAGCTGACAGTAACCTTCTACTTATTCAGCCTAGTGAGTGGTACGTCAGTGTGCCTGACTATACAGTCACCTATTACTAGTGTGTTGGGTATGTTATTTTGCCTTATAGGCTGTGATTGCATGGCACACTGGTTTTGTGAAGTATGTGTTTCATGGTTTGTGTTGCGGGGTGGAGATTGCTTGGATGTTTGCTTTGGAGGTTTCTATTGCTTTTGCAGATTTTTATTTAGAGCCTCCGAGTATGTTTTCATGTATTTATGTGTGTTTTTTGCCAGTGCTGGTTTAATGGGTCTATGTGAGACTGGTGGTGTGATGCAAGTATTTCCCTTCTTCTCTTGACTATCTGATCCAGTCTTGGGTTGAGAGAGCTTAGCCTCCAGTTTGGCTGTATAATTGCATCTCTCGCATATATTAGTATTTGGTGGTAGGAGGAGAGGGTTGTCTGTGTACATGAGGCAGTTGTAACATTGCCTCAAAATGCCCAGATTCACCAGTTGGACTGGAGAGTACACCTGAAACTGCCCTTTGGACATGCCTGAATAGGTACAGTGAACTGTTTTACTGATTGGCTGGTAAGGTCGAATAGAGAGCCTTGTCCTTCTGTACAATATAGGGGGGTCTAGTGCTAGGGTTTATAAGTGCTTACTATGAGTTATGAGCAAGTGCCGGGCTGAGAAATGAATGGCTAGAGTGCTTAAGTTGAAAGTTTGTCTAGTTCCAAGGGAAAAATTGAAGAGGAGACTTTGTGGAGCCGGGAATAGTTATAACCTAGTTAACCGGCGCTGCCCAGCGTGCAAAACTGGGCAAATGCGATTTTTATAGCAGGGAAATGAAACAGATAGAAATTAGCCGAAAATGGCCAATAAACTACTAATTTCTGGGCTGAAACCACTCCTCCAGGGACAGATAGGCTGCTCAAAGCTCCCCTCTCTCACAGGTGAACAGAGAAACTTACATCTATCCAAGTAAGGTATGAGCAAACACAGCGATTTGTAACACAGCCCTGAATTCAGTACTAACTTGAAAACTGGAATATACTAGCTTAGAATGGTGGGAAAAGTACATTTTTGTACCTACCATAAATGTAGATGTTCGAGTGTTCACCCTGCTGCAGTCATCACACTTGAGTTATCCTGTCGTCAGGCGGTCCCGCAGTCGGCCGGATTTCCAAAGTCTTGGTCCGACGTCGGTTGCTGTCACCTCATCCCTGACGTCAGTGCCCCAACGCCATCACGCCAAAAGGGTGATCCAAATCAGTACCAAAAAGTGAGAACACTGTACAGACACAAAAACCCTTCGGCTATAAGCAAATACATCAGTAAGGCATAGCATAGGTTTAGCCAGTAGATCAGAGGGGTTGGAGGGAGGGTAACCTGGACTGCAGCAGGGTGAACACTCGAACATCTACATTTATGGTAGGTACAAAACTGTACTATGTGCATCGTGTTACCCTGCTGCAGTCATCAAACTTGGGTTGAGTCCCAAAGCTAATGTAGGGTGGAGGCATTATAGAAGGTTAGAGGAGGCAATGAGTCCCTGCAGAACTGCAGTGGCGAAGCCTGCCCTGGACTTAGAATAAAGAGGTAAGTGATAGTGTTTGGTGAAGGTGTGTACAGAACTCCAAGTTGCAGCTTCTAAAATTTCCTTGCTAGGAACCCCCCTGAGAAAGGCTGTAGAGGTAGCTGTTGCCCTGGTAGAGTGGGATCTAATGGTAGGAGGAACTAGTTTCCCATGATGGGTATAGCAGAATCGTATGCAATGGCCTATCCATTTAGAAATGGTTTGCTTGGAAATGGCCCTCCCTTGAGAAGCTGTAGCATAGGAAACAAAGAGCTGGTCAGTTTTTCTGAAAGCTTTAGTTTTATCCAAGTAATATCGAAGCTGCCTGTGAATGTCCAAGGAATGTAGGAGTTTCTCACCTTTGTTCTGTGGATTGGGGAAGAAAATGGGTAGATGGATGGTTTGATTTAAAGCTACGCTGGAAACCACCTTAGGCATGAAGGAAGGATTAGTTCATAGAGAAACTCTGTCCTGATGAAAAATGAGGAAAGGTTCCACTGCCATAAGTGCCTGTAATTCTGAAACTCTCCTAGCAGAAGTTATTGCCAGGAGCAGGGCAGTCTTCCAAGATAGGAACTGAAGGTATGCAGAAAAAGCTGGTTCAAAGGGAGGTAATGTTAGTTTTTCCAGAACAAAGTTGAGGTCCCATGTAGGTGTAGGAGCTCTTCTAGGTGGTCTAATGTTTTTTGCCCCTCTGAGGAACTGCCTTAGGAGTGGATTTGAAAATAAAGGTGGATTCGTGTCGTAGTGAGCTGAAATAGCTGAAGCATGGGTTTTAATTGAGAAGAAGGAAAGTCCTTTATGCAACATCTCAGCTAAATACTGCGGAATGTGAGGCATATGAGGCTGAGTTGTATCTAGGCCTTTAGCTTGGTTCCAAGCAGAAAACCTTTTCCATTTGTCCGAGTAAGCCTTCCTGGTGCTTGGCCTCCTGGCTTCTAGAATAACATCCAGTACTGCTTGTGAAAGAGGGGCTGGTTGGCTGCTTAATTGATTTGCCATGCAGCCAGGTTTAAGGTTTTGATCTGGCTGTGTAGAATCTGCTTGTCTTGCTGTGTGAGCAAATGAGATATTTGAGGCAATATCCATGGTGGACTGTGAGCCATATTCTTCAACAGCGGGTACCAGTGCTGGCGTGGCCAGTCTGGGGCTATGAGAATCATTCGAGGTTTCTCCTTTTTGACCTTCAAAAGTACCTTTGTGAGAAGAGGTAATGGAGGAAAGGCATATGCTTGTCAGGTTTTTCCAACTGAAGGAGAGAGCATCCACTTTCCAAGCTTGTTGGTGGAATGTCCTTGTACAAAATTTTGTCAGCTGGTAGTTTTGAGGACTCGCAAACAGGTCTATATTTGGTAGGCCCCATCTTTGAGTTATCATTGCAAATATTTGTGGGTCTAGCTTCCACTCGTGGGGATCTTTGATGTTTCTGCTTAGGTCGTCTGCCAATGTGTTTTTCTGTCCTGGCAGGAAGTGAGCTTGTAACTGGACTTGGTAGGCCAGAGCTGTGTTCCATAAGATTATTGCTTGCCTGCAAAGAGGGTAGGAATGTGTTCCCCCTTGTTTGTTTATGTACCACATTACTGTGGTGTTGTCCATCTTTATTGCCAGTTGTCCCGGTTGTAGTAGATCCTTGAAGGCTGTCAGAGCTTTCTGTACAGCTAGCATCTCTTTTTGGTTTATGTGCAGTTTTCTTTGTTCTGCAGTCCATAGGCCTTGAATGCATTGCCCTGCCATGTGAGCCCCCCAGGCATAGTCTGAAGCATCTGTTGTGATAGTTTGCCTGGGTGGGGGCAAGGTGAAAGGCTGACCCTTGTTGAGGTGACATGCCTGTGCCCACCATAGAAATTCCTGTTGAAGGCAGGGAATGAGAGACATCAATGTGGCCAAGCTGTGGCTGTGTTGAGACCATACAATTTTTAGGTACCATTGTAATTTCCTCATATGCAGTTTTGCAAATGGTATTATCAGAATGCAAGATGCCATGAAGCCCAAAGCCTGCAGAATTTTTCTTGCAGTTAATTGGGTCTTTGTTGCCATTGTCTTGAAATATTGAGTCAGTTGTAATTGCTTGTATGATGTAAGATAAGCCTTCTGGGACATTGTGTCCAAGCTGGCACCCAGGAAAATCATTTTTTGTGAGGGTACTAGTTTTGACTTCTTTTCGTTTACTGTGTACCCCAGACAATTTAGTAGATGCTTCACAAAAGTCAGATGTTGTAAGAGAATGTCTTTTCTTTCTGCTTGGATGAGGCAGTCGTCCAGGTATGGATATATTTGAATTCCTCTTTGTCTGCAGTATGGAATTACTGGTGCCAGGCATTTTGTGAATACTCTAGGCGCAGTAGATATGCCAAAGGGCAATGCAGAGAATTGATAATGGGTTGAACCTGCAATGAAACAGAGGTATCTTCTGCAATTTTGTCTGATAGGGACATGCAGGTATGCCTCCTTGAGGTCCAGCGTTACCAGCCATGCTTCCTTGCCCAACATGGGAAGTAGCTGCTGTAGTGTTAGCATCTTGAATTTGGAAACTTGTAAGTCAGTGTTTAGAATTGAAAGGTCCAGAAATGGTCTCCAAGCATTTTATTTCCTGGGTACTAGGAATAGTCTTGAGTAAAATCCTTGGCCTTGCTCTTGAGTTGGCACCCTTTGAATGGCTCTCATGGCCATGAGAGCTGTAATTTGTTTTTGAGCCTCTGCCCTTTGATTTTGTGGCAGGTTTGGCATTCCTCTTTTTATTGGCAAGGTGTGAAAGTGGAATCTGTATCCTCGTAAAATTATGTCTAGGACCCATTTGTCCTTTGTGACCATGTGCCAGTTGTCTACAAATAATGCTAGTTCCCCCCCCAGGGGGGCTGACAAGAGAGCTTTGTTTGGCCAGTTGAGGTGCAAGTCATCGAGTTTGCCTTCTGGTGGCTTGAGACCTGTCTTCTCCTCCCTTCTGGGTTGGAGTGATCCATTGGCGAGGTTTATACTGAGCTTGTGGTTGTCCTCTGCCCCTTGGGCGCCTGTATTTACCCCTCTGAGGCCTGTCAGTGGCTGGAAAGGACCAATTTTTGGTTGGCCAGTTTCTGCTGAAGCGAGGGGATTGTACCTGTAGGAAATCTTTGACTGTCTGCATTGATTTTGCCTTATCTTCCATTTTCTTTAAAACTTCTTCTGCTTTAACACCAAAAAGAACATCCTGCTGCAAGGGAGCATCTAGTAGTTTTGCTTTAACATGTTCAGGCAGACTTTGTTCCTTTAACCAGGCATGCCTACGTATAACTGAACCAGTGACCGCTGCTCTGCAGGAGGCCTCCAAAGAATCAAACCCACATTGTAAGGTATGTTTACCCACCTGCTCGGTGGCATGCAACACATCGTGTACTTCTTTCAATTCAGATTGTTGAGGAAGGGTTGTTATCTTTTGTTTTAACTGAGAGATCAGAAATTGCTGATACTTAAGCATATGAAATTGACAATTTAGAGCTCTCATAGTTAAAGTGGCTGAGGTGTAAACCTTTTTCCTCCATCTGTCTAGTGCTCTTGAATCCTTTTCAGAAGGTACTGGATTTTTAGCCATGGAAGCCTTAGCCCCCTTGGGACCCTAGGAGATAATCTCTGGGTCAGCTACTGGGCTTTTGTAAAGGAATATATGGGAATCAGGTACTCTGTAGTACCTGTCAGGCTTGGCCGGGGCAGGAGGCAGAGAGTCAGGGTTGAAACTGGATTCTAAGTAAACATCATCCACAATGTCCAAAACAGGAGGGATGGCTAGAGGTCTGTGTTGGGGGAGTAAAAGAAACTCTCTGAACCTTTTCTTGGAATCAGAGTAATCCTGACCTTTCCAGTGAAAATGTTCCCTCATAGTGTGTAAAGTTTCCCCAAAAGAGTAATCTTCTGGAGGGGAAGCTGAAGGAATAGAGTTCTCAGCATCAGAATCTTCATAAGGAGAGAAGGAATAGTCTTGGTCTTCAGAGGAATCCGAAGAAATAGACAGCTGTTCAGAGGAAGCAGAATCTTCCTCTTGTCTAGGCCTTTTTTCAGGAGGAGGCTGGGAACCCCTGATAAGAGAAATCAGATCTTCAGCCATCTTGAGCATCTGTTTCTTAGGCATAGGGCCTTGAACAGGAGACTGAAGTGAAGCTTTTTTCGGTTTGGAAGGAGTCTTCGGTTTAGAAAACGTTTTGACTGTAAGAGTCGTCGGTCTGAAAACGCCTTCAGAAAGTGAAGGTGTTTCAGAAGTACCAGTGTCCTTGGGAGGTAAGTCGTCGGTAGGGCCTGAAGTAAAAGGCTGCATCGGCCTAGTACATTCCGTCAAAATATCCGTAGCGGTCTCCAGTTCCTCAACTGCGGTAGTCAGAGGCTGCGTTGGAGCCTTACTGATAACCGGAGAACTGGAGACCGGATCAACCGAGGCCTCGGAATCGGGCTTAGGCCTGGGCTGTCGATCCTTATCCCTGTGTTTTTTGTGCATGCCGATAGTCGGTAGCTCCGACGGCATGTTATAATTAAATTTTCTGCCAAAAAAGTGTTGTGCAAAATCAAATCATCTTTTAATAGTGCGTTTATTAAGTCTAGCACAAAAATGACAAGAAGTGACGTCGTGATCAGGGCCTAGGCAGGGTATACAATAAGAATGTAAATCCTTATGAGGTATTTGCTTCCCACAAGAAATACAATTGTTAACTTTTTCTGACATCGGTCTGAGGCAAGAAAAGTTTCCCCCACGGGGTACTTAGCTTTGTAGAAGACTTCGATCTGAAACTCGAATTCGAAAATCTCAGGAGTCGGCCGACCGGCACTTGTGAACTGCTTCTGCTTCGGGCACCGCGCGGCAAGAAAGACTGAAGAAAATGTCGTCGGTTGCAGTATATGTACCCCTGGCGCACTGATGTCAGGGATGAGGCGACAGCAACCGACGTCGGACCAAGACTTTGGAAATCCGGCTGACTGCGGGACCGCCTGACGACAGGATAACCCAAGTGTGATGACTGCAGCAGGGTAACACGATGAACATCAAGTATTTTTTTTTTTGTTTTTTTTTCAGAAAATAAAGCAGATACAATAAAAAAACACTTTAAATGCACAGAAAAGGATACTTACTGTTATATATCTCAGATCAGAGTTGCAGTCAATGCCCCTAGTAATAAAGTAGGAAGAAACACAATTACAGTAAAAGCACATGAATGAAGCGCAATTTTTTTTATATATATAAAACAATAGAAAACAAACAAGTTGATTTAAACAAGTTACCCAATTAACCAGAAAAGAGCTCAAAACTGAGCCCTGTTCCAGCAGTCTTTAATCAGACAAGTTCTAACTGCACACTCTTGCCACTAGGGTGCAGGGGAACCTTCTCCAAAAAAAGATGGCCTGGATCAATGCTCAAGTTAAACAAACAAAGCTAGATTCAGCAGGCCTGAATCTGGTCTATGCTACAGCAATAAGGCGCACCAATTTCAGAAAGAAACAGTACAAATAAGCAGGCACTATAAGCCTATGACCAGAAATTCCCAGCTCAGAAGGGCATAATTCAGCCTCTCCTCCCACAAGAGTGCAGACCACAAACCTTCTTAATGTGGAATAACTGGCCTGAAGCTCAACTGCTTATACCAGAACTAACACACTTTTAGAATAGCAAACACTGAGCCTTCAAATCATCAATTCCCAGCTTAGAAGGATGTAAGCTACCTGTCCTGCCACAACAGTGCAGACCACAAACCTTAATGTAAAACAAATGGCATGAAGCCCAAGTGCTTAAACCAAAAGACTTAGAATAACAGTTACAATTTAATCAGGCTACGACTAAGCAGTAATAAATGCAGCAGAATACATAAAATTGAGTACTTTTAAGAAGAGGCAAAAGCAAAATAAAGTAGGGGAAACACAAATACAGTAAAAGCAGATGAATAAAGTTCATGTTTTTGTTAGTAAAGTGCAAGGAGAGAGGAAGGAAGAACCTACATGGGTTGGCCTTCTCAAATCTTCCCTCTGTATTAAGTAGAGTGAACACTAGACTCAGAATATGATCTCATTGTACTCGGTTAAGTGAGCAAATGAGATGGACCCAGGAGGAGTGTTCAAATACAGCATTACCATTAGAATACTGAAGCGCATGATTCTCTTCAAGGGTGATCATCTTCACAAATGTGCTAGGCCTATTTTTGTGGTTACACAGTTAATACATAGGTCACTGTTAACAAGGATGGGATGGGTTTAACTCTTGCAAAAGGAGATTGTGGCTTCTGAGCTATTACTGTTGTTCAACAGGTTATATTGACAAAATACATGCTGCATAAATATCCCTTAATGTATATACTGTCCTTGTGAACTGACATCTCAACTCAGCATGTCAATGACATTCATATACCACATCATTCCCCTCTCTTATGATGCTAATTTGTGTAACTGTTACATCCTATAATATCAAGCCTGCTTATATTTATCTATATTTGCTCAAGAAGTGTGACCACCATTAATTATTGACATATGTATGGCAAAAGTTTATTACATAATTGTCTTTGTGACATAAGCACATTAACATCAATTATCTTACTAGATTTTGAACATTTACTCTCCCCTCTTACATATTTCTATATACATCTCTATGATTTCTGCATGCATTATCTACAGTATACATTTCCTGTCTGGTAACCCATGTATTGTAGTTGCCCTTGCTGTTTATCCTCCCCTCTTACTTATTTCTGTATTCATATGTATGATTTCTGTGCACAGTACACTCAGGACACTTTCCCTACCTGTATACAGCTTGCATTATTTGCCTTATGCAGCTGTTTGTGCTTTCTGCGTGAGTACACTTAACAGGTTTGCCCACAGACAAGCTTGTTTGTTTACTTGGTGTGCTTGTGCTGCTCAACACATTTCCTGGCTGCCAACACTGTTGCTGGCTACAGAAACTTGTTTGTATTCATGTAAGCATGACAAGCAGTGTGATGCCCCTGCACTGGCCCAGTAATCAAGGAGCCTCAATCCTCACCACTGGCAACAGTGGGGAGCATGCACACTGGGAGGATAACAAGTACACACACAAGTAAAGTGCACTTTCCCTTAACAGCACACAGAAATCACAATCAGTCTGGAGCTGTTTTTTCTCTCTTTCTCCAGATCCCCAATAAGACTCCCCACTTGCACAGCTATAGGGTTGAGATCTCACCTGAGTGGCCAAGCCAAAACCTCAAGCACCCTCTCTGTCCAACCAGTGCTTTGTGTCACTTCCCAAGTAGCTAGAACACACACACTTTCAGATTTGATTTACACACACACACACACACACACACACACACACACACACACACACACACACACACACACACACACACACACCTGGGAAAGGCTGGCACAGGTTTACTAGCTATGCCCCCTTCTGCCCAGACTATAAGGTAGTTCCAGCTGCCACCAGCCAACTCTTTATCAGCTACTCTAAGGCCCTTAACAAAGGGTGTCCAATCCTACTGTGTAATGTTACTAATAATCCAAATGGTAGTCTGACAAAGAGCAAGGCTATTTAGGAGTGGCCTGTATAGCTTCACCAAATAGATATGCAAGTACTCTAAGAGCTTAAATATGTGTCACAGATATCAGCCACAAACATAGGTTTAAACATATTTAATAATAACTAATTAGTAAAAGAACAAGACAATACTCAGTAAGTAATCAGTTACATCAGAGTTCAAAATCACAGGAAATATTTAAAACAACAAAGAGTTGCTATGCCCTAAAAACGTACTTACAGCAAGGAAAGTGCAAAAGGTGGTGATGAGTGGATGTTTCTAGGTCAGAGACAAGATACAAAATGCACAGTCTCTCTCTGACAGAGTTCTTAAATTAATATCAAATATTACTTCTCTCCCAGGACAATACAAAAACTTCTAGCTCTAGACATTGTGTCTGCTGCTGAACTGAAACCGAGCAATAACTTTTATAGCACAATTGTAAAATAATTTAATTTCAACTTATTTTCTTGAAGTTTTGAAAATTAACCCTCTATGTTCTAGTTTCTACTGTTAAACATATACATTTACACAATTACAATAGTTTATATACATTTTTATTATAAGCCAGCAGGGGATACTGTGGTTACATTTTAGCTTAGTACTTTACACACACTTCTGTATTAATCATATCAATATTCACAAATGACATAGAATTATTTACAAAATTCCAGATAGCTGGCAGTATTTCCCTTTTGTCATAAGCAGAATGCATATGAAATTCATGTGAAGCTTTCCCAATTGTTCTTGAATCCTGTGGAAGGTGAATTAATACTCATAAAGTCTTCTTTCTGTGGCATTCACACTATCACTTTCTATCACCACCTTTGCCCTCATACTACAACATAAACTCCTGTATAGTGTTTCACTTGCGATGTACTCATATCAGAATGCTTGGAACTTTGTACTGGAGGATGTAACTCTTTCTTCAAGCCTATCCCATCCTCATGTATACACTGTACATTGCTGCTGGTGTACCTGTTATTTACTTACATTTTTCTACCTCTTAGTGGAAAAATTCTGAACAAAGACAAAAATAATGGTGGGACAAAGGTCCAAAATCAGGGAGGGAAATTAAAAAAAGTGCTCTTATAAAATTAGAAAGTTGCAAGAATATCAGGATTTGCATTTGCATGCGTTTTCTGAAGGATATGAAGCTCGAAACCCAAATAACATCATTATTTAGTGACTTCAGTACTCGGTATTTTCATAGAAAACCACAAATTTTATGAGGAACAGACCAAAATATGAGAAGTTATCACCGTCTGTAAATTGTGGAAGAAATTTACTGACCTTTATTGCTTCTGGGGTTCAGTGACTCCCTTTCCCATTACCTCCATGACCCTGATGAAGAGTCAGCATCTCCTTGTTCATGTTGCCTCTGCCTCTCATTTTCTTCAGCTTCCAGATATTGCAGTCTCTCTGTTTCCAAATGTTTGTCCTCCAGTTCATGTCTCTAACTCCAGACAGATTTTTAAGTCTTCTGAGGAAAAGTTGAACTGTCCATTTTCTGAGTGCTGTACATCCCTAAGGCTAGTCTGGTTGTCTTCCTGGTTGCTGGTCTGTGATGCAGCTGTGACTAAGGCTGCAATAATTTCTGCTTTAGTCAGGTCAAACTTGTATGTGATGTGGATATCCCACCACTGCCCACCAGTTAATATGTGATGACCCACCGCTGCCAGCCAGTAATCAAGGAGCTTCAGTCCTCATCAGTGGCACCTGTGGGGGGACATTTACTGGGAGGATAACAGGTACACATGCAGTATTTCCAGATGCACCTTCTGCATCAAGTGCAATTTCCCTTAAGAGCATACAGAAATCACAGTCAGTCTAGGGCTGGTTTCTCCTTCTTTCTACAGGTCCCCAATAAGTCTCCCTACTGGCACAGCTGTAGACTTGAGACCTCCAGCACCCTCTCTGTCCAACTAGTCCTTCGTGTCCCTGGCTAAGTAGCTGACACACACTCTTTGAGGTTTGATTTACACACACACACACACACACACACACACACACACACACACACACACACACACACATGCACCCCTGGGAAGGGCTGACACAAATTTACTAGCTATGCCCCCTTCTGGCCAAACTATAAGGTAGTTTGCATTGCCACCAGTCACTCCTTATCAGCTCCTTTAAGACCCTTAACAAAGGGTGTCCAATTTTACTGTATAATATTAATACTAATAAAAATGATAGTTTGACCAAGAGTTTGGCTATTAGGAGTGGCCTACACAGTGTCATCATATAAATATGCAAGTACTCTCAAAACTTAAATATCTCTACACAGATCAGCCACAATGTTTGTCTTTTTGGCTTTTCCCGGTTAGGGGTCGCAACAGCGGAACTCCGGTCCATTAATGATTGGCAGTAGATTTTTATGGTGCCGAGTTGCCAGCCTGATGCCCAACCTTCTGCGAAGGCACGCCCATTCACACATGTTTTTGAATGCCATTCGACCGCAGGGAGGACATGCAGACTCCACACAAAAGGCACTCCAGCTGAGAATCGAACAGGAGAACCTCTTGCTATGAGGCAACAACGCTACCGCTGCACCACAGCGGCTGCTATGAAAAATTTAAATATATTTAATAATAAATAGTGAAAGAACAAGACAATACTGTTTATTCACAGTGACATCAGAGTTTAAAACCACAGGAAATATTGAAAATAACATTGCAGTGCAGGCTTAGGCATTAAAGAAAAATATTTAAACTAAGCTTCACTATATTCCTGACTGTATCTAAGATAATTGCTATACTCTAACACTTACTAATAGAGCAAATCAGATGTGGTGAATGGTTATTGTTGTCAGGTTCAAGATCAAATTCAGAATGCTTGTCTCAATAAGAGACTTCTCAAAATAATATCTAAAATATTACTGCTGGAATAGCTTGCAGAATGACATCACTTCTTGCCATCTGACTTCTAGTCCCCAGGCAACCCCCCCCCCCTTGCTGAATCTGGCAGTATTTAGCATCTACCTATAAAAATACTCATACAAAAGCTTTTGCTCAGAACTTTAGCAGATGCTGGAAGTCATAAAATAATTGTATTCCTTCATGCTTCCAGACTCCAAAGAGAATATAGAAAGCTTTCTAATACAGACATTGTGTCTCTAGCTGTATTTAAACCTGTCAGATAGCCCCTTTACAGCCTAGCCTATAAAGTAACTCAATTTCAGATTTTTTTTTAAGGTTTGCTGGACTGAGGTTAATTTCCTGTATTCCAGTTTTCACTGTTAAAATATATACATTTAAACAGTTGCAATAGTGCATGCACATTTCTTTTCTCTTCCAGTAGGGCACACTATGGATACATTTTAAGCACAAGCACTTTACAAATACCTTTTCAACACAAACATCTGTACAAAGCAGTTTGATATACACATGACATACAGTTCTAATACATTTGTAACACAAGCATCTTATATGACATAGAATTCTAATACATTTGTAACACCAGCATCTTGTATAAATTTAGTTTGATACTCACAAATGACATGTAATTATTTACAAAATTCTAGCTAGCTGTGTTAGCAATGCCTCCTTTTGTCACAGTCCTAAATCTCTTTTCCAATCTGTACTAAAGTTTAGGTATGCACTTAAACAGAAGTGAATTTCACATTAGTGATAATTTGTTCCTGGATATTGACAATAGTATAGGTTTCATACTGTCAAGATTAATATTTATAAATGTAGATGTATGTCATTTGCCTGTTCATTTTTGTTTGGTATTAAATATGTACAATGACTTCACTTTTCATGGATTCACCAAAGTAGCCTCCAGTGTCTACTGTGTGAGAAATTTTTGTTGATGAGTCTTTAGTAACTCTTAATGTTGGTGACCTTTAAACTGTAATAAAAGAGCAAAAGAAGGCACTCAGAATTGTCTCCAATAATTGGGCAGCGCAAAAGCGGAGAGAAGGCTTTAAAACCACAGCATAAAACACATAAACACCCTTAACAGAATCACCAGCGTTTTTGTCAAAAAGACTTCTTCGGATGTAAAAATAAGTAAAAACTGCTGGACATTTTATAACCAACTAGCAAGCCCAATAAAATCATATACCAGTCAAAAAAACATTCAATTTTTAAGGAATCCACTTTCATAAAATTAAACAGAATTAACACTTCACCTAAAAATTATACATCCATAAAATATAACATGCTGTTAGGGCCAATGTAAAAAGCATATACTATATTTTAAAAGTAAATATCTTGCATTAAAATAACAACATTTAAAACATTTAAAATCCAATTACATTGGTGCAATTAGAACCATTACCTTTTCCAATACTTTAGCCCCATCTAGTGGACAATTCTTATCATTACAATACTAAAACATAAATTCAACTTGTAGTCCTACAGGACCATGTAAAAAATATACATTGTTACCAAAGTGGTATTTTTAAAGCCTAGCTGCTCTGAGCTTCAGTACTGGGGCTAAAAGAAACTGCTTTGTTTAACCCGGTGACCTACTGGCATCTAAAACAATTTGCGAATACAATTCTATATATTCTATTCTACTTTCCCACATGACACTCCTTAAATCCTGGGGAATTTCCTCTAGAACAATAAAATGAAACTTGGCCTCAACATACTCTAAGGTGTGCTTGTATAAGGCATTATTATGGGTATTAGTCTGTATAGCATTAATGTGTTCATATATGCTCTTTCTTATCTTTCTTTCAGTTTTTCCAACATAAAATGCTTGACAGGAACCACATGTTGCAATGTACACCAACCCACTACTCTCACAAGTGCTGTTTACTTTACCTATAATTCTCTTCCCCCTTGATTCTAGAAATATACCTTCCACGTTGCTCATATGTGGGTAATGTGAACACCTACTGCGTTTGAATTTACCTTTCCTATTCCTACCTTGCTTACCTCTCATACCTTTGTTACTTTCCAATAAATCTTTAATGTTCCTACCTTTCCTAAAGATACATTTCAGGGGTATATTGGAGTTTAATTTAAGGTCCAAAATACTAATAAATTTCGTCCATTCCCTTTGCATAATTTTCTTGATAGCAGCCAAATCCCCACTAAAATCAGTTACAAATGCACTCCCATAACTTCCTTCTAAATTTTCTTCATCAAAATGAGTGTCTTCTTCAACTAGGCAACTAGTTATGGTACTATCACTAATACCCAAAATGGGGGCAGATTTTTCTTTTCTTTCCTTCATTACCTCACTATGTACCTCAGAAATCAAGTTATTAGGATAACCATGGTCAATAAACATATTTCTTAAAACCTCACATTCCCTAAAAAACTTGTTCTAATCTGACGTCATTCTACTAATTCTTACAAATTGTCCTTTAATAATTCCCCTTTTTTGATGTAATGGGTGTGCACTAGTGCAATGGAGGATAGAATTTGAATATATTTTCATATTTGCCGCCTTCCTTGTAAATAGTAACATCTAAAAAGTTTACTTCACTATGTCCAATCTGTAACATATTGAAAAAATTCTAAAGACTTCCCAAACGTCCCTGTCCAAAAAATACAGATATCATCTAAAAAAATGCTTGCAGAGTATCCAACAATCTTTGTAATGGCTATTAAAAACAAACTTTTCTCTTCCCAAATAGACAAGATCAAGTTAGCATAAATCGGAGCACACCTTGCTCCCATATACTACTCTGCTAATCTGTTGGAAGAATTCTCCCTGAAAATAAATAAAATTGTTCTTTAAAACCAGTTCAATAAGGTGTAAACAGGTATTGAACTCATTGGCAGTTAAAAAGTCAGCCTGTCTCAAGGCTTCCTCAAACCACTCAATTCTTTTCTCGTGTGGTATTGAGCCAAATAAATCAACAATATCAATGGTTATGAACTTAACTACTCACTAAAAAGCTCCTGTTTAACATTCCTCAAAAATACCACAAGTCTTTAAAAATATGCTACCCCTAATAACTAGATTCTTAAGTTAATGTCCAAAAAACCTAGCTAAGAGGGCTGTCACTGAACCTTTTGCAGCTACTATGGGACACAAGGATGGATCATAGATATTCTTATGCACTTTTGGTATTCCAAAGAAAGAAGGAACTCTTGGTTTGTTATTATGCAAAAAAACAAAAGTATTCCTATTGGTGACACCTGCCTACTCTACTCTGTGAGAAGTTTTTGTTGATGAGTCTTTAGTAACCCTTAACGTTGGTGACCTTTAAATTGTAGATAACTTGGTAACCAAGTCTTATCCAGAATATTAAGCATTCTGTTATTAAAGGTTATGTTCACCATTTACATGTTCCAGTACTTTAAAGTTTGAAAATAAATCTTCCTTTGGCCCCAAGAGAGTTGCACTGTCCACCCCTAAAAGATAATATAAAATAAGTACTGTTGTTGCTAACAGCAATATTGGAAGACCACTTCAGGTAAAGAACTGAGCTTAGGCTACAGGTATTGCTACTAACAAGATGGAAAACATGACCTACTGTACTTACATGTAGAAATCATTGTGGTTTCCTTTTTTATAGGTTCATAGGAGGCTACTAGGCTAGTGCCCCTATTAATCCCAAGTATCCCTATCTGCTCTTTTTGGTTAGTTCACAGAACAATTTTATGAACAGAGTGGGTCTGTGATCAACACTGGCTACCCCTGTCCATGAGGGACATGGGTGCCACCCCTCAGGGATGAATTTGTGGTCTCCCATCCAATTATCTAGGTTGTGTTTGAATAGGGTCAGCAAGGAGCTCTGTTTTATATGAATAGGAAGTCTGTTCCAGAGAAGCAGCAGTCCCTGGGCGACATATCTGTCTCACCAGCATGTTCTGTTAATGTCACAAGTTAGGATGAGATCCCTAGAGTGAATGGCTCTTGTGTCATTTGAATTGCAGATGTGCCAGATTTCCATTAGGGCAGGGTTGGAGATTGCCCTATAGGCCAAGCACAAGTCACCTCTCAGCAGCCTATAAGATAAAGTGACAGGGCTTTTAGCCTGCCCACATAGGTCATGGTATGGAGTCTCTGTATTTTCTTGATGAGAAACCTCTGAGGTCTCTCCAGCTGCTGCAGGTGTCTGGTGAGGTACATGCAAAATTAAATGAATGAGGGTGATGCCACAGTAAATAATGAGTTGAAATGCTGAAATGCTTTTGTTCATGCTTTATACCCTAACCTCTACTTTCTCTTGTAGCTATCCAGAAATATCATTCTTTTTGAAATATTTGCTCTCAAAGTGAATACTTTTAAAGTTTAGAATTGGATATTTGGTGTCACAAGCAAACAGTATTTAAAATACTTAATACTTAAAAAACTCCAGCTATACTCTGTCGCATATCGTCTACTCAGAGGCGATCTCTGCTTAACATACAAGGCCATGTCAAACCCAGAGCTGTTGGACATGCTACACTTAAAGAAATCCCAATCCCTCAGAGCTACACGCTCCAGGGATCTAAACCTTGTCATCACAATAAACAAAACATGCTGGAGGGATAGGTTCCTGACCCAGAGACTCCCCAGACTCTGGAATAGATTGCCCATACATGTCAAGCAGAGTGCCTCTTTGGACCTCTTCAAGAGGAACCTTGACGATTAGATGGGAGAAAGGAAATTCACCCCAGGGATCACGTCAGTCACCCTGCTAGACAGGGGTCCAGGAAAGTAAATAATGTGGGAAGAAATAGCCAGGGAATTGTTATGGCTAGGCCTGTATAGGCCCTAGCCTAGTACCAACCTATGAACCTATGAACCTATGAACCTATAAATATGTTTTTGAGTGCTTCTTTTTACAAGCTTTTCTTATGAGCTCATTTATTTAGGTTTTGATAAATGTAGCTTTGCAAGGCCAATTTTTTTTTGCTGACATAAGACAAATACTGAATTCTTCTACAGCTGTCTTGTTTCCAAAACTGATTACGCCAAGAAATATATTTTTTGCTGTGAAAAAAAAAATCTGAACTGTCTGAAGTGCTCATATTCCCTAAAATAGGGATAAATAAGGATTTCTGTATATCTGTTGTATATGAATGTGTATACATGTGTGTACATTTTTATATGTATATTCTCTCATACATATGATGTATAGATATGTAAAAAGGTTTACTATCGTTTGTTCGAACAGCAAAACATTTGCCGTTCTAAACAACAAAAAATAAAACTGAAAACAAACATTTAGAATGGATACAATGTCAACCCAAATGATCGACACATTTGAGTCAACATTGTTACCAAAAACATCACGTGATAGCCATATAGGAGCTGATGTAAATCAGACTCCTATACGACATATCACGTTTTTGCAGGGGGGCAAGCCCCCCTGCACCCCCCACACACCACCCTATTAATATATTTTAACTTTGAGATTACACTACAGTGGGGATATGGATGAATGTCCAATCCCCACTGTACCGCGATCGCCATGCAGATAGTCGAATACACTTAAGCGAATGCACTACTGCATTCACATAACTGTGTGTTCGACTATCCCATCCATTTAAATTTTGTGCACGACATTCTGATTTTCAGCAGCACTACTGCCGACAGTCTGTCATTCGCACAAACAATAGTAAACCGTGTAAAAAAGGCATGTGTGCGTGTGTTACCCTTGTGTATATTTATATATAATAAATGCATACACACACGCTTGGATATTCACATGTATAATATGAAAATATAAAGGGTGTGTGTTAGTGTGGGGAGATCCACCAAGAGAATAGTAAACCGTGTAAAAAAGGCATGTGTGCGTGTGTTACCCTTGTGTATATTTATATATAATAAATGCATACACACATGCTTGGATATTCACATGTATAATATGAAAATATAAAGGGTGTGTGTTAGTGTGGGGAGATCCACCAAGAGGAGTCTAAACTGGATGTCCTACTTGTACACATGGATGTCCTATGTTTACAAACACCACCTGGGAGCAAACTCCCAAATTCACACATCACTGAATGGTCAGGAAAAAAAAATGCCCATTTTTTCCATGGGAAAGGCACTCTGTCACCTCATATTGAGGAGTTACTTATGCTAGCTCCACAGTTGCTTGATGTCAAGGAAAAGAGAGAGTAAGGTAAGGTCAAAACAAGGCTCAAACAACCATGATCTCACAGTAGTGCAGAAATAATGCAAAGCCATTTTGGGATCTGATCATTTTGGATGTTTCACTTGGTGCTGTCTTTCAGAGGGACTGTGTCTGAAATATATCCACACAGCTAAATGGGTAGAGTCATGGCCTCGTGCAATAGTTGCAGGGTTTAAATACATGGAAGCATCCTCCAAGAGGGCCTTACCCAAACTAATGACTGGTGCCAAAAGCATGGCCTCAAACTGAATGCCAAGAAATGCATCATCTCCTTTGGGGAAAATGGTTCCCCCACTAATTATCACATTAATAACAACATACTAAGAATGGAATCTGTCGTGAGGGACGTGGGCATCTAGGTTGATAGCAACCTGACTTTTGACCACCACATTGCCTCCGTTGTAAGGAATGCTTTCTACATGGCCCACCTCATAAGTAAGGGCATTTCATCCAGGAACAAGGAGGTCATAACATCCCTGTACTCCTCCCTTATCAGACCCATTATCAAGTACAATGCCCCCTTTGGCATGTACCTTGTCAAGCACATGCAGCAGCTCCAGAGACCACAGAGGTTCCTAACCAGGAAAATCCAGGGTCTCAAACACCTATCTTCTACAGATAGGCTAAAAGCCCTGTCCCTCTACTCAGACTCATACAGACTACTCAGAGGTGTCCTGTGTCTGGCATATAGGACCATCTCAGACCCAGCCTTGATGGACTTGCTCCATATCCATAAGTCAAACTCCACTCGTGCAATCCACATGCAAGGCTTCAACTTGGTCTGTGACATTGATAGAACTTGTTGGTGGGACAGGATTTGTGTCCTAAAGACTCTCCCATCTGTGGAATAGACTCCCTCTTCATGTCAAGCAGAGTACCTCTCTAGCCCTCTTTAACAGGAACCTGGACTTCTGGAATGGAAACAGAAAATACACCTCTGGGATCCCACCTGTGTCCCTGCTGGACAGGGGAAATGGGTACTGACTTTGTGGGAACATGGGCAAAAATTCTTTGCTAGGCTTATAAGGGCCTCCGGGCCAATGGCCTAGTATCATTCTATGAACCTATGAACCTATAAAAATCTGGACATTCTAAGGCAGGGTATCAACTTTCGAAATATGAATCATATTATATTAAACTGTCTCTGCTGCTCCTCTAGTCTCCTCTGAGTGCTGTGAGAATGCTAGTACCAATAATCTTCACTCCATGATGGGAAAACTGACCAAAGGCCACTCCAGTCCATTCTTCCGTTAGCTCAAGTAGCACCCACCCAAATAATTCAGACCCACATTAACAGTATCATAGATAGGGCTCGGGTCTTTATTCCATTTTTGCCACTTTAGAATGGAAGCTGGTACCTTTTAGAGGTCTGTATACCCCAGAACAAAGTCTGGAATTTTGATTTAAAAAAGAAAAGGAAATCTACAGAAAAGGTCAACATATGCAAAAATAGTATTACAGTCAGTTTGAAGTAATACTTTACGTAACAAGAAAACATTATTGAGGCCTATATTTGTTCGGAAATGCAACATTAAATTGTTTATGCAGGAGATTATACATCACAGTCCCCCATCTAATAAATATACTCCAGGGTTACCCATCTCACAGAAAGCTGAACCTCTGAGCTATTATATTAAGTCACTGTGAATGTGGAGGTAGAGTAGCAGACAGCAGCATATTCCATACTATAATTTCTTAAGTTGGCAAATTGAAATATTGTGTTTTTTTAGTGCTTCTGTCTTTGTTTAGCTTTCCTTTATAATGAAGTTGTGTCTCTGGTTGGTTTCCATATGGTAAACACTTTACAACACATCTCGTTCCTTTATAAATTTAATTTATAAATAAGACTTCTAGAGGTAATGCAAATTGTGGCACTTAAGACTGCATAGCAATGTTATAAAAGTCATTGCTATATTGAGGAAAGCTATACTTTGAAAAACAAAAGCTTCAGAAATGTACAAATATAGAGTCTTAACCTATTTAAACAACATCATAGATAATTTTTTTCTTTGAATTTGTATAAATCAAATTCAATTTTTCTGCTGGGAGTTGATTTTCTTTTTTATAATTTGGTGCTGCAGTAGCGTTGTTGCCTCACAGTAAGACGCTGTCCGGTTCGATTCTCAGCTAGAGAGTCTTCTGCGTGGAGACATGCATGAATGGGCGTACCTTCGTTGAAGGTTGTGCGTCAGGGCTGGTAACTTGGCATGTAAAAATCAACTACCAATCATTAGCGGACCGGAGTTCCGCTGTGGCGACCCCTAATCGGGAAAAGTCGAAAGACTCAACAACAACAACATTTTGGTACAGTGTTGCAGCATTGTTGCCTCACAGCACGAAGTTCTCCAGTTCGCTTCTCGGCCGGGATGCCTTCTGTGTAGAGTCTGTATGTCCTCTCTGTGTTTGCGTAGGTTTCGCCTGGATGCTCTCTTCTCTTCCCACATTCCAAAGACATGCAGTAGATGGCTTAGACAATCTAAACTGGCCATAAGTGTGAGTGTGTGTGTGAATCTGTGGTATGAAAGAACAGCTGCAGCATGGCTAGCCATTGAAGGTGTGAACCTTGGTTCTAGATGATTGTCACTGATGAAGTGACACCCAACCTCATGTGAAAAATGGGAAAAGGGGTTGTGGCTGGATAGATGAATTTTGTATGTATTAGATATTTACATATGTAGTAGTCTGCATGACTGACTGAAGTCATTCTTGTAGGTTTTGTTTATAAGGGATTTAGACTTGTAATAGGTAGGTGAGAAAGCAGTTAGTGAAGTCATTTTTTACATTGTATCTACTACTATAAAAAGTACCAGTTCTTATCAGTAGATTCTGCACAGCTTTGTGTGTGGCATGTGAATTTTACTCAGTGACTGTTACATGAATGCTTGCTACTGTCATTCTCTGTAAATGAATTGAAGAATGATGTTATATGACAGGCCTAGGCAAGCTACGACTTGTAATGCTGAAACTGCTCAAGTTTGCTACTTACCTCAAGTGTGTAAGATAAACTACCAGTTTTCTTCCAGTTTACCTGACCTTTGTGAAACAAATGTACATCATATCTTAATTTCTGCTACAAAGTGAAACCCATTGTTAGATAGCTAGTACTACATCTAACTTGCAGAAAGTTGGCAAAATATCATCTTTCCACTTTCATGCTTACACTGATAAACATGGCAAGTGTTCCCCTCAACCTGGGTTTTACATATTTAGCTTAAGAAACTGATGTTTCACTCCGGCTAGTTACATCTTCCTGTACATTTCTTTAAACTTAACATTTACTTCACACTGAAGAAAGCCTGAAAGAGATGTTGTCCTTTCCCAGAGCCATCTGTTCTGGGAAACTGTATTTTTTTATTTGCTTCTTTCTCCTCTCCTTTTATTGTTACTTGCCCTTGTTTCCATTATAAAGTGGAGACAGACTAATAAATCTTGAATAGTTTTATTCAAGCACTACTTCAGCTAACACATTCCCACTGCTCATATCCAAGGCTGGGCCTCTTGCCCTTTAACTCGACCTTGAGTTTCATCCAGTGTCTCAGTAAACTGTTAAGATTTCATTCAGAAATGTTTTTTTTCTTAAAGGCACATGTCTTATGCTAATCACTACGACTACAGTTCCAATTCACTTCAGAGAGAAAGAATGTTCACTTATCTGTAAGGTAGATGTTGACAATTTTGTATGAAGAACATGTGAGTAAGAAGTTAAGAACACTGAGCTAGCATCAGATCAGCAATTTTTTCAAGTAGAAACTACAGCAAAGCACAAGCAGTTTTAAGAGAGAAGAAGCAACTATAGAGTTCATAGATTAATACTAGGCTAACTGCCCTTGCAAGCCATTTTTAAGCCTAGCCAATTATCCCTTGTGAGACTCAAACCCTACACCTTGTAAGGCAAACACCTTAACCATTAGGCCACCCTCCCATCCCAACTACTCTGATGTATACATCCTAGGAGAACACGTGCACTACAGTGTGTGCAAACTGAGAATCGGAATACAGGGCTAGCCTAGTAAAAAGCCAAAATGTACATCTGAATGTCTACAAACCTACACTGCAGGGTATGATGACAAGTTTTTTTTGAAGATAAAGTATACTTCAGGATATCTGGTATTCTCATTTTGGAACAAGGACATTCTATAAATAAGGATCACACAATGTGTATGGAGGACAGGGACATCATTTCCATAGGAATATAATATGTAGAAGCACCAGCGTTACACAGCCATTTACACTATTACATGCAAAATATTACACGCCTAATAATGAAGGCTGATAGTACACCATACACATGCCCTGCATCCATACCTCTCAGCTGTCCCTCATTTTCAGGACCATCTCTGACTTTAACTCAAATTCTAGCTCTGTCCCTTTTAATCCTTTGCATGACTGGTGACCTTTGGAGAAAGGTGATGAATTATACTTAAGTTACCAATGACAAACATTAGCGATGTATACTTTTTTTTTACTTCAGACAATGTATATTAATTCATTCTCTCTTGTACTCTGTCAACATCTCATGTTGATAGTACTAACATTTTAAAAGTGTCTCTGATTGTGCTTGATTATAAAATTGTCTAAAATGATTCTGCAGATGCATTATGTGTAAACGCTATGGAAATATACTAACCACTAAAACTGGGTTGGCCATTGCTTCCTCACTCCTCATACTAAACCTACAGAGCAAGTGTTGACAAAATGGGAGACAAACTAGATTGTGAGTCAGAAAAAATGGAAATCTCTGAAAGATAAGGCATACATACATCACACACAGAAGCCTTCAATGAACACTGCATAACTGGGTATTAATATTTATTAAACAATGGTTGGCCAGTAATATTACAAAACAAGCACATTGATTGGTAAACCAATCCAGTGTGCCTGTTGCAAATTGAGCATATACCAACAGGAAAAGTCTGGACACTAAAGTATCATTGAGTGGCCACACTTAGCTATTAGCATATGCAACAATCTTGTACATGGTGAACGTATTCATAAGCTAAGAAGTTAGCCACGATGTTCTGTGTACAATAAAACTCAAATAAGTACAAAAAAAAATCAAATATTTACCTGACTTTTCTTCTATACAGAACATTTCCGCTGACACATTAGCTGACGAACACCTTCCCCATGTGCAACAATTCAAAGCTGACAGCCCATTACAGCATAAAAAAAATTACTTTGCACAAAAAGGTTCCTTAACAGAAAGCTGCAGCCTATTACTGTGCATGCAAGTTTGTGGTGTGAGTAAACTACCTTGGCAGGAATAGCCACCTGTAGATGTAAACTTTTGCACTAATTGACACAAAATGGTTCCATTAAAGAAAGCTGCAAGGAGTTAGTGTGTCTGTGATTTTGTGGTGTGAATAAACTATTGTGGCAGGAATAGCCACCTGATGTAAACCTTGGTTCTAGATGACACAAAATTGTTCCTTGACAAAAAGCTGCAAGGAGTAAGTATGCATGTGAGTTTGTGGTGTGAATGAACTGCAATAGCCACCCGGTGATGTAAACCCTGGTTCTAGAGGATTATCACTGTAGAAGTGACACCCCAACTGCATGTGCAAAAATGGAAAAAAAGGAGTTGTAGATGGATGGATGGCATAGTCCTCACCCTCTAGAGAATTCAGTCGCACAACTACACAACCACTTCAAAAATGGAAACATTTCAGGAAAAATTCCTGCTTCAATACAACGTTAACTGAATCCAACCACAGCAATTATGCCTCAGGCTTCTACCAAAAATTGGATCACAGCACTTGGTTCTGTCCAATATTTTTAAGGGCGAAGCCTGACTGACCATAAAAAAATATTTAGGTTTCTGTTTGTTTTATTTTGTTTTCTTCCACTTTTTCTGAGATAGTTTAAAATAAACAATAAACTTGAACTAAAAGTCTGGGACTATTTTATCGCATTAAAAGTGGAAGAATACATGATGAAACAAACAGAAACTTAAATTACAGCAACACAAACACAGCACAATACAAAACTAACACCATTGTGTAATAGAAATAACCTGGGTTCGGGTACTGCTGGATTTACCCACAGTTGGCTTTCTTTGGTCATGAGGGCTAAAATCCTTAAACATCCACCCCAACTCAGTCAGAGTGAGTTGATAAAACTGTAATTCTGAAGTTAGACGGTTGCCTTTATGCAAACAGTTACTACAACCATCCCCTTCTACTGCACCATCAACCTGCTCACAGTTTAGAACTTAATGACGCATCCATGTTGAATGGTACAACATTAAAAAGGCTGCATAACTCTACATGGAGGTATCATGCTACTAGGTATGTTTCTCAGCTATCTAAACATGTCTAAACTGTTTGCAACAAGATGGCATGAATGGCTGCTTCAAACTCTGTCAACAGTGGCAGCATGAAGGCTTAACAGTTAAGCTTTCTGTCTCACAGGTCCAGATCTAGGGTTCATTTCTGACTCCTGGTCATTCATTCTTTGGAATTTACATGTTCTGAATGAACCTATCTTTTTCTCTGAGTACTCAGGTTTCCTTCCAAAATCATGGTGATTGATTGAATACTCTGAGCAGGCACATGAATATTACATTTACACCTGAACACAAAGTTGTGGTTGAAAGACTTCTCAGAGGACCAGTTCACCTACCCACCTAATAGAAAAGTGACAGCTTTGAAGTGGAGCTCCCAAGCACATACATTTTTTTTTCTGAAGGAAAAAAAAACTAAAATTTACATGGAAATGAATAATAGGAAATATATGCTTTAGAATTTAAATGTTTAAAAGGTGAAGTTATTTTGGATTTTGCCAAGCAAGTCAGTCTTAAAGCAAAACTGAGATCATTATAGAAACACACAATGACAGCTTCCAAGAAAACTACTGAAATAATGGAAAGGATTGAGCTGAGGGAAAAACCTCAGATCCCCATCTACCTACAAAAGTGTAAGTAACTGAAAAATATAATCACCCCCACCACTAACAAAAACTTTAAGACACATGGAGAACTATGATAGATTTTACTGCCAGACAACATGAAGTAGATATTGATATGGACTTTTATTCCAACTTAACCCTATCTTACTTAAATGCATGCAAAAGCAAGGAAAGTGGTAAGAAACAGTGTGAGACCACGGGCTAGATTCTAAAACAGCTGGGGAGAGTAATGAAGGTGAATTGCTGGTCCACTCTGTACAGGTCACGGATTAGCATAATGAATACAAATTCAGAAGACCACCTGAAATCTTAGTCCAGTAAATCCGATTAGTGAAGCTGTGGAGTAGACTTTGTTAGTCCTAAATGTGACTGATGTTTGGCACATCAGGCTAAAAACAATACAAATCTAAAAGCACCACACCTGTAGTAAAGCATGTACTCACATATTATCATTATACCATGTGTGAGATGTTATGCATGCACTGACATACTATGTTATCATCATACCATGTGTGAGATGATATGCATGCACTGACATACTATGTTATCATCATACCATGTGTGAGATGATATGCATGCACTGACATACTATGTTATCATCATGCCATGTGTGAGATGATATGCATGCACTGACATACTATGTTATCATCATACCATGTGTGAGATGATATGCATGCACTGACATACTATGTTATCATCATACCTTATGTGAGATGTTATGCATCCACTGACATACTATGTTATCATCATACCATATGTGAGATGATATGATATATGTATGTACTGTACATTGTGTTGCATGCATAGTAATAATGACTAGTTTGCAATTAATCTTATTCTACATTTATGACACTAATTGGAAACCTTCATAAATACTTTTCCTTGATTATGTATAATAAACATTATAGCCAATATGTTTCTGTGTTCAGAATCTGCAATAATCCTAATACAATCATTCATTGTCTGACTCTACCATCTACAAACATATTAGCAACTGTGACCAGTCCACTACACTAGAAACCATGTGTGAGGATATCAGATATTATTATCTGTACTAGCATGACTAGCTGAAGTTTTGTAAATACTTGTAAATAATTGTAAATTACCCTGTATTATATATGCCAGCTATAATTTTGTAAATAAGTTTATGTTTTTTGATTATTACTTTGATTTATGTAAGATGTTTGAATCAAACAGTGTTCTTCTGGCTGACCAAATGTACATTTTTTTTAAAGAATTTTAAATGCAAGATATGCCAGTCATCTGACCTACATGTGATGTCATTGAGTGCCAGAGCTGAAAGGAAAAGGATCTCCACAGCAGCTGTTTTATTTACTTTCTAAAGTCTGATACGAGAGAGTAGAATTCTCATAACAGCTTTCTGTAACTTAAAAAAAAAATTCTGCTATAAAAGCAGGTCCTGAGTCAAAGTTCAATTGTTGTTCAGTAGTTGCTCAGTTGTAGCAGTAGTTGTAGTAGTTGTCATTTGTTGTTATCCAGATCAATAGTTATCACTCAGAGTTTTCCAAAGCTGTTTAACAGAAATAGTAGGAGTTGCTTTTCCAGTTGCTGAGGACCAGACAACAGCCTGAAGAGTGGACATATATTCTTATCTTGCCTTACAGAAGTAAGAGTATCATCTTGCCTTGTTGAGTTTCTTAGAGTGGATAGGGACAGTTAATCTTTAGACCATTAGGTATCTACAGTTAGATAGTTTTTCTTCAATCAGTGTGAAACCTATCCTACAGTATTAGTTTTGCAATTTCTGTATGTGAAACTTTGTGGTTTATTGGAATCAGTTATTCAGTGTATATATGTTTTAACTAATTTTATTTATTAAATATTTTACTACCTTCTATTGTGGCTGGTTATTTAGAAAATAGCTTTAGTAACCTGAGAGTATTTACGTTTATTGTGATAACACCAGGGCCATTCCGAAAAGCATTACTGCTTGGATTGCATGCTATCTTTTTATATCAATATTTATTTTATTCAGTATAATTAAACACTCCTTTTGAAGGGTACTGTGGTACTTTGACTGGTGGCAGCTGTTACCATGCAATTTGGGAAAGAGGACATAGCAGATAAATCTGTGACAGGCTTTCCTAAGAGTGTTTGTATGAGTGAATATGAAATATTTAAACGTCAGTGTGTCAGATACCTAGAACTGGGACACAGTGCTCTGCAGTGGTTAATGTGAAGACTCATTTGGGGACCCGGAGTGAATCATAAAGTCCAGTCCCAGGTTTGGAGCCTGTTCCTGGTGTACTCTTATGGGAAATTGTGTGTTTCTATTTCTGCTTTCAGTAATGCTCCCTTATCAGAGACAGTATTGAGGATTGAGGCTCCTTAGTTACTGTCCCTGGTTAATTGGGGATGTCACACCATGTATCACAGGAGCTTGCTACATCGCATGTGCAGGTGGCACAATATCATTCTGCTAACCCTACAAACAGCAACACCAATTGTCATCAATCTCTAAAGCACACACCAAAAGCAACATCAAACAGCACACATATGCCTACACCCAATGGACCCCCAAGAATGAAGCCCATAAGACAAGCAAGCACTTTATCCAGAACTCTTGTCATAGTGGACTCCATTGTATGACACACAGATGCCCCACTCATTAGAATGGACAAGGAGAAGATAACGGTTAGTTGTTTATCTGGAGCCAGGATCTACCAGGTTACGCAAACACTCAAGTTAATACACCACAGGTACTAGTATAATACACAGTCCATGTGGGTGTAAATGACAGCATTCTAACTTCACCAAGGTTGATGCCACAGTATCAACAACAAATAATCGATTAATCGGCTTAGTTTATGGTGTCATTCCAGGGAGACTGAGTATCTGTCAGCATGGGAGAACATGGTTAAATAGACTATGTTGCTTTGTCAGTGATTGTCTGCACCTGTCCCCTAGGCTTCTGGATATTAGCTAAAATGTTATCTACCCCCCAGTGCCATTTTTATGCAATGACAAATTGACAAAACTACAAACTCAGCAAATAAAACCCAAAGGAACCTAAGGGTGTTAATGCTCAATGCTAGGAACCTTAACAAGAAACTGCACACCCTACAAGCTGTACTCACAGTGAGAGAATATAAACAGCTGCACCATTATTGAGATATGGTTTAAAGCCACAGAGAGTACTCCAGCAGTGAAAAGCTTCAGTGGTTTCCACACATTTAGACCATCAGCTGCACTAAAAGTGGAGGTTTCTCGATGTATGTTAGCAACAAATATCTCTAAGTTAGCTGAACCTGATGATGCCCTGCATCCACATGCAAATCACTATAGATAAAGACCCTTACCATATCCTAGCAAGCTATAGGTCACCATCTATGCCCCAAGAATCCCATAACTCATACCTAGACCTACTGGAGGCACTTACCATCCAGTCAAATACCCAATTTGTGGAAGGTGTCAACTACCCATTTATAGACTGGGAAACATACCCTGCATCTAACTTACAGGCACAATGTTTGTTGGACTTTATTAACACAAATACTCTTGACCAGATAGTGCACACTCCAACTAGAGGTTCAAACATACTGGACATAATACTCACCAATATGGTAAAGCACTGCACCCCCCCATGCCAAATCCTCACTGGTAAAGTCAGATCACAAAGCTATCTACTTCAAAATAAAAATCCACATATAAAACCCAGAAAAACCTGTAACAGTTAGGAACTACTCCAAAGTAAACTACATCTTAATAAGTGACAGCTTGTCAAGGTTCAATGCCTCTCTGTACCCCAAATCCATAGCAACCTATGCAGAATTGTTCACAGAAATCCTTGTTCGATGATGTTAGTGGCTGATTAGAGGCTGCTGAACCTAACAGAAGTAAGCACAAAACAAACTACAAAAATAAACCACACTGGTGGAATCCTAACCTTAACGGGGTATATAACAAAAGGAAAACAATCACGGCCAAAATCAGGAAGAGCAACTTTCATAATGGCAAGAGCTCACTAATTAAACTAAACAGGAAAGGACTAATTAAATGCAACAAGGCCAATTATGATGTCACGTTAGCCTCTCGGGCTAAAGACAACCACAAGGCCTTCTGCAGTCATGTCTGCATTCTTAAAGGTAATACACATTAGTGCGCTGAACTGGTGGTTAATGGTACCACCTTTACCAAGCAGAGAGACATAGTGAATTTGCTGGCTGACAAATTCAGCTCTAACTTCACCCCAAACTCTCCCCCTGCCTCAACCCGTAAAATCGAATGAAATTATACTTTCTTCACACTATCTACCATGTTCTTTGGCTTTTCTGAATTGCCTTTTTTTTCAAACATTGTTCTTTTCCTCTCATAATTGGATCTATTCTGTTTTATAAACTATTGACAAACTAGTAGGTATAACAAAATAATAACTTAAGAAGAATGTGTCTCATAAATTTGTATCTTTAGTGACAACTGCAGCTCTACATGCAGGAGTGCTTACAGTGATCTGTATAGATGCTGATATCGCAGTGTAATTCCCCCTTGTAATCTGTGTAGACAATGATCTCTCGCAGTGTAAGTGTCCCTTAAAATACCCTTACTGTCCAGACAGATTGTTTTAAATACTAGGGCATCTAGTATGCACACAGCTGAGTGCTGCTCATCAGGTTCCTTGTGTTATTGACCTAGTCAGTACTTAAATTTCCCTCACTCTTCCCTAGTACGTCAGTAGCCATGGATTTACATGTCTCCCTCTGTGGCCAGTCTGGTTGAGATGGGTGTTCTGAGGCATTGTAGCAATTGCCTCATGTATACTGATAGCCCACTTATTCTTAATAAAACAGAGAAAATATGCGAGAGGTGTAAATACACTTTAACACTTGAGGCAACACACTCTCATACAACCTAAACTATAGAAGTTGTTGGTAATACTTGCACCATGCCTACTGTACAGGGTAAAGACCCTACACATACAACTATTTACACTGAGGCATGTAAAGGTAATCTTCCTAAAACACTAAGACCTCCTGCATAGCACAATCAAAAAAAGGGCCCCTACCCATCATGTAAACACTCTGCTAAAACACCACCTGCAGCTACACATAGTAAAACTATATCCAGTGCCCTTAAGGCATACCAGAACACAGTCAAATTTCTTGGTCTTTGGTGATTCTGTAGGGAAGCACACTGATGTCCCTCTCACCAGACTGAGTAAAGAGAGCGAGTCATGGCTAGCTGCCTCTCCTAGGTTAGAAGCCATCAAGTCACACGAGTACTTGGGTCATTCATCCACAGGTACCCAGTATAACTCTGTCATAGTCCATGTGGGTGTTAATGACCTGAGATGTACCTCCCTTGTCTGTATGAAAAGGATGACATGAGATGTACCTCTCTTGACTATATGAAGTGAGACAGGATCAAGCTCGCTGATTATGTATCTCAGGCAGGTATAAGCTTAGCACTGAGCAGCATACTACCTTCTCCATGGATGATGACACTTTGCCAACAGAAAATGATTGATTTTAACAATTGGCTTAGCTTATGGTGTCAGTCCATGGGGGTACAATATTTGATAGCCTGTGTGAACTTGGTTGACAGACTGCGCTGCTTTGCCAGGGGTTGTCTGCACTTATCCTTTATAGCTTTTGGATATTGGCAAAGACCTTTTCCTTCCCCATAGTGCCTTGACTAGGCTTAGAAAGGCCCCTGGGTCATTAGCCTTGTAACAATCTATGAATCTAATTATAAATCCTTCTTGTAAAATAATGCTCAGAATCATTCTACACAGTACGATAAGCACATAAATATATGCAGTCAATACATGAAACATATAACACTTGTGCTAACTTTAACACTTACCTGACTGGCACATAAACTTTTTAATATTGTTGAATTCCTAACTCTGTTTATGATGTCTTATACTTATAAGTTCTAATGCTGTGTTCATAGGTTCATAGGTAGGTACTAGGCTATTGGCCCTAGGGCCTATACAGGCCTAGCCAAAAAGATACCCTGGCTTTCGCCACCCAAGAAAATTATTTTCCTGTGCCTCTGTCAAGCAGAACAACAGAAGTGATCCCCGGGGTGAATTTCCTATTACCCATCTAATCATCAAGATTTTTCTTGAAGAGTGCTAATGAGGAGCTCTGTTTGACATACATAGGTAGTCTGTTCCAGAGTATGGGAAGTCTCTGGGACAGGAATCTATCCCTCCAGCATGTTCTGTTTATTGTGGTGACAAGGTTTAGGTCCCTAGAGCATGTAGCTTGGAGGGATTGGGATTTCTTTAAGTGGAGCATGTCCAACAGCTCTAGGTTTGACATAGCATCGCCTCTGAGTAGGCGATATACGAAAGAGTAAAGCTGGAGTTTTTTGAGACGGTCTGCGTAAGGCATCTGTTTGAGGCCAGTAATCCTCTTTGTGAGGTACTTTTGTGGCCTTTCCAGTTGTTGTAGATGTCTTGTGAGGTACATACCAAAAGGGGCGTTGTACTCTATAATGGGTCTAATGAGTGATGAGTAGAGGGGAACAATGACCCCTTTTTTTCTGGATGAGAAACCTTTTGTGATGAGGTGTGCCACGTAGAAGGATTTCCTGACCACTGTGGCAATGTGATTATCAAAGGAGAGACTACTGTCCACCTGTGTCCCAAGGTCTCTTATCACACTTTCAGTGCTAAGTAGACTACTGCCTATGTGGTAGTTCATGTGTACAGAGTTTTTACCAAAGGGGATGACAATGCACTTTTTGGCATTGAGCTCGAGACCATGTCTTTGACACCAGGCATCTGTCTCAGTGAGGCCCTTTTGTAGGATATCCACATCGTTAGGAGTTTTGATTATGGCTCCTAGTTTGCAATCATCTGTGAATTTAGTTAGACAAAGACCTTCTGTCTTAACCTGTACTTCAGAGAAGTAGATACCAAACAGGAGAGGACCCAGGACTGAACCCTGTGGTACTCCACTTGTGACTGGTCTGAAGTCTGATTTGGAGTCTGCTACTTTCACAGTGTGGGTTCTGTCAGTAAGCCAGTTGGCAACCCATCTTGTGACATAGGGATTTATACCTAGTTTAGTGAGTCTATCTATAATTCCAGAGTGGGGGATGGTGTCAAATGCCTTGGCGAGATCTAGATAGGCTGTGTGAACCACTTTACCCTCATCTATGGCTTTGGTGACTACTTCAAAGAAGTCTATCAGGTTTAGGAGACATGATCTGCCTTTTACAAACCCAAACTGTGTGGGGTCCAGAGTTTGGAGATCTCCAATGTCTTTGTTTATGAGTTCCATGATGATACGTTCCATGGCCTTGCAGACGAGGCTCGTCAGGCTAATGGAGCGGTAGTACCCTGGATCTGTTGTGGCCCCCCCTTTGTGGAGTGGGATAACTGTCATGGTGCACCATTCAATGGGCACAAATCCTGAGGTGAGGCTATGACTGAACATGGTACTTAGGTGGGGTGCCAGTTCATTCTGTAGTTCATGTAGAAGGCAGCCCTGGATGTTGTCATGTCCCATGGATGCTGTGTTCTTGGCTTTGGAGAGTGAGGTTTTTACCTGTGCAGCCGTGATTACAGGAACTTTGCATTCTTCCAGTATAAAGATGGGCCCTTTAGGGGGTGAGAGGGGGGTAAAGTTAGCACTGAACCTATCTGCCAGGATGTTGCAATATCAGTTGGTTCTGTATATTTAGTGTCATTGTGCTGTAACCCAGAGCAGATCTGAGTGCTGCCATTGAGATTCTTGACATAGCTATTGAATGTTTTGTGGTTGTCTTTAGAATCACTTGCAATTTTGTTTTCATAACTAGCTTTGGAGGATTTTATGAGGGATCTCAGCTTCCTACTGAGGCTGACCAGGGAGTTCCTCCAATTGTTGGATTTTACTCTTTTTTGCAACAGTTTCTTTCTTCTGTTGTACAGTTTGTTTATGGCAGAAGACCACCAGATTGGCTTCCTTTTTTTTGTGGATTGCATCTTGGTTCTGTTAGGGATAGCACGATCCATGCACTCGTGTAAGTTCTTATAAAGTGCATTTGTGTAGGATTCAGCAGTTGTACCGCTATTGTCCATCTGCATGGGTGTCGTGAAGTTTGCCACTTCTGTCTTAAGAAGCACGAAGTTGGCTTTGGAGAACTTTTTTACGGTTGTTTTCCTAATGGGGGGAGGGAGCGGGATGTGGCTGTCTAGGGTGATTATCTTGTGGTCGGATCTGACCAACGAGGAGCTGACCTCTGGTGTGGAACACCGGTCACCCATGTTGGTGATGACCAGGTCTAGGATATTGCTGCCCCTGGTGGGGGTGTGGATAAGTTGATCCAAGGCATTGGAATTGATGATTTCCAGAAAACGTTGGGCAAAAGAGTTGGTACATGAGTAGTTTTCCCAGTTAATGGTAGGGTAGTTGAAATCACTCATTATTAGAGTGTTGGGTTGTACCTTAATATTTTCCAGTGTATCAAGAAAAGAGGAGTGGGAATCCTGGGGCATGGTGGGGGGTCTGTAGCAAGCTACAATCTGGATTGCGGTTTTGCCCAGAGTTAATTGAACTTGGATAATCTCGGATGCATTATGCTGAGCAACTAGCTTGGAGGTGTGGATATCCTTAATGAATATGGACACGCCTCCACCTTTAGTGTTTCGGTTGGGTTTTGTGGCCGAAAGGTGTGGTATGAATTATAGCCTGGTAATGCAGGGGTGCTCTCTGGAGCTTTCAACCAGGTCTCTGTCACTGCACAGATGTCAATGTTCTCCATTTTAAGGAGTGCCTCAAGTGAGTGCATTTTGAGGTTTAGACTTCTAGCATTGAGTAGCATTACCCTCAGATTTTGCTTGTTTGTACCTGTTACAGTGGTGAATTTATCATTTGAACCTTGCCTAAAAAAGGCACTATAGGGATGGCAAGAGCCTTTGCCAGTATCCGGAATCCCAAGGGTGACAGGTGCAGGCCATCTCTGGCAAAGCAGCGTGGTCTGTGTATCATGTCATCCCAGGCAGAGAGATACTGGATTCCCTTAGAATGACACCAGAAGCTTAGCCAATTGTTAAAGTCAATCATTTTGTCCTTGTACTGTGGTGTCATTCTGGGTGATGGCAGGAGGCTACTCAGGGCTAGGGTCATACCTGCCTGGGCTACAAGATTGGAGCACTCCTCCATGTCTCTTTTCATGTAGTCCAGGGAGGTACACCTCAGGTGATTCACACCAACATGGACAATGACAGAGTCATATTTTTACTTGTTGTGGAGTGACCTAAGTGCGTGCTTTATGTGGCAGATCCTGGCACCTGACAGGCAGCTGACAGTAACTTTTTCCTTGTTTACCCTGGTGATTGGAACATGAGTGTGCCTGACTATAGAGTCACCTATGACTAGAGTGTTGGGTACGTTATGCCTTATGGGCTGTAGTTGAGTGGCACACTGAGTATGTGGGCTATGTGTCATTTGGGTTGTGTTGGGGGGGTGGAGGTTGCTTGCATTTCTGCTTTGGAGGTCTCTGTTGTTTGGGCAGATTTGTACTGAGAGCCTCCATGAATGCAGGTTTGTGTTTTGTGCTTCTGTGTGTGTGTGTTTTGGTGGTGTAGGTTTTGAGGGACTATGTGATGAGTGTGATGCGGTGCAAGTGTTTACCTTCTCCTCTTGACTGTCTAGGCCAGTCTTTGGTGAAGAGAGCTTTGTTTCCAGTTTGGCTATATAAGTGCATCTCTCACAGGTCATAGTGATGGGTGGTAGGAGGAGAGGGTTATCTGTGTACATGAAGCAATTACTGCATTGCCCCAAGATGCCCAGATTCATCAGGTAGACAGGAGAAAACACCGGGAGCTGACCTGTAGACATGCCTGAATAAGTGCTTATTTATTAAGTACTAAAAACTGTTTTCCTCTAGACAAGTGAGGAAAGTTGAGTGCTGTAGTAATTTATAACTTATTTAGTGCTTACAATGAGTTTTGAACAAGTGCTGAGCTCAAAGAAACAGATGAGTGCTAAAACTAAAAAGCTGGCTAGTTGCAAGTTACCTTATGGTGTTAATAAATAGTAATCCACATTTGATCTTTATAATTATACAAGTTGTTAGTATTGCCACTTCTCAAAAGTGTGTGCAAACTGAGACTTTGAAATACTTAAGTGGGAAAGTTCAGTGAGAGCCAATATGTATTCACTGATTGTACTGATCATGCCTTTTATACTTTAAGTTGTCAATCCTGTTTCTGAAATGCATGTCCTTAAAGCAATAAAGCAATGGGCCATTGAGGAATGAATGGTAACTTGGTACTTTTTACCAGAACATATCAATAATTAATTTTTGACTCATGTAATAGATTAAGAACAGCAGTATATCCTGAATATATGTGCCTTTTTTTCTTAATACCTTTGAAAGTGCAATAAAGTATGTTATCTACAGAATCTTCATCTACAATAAATTCTCACACTCAACTATAATATGTATGTGAGAACTTCTACAATTTGAAAAAAAAAACTTTAAAAAGAGCTCTAAACAAATTTAAACTCTACAACAGAACAATTGCTTCAGCGGAGCTGTAAAACTATAACTGCAATACATTGTAAAGACTTCTAATAATCAGGTCTATATTAGAAGACCAAAAGACAGATTCTTTCGAATGTGTCTTGGTCAAACTTAAAAGGCTGGGAAAGAATTTGCTTGGCCACTTCGGTACTTTGACGTTTTCGGCACTGTAGTGCGGTCTCGGAGTTGATATATTTAAGTAGGGGGGGGGTGTGGGGGGCAAAGCCCTCCACTTAAAATGTAATGTTTGAAATTGATTTTTATTTTTTTGTTGGAACAGCGATTTTTTTCCCTTGGAAAAAAATCGCTGTTCTAACACTTTGACATTGTAAGTTTTCGCTTACATAGGGTCGATCAATCACCGTTCGCTTTAAGCATTCGGTGATTTAATATAGACCCTAATAATCAATGTCTTTAAAAGAGCATTAAAATATTCTGTTATTTAAAGCACCAGCTCAATTATGGCTTGTTCAATATGAAATATCATAACTATCATCTCTACTTCAGTTTAACTTGGATATCATTTTGAAAAAATAAAATAAATGTCACTGCTGTTATTCTATGTTGGTGAAAACTTGACTGTGCATTATGTCAAAGTTCATACAGTCCATGAAAACTTTTTCTTTCAACAAGGTTATGTACTGCTGTACTTTATCACAATATTGTATTTTGGCTTTTGACAATTTAATTTTACCACCAATATCAAATCTATTAGCTAACTGAGTAAACAGTTTGCAAGCAGTGCTGACAGCAAACTAAATAATAATACATGTCACGCATTCTCAAAGCAGCACTCACAAGCAATTTAATAACAAGTGACAGTGCAAATTTAATCATTTTTAAAACAATTTGCAGCCTCAAATACACACTTGTTATGGCCAGTGTCAAAAAGTAACCAGCTGATGTTTTACAGTTTTAATATATGATTTTTTCTGTAATGTGTCTTTGACTTACTGGTCTTCTTTTTGAACACTGAGTTCTTGCCATATATGTGGTTTATCTTTTATTATGTAGTTCTTAACTTAAAGACTAGTTGCACAATGTTACAAAGTTGACTGATTTTAAGTAAAAATTCCAAAATGTAACCAAATCATATTTTATTCCCAAGAACCATGAATGTTCATGTTTCTTACTAACTCCTTACTTATCTTTATTCGAAACTCTTATTGTAACTTTTGGCATCAAGACAGTTCCTGTTGTTTTCAGTGTCTTTACGTCTTGAAGTATACTTCAGACTCTATTCCTGACAATCACCAATCTTCTTCATAGCCCTTTCATCTCAATGCCATCTCTTAAAAAAATGCAGGACTGACACTTCTCAAGAAGCCAAAAAAAAAAAAAAATAATAAAAAAATAAAAATAATAATAATAATAATTACATGAACAAGCAATTCCTCAACCACATGGCTGCCTCCCTGTAAAGGCTACTTTTAAATCATACTGGGGTCTAATTTTTTTAATCATTCAATATTTAGCTTAAATTAATAGTGTCATTTGATAAACATTAATATAAAAGTATTACAATTTCAAGAAAATTAAAAAAATATCCAAGAAGAGTGAGGTCTTACAATCTGTCTCTGCTATTTCATTGAGCATCAGTATCAGTTACAGTCTCATGGCATTAACTTTTCATAAGGTATTTACTTTACATGGTACTTATTTAATGAGGTACACACTTTTATACTGAAATTTAAAAAGAAAAGAAAAAAAAAACTTATAAGCTCATTGTAAAAACTATCTTAGTAACAGTAACATATATAGCAACAATGAGCTAAGTTTCACAGTAGAAGTCTATTTGTAACATTTAGAAATGGGAGGGTATCTGACAGAGGTGTGGTTCTCATCTGTACGCTGTTTTTTTAATTTTTTTTCAGCAAGTTGCCAGGATAGTACCATTTGATGGTTGCCTATACTCAGGAGAGACTTGAGTTGGCACTTATACTGACTAGAGGTAATTTCACTATGACACAAGGGAAATTCCTTTCCTTTTCTGGAAGAGCACTGTGTGAAACTGTTTCAAATGGAGTAATGGTGAACATGGGAAGGTATAAATTATACAATTAAAAGTCACTTCTATTCAAAAACTTGCACAATGATTGATGGACTAATCAGTGTAAAAGTTGTAAATTCACTATCACTGACAAGAAAGAGTCTGGGCAGATTTAGCTTTTAAAAAAACATCTACATCTGCCATGTTGTCCGCCATACAAAGTGGAAATAAACCCAAATCAAATTATTATTGGTTGGAAGACAAACTTCCATCCTCCTCAAAGACATAAATTAAAAAAAAGAAACTCAAAATATTAAGAAAACATTCTGACTCACTGTCAGGCAGTCTGGAGTCCAAATGCATACTCACATAAACAAACAGGGTACATGTGGACTTCTAGATCCCATAACAGAAAAAAGTGGCAGAAACTGCATTCTTCCTAGTGTACTATACAAGCATCACTATGGACATATCCAGCACATATATAGTGCACTAGGAAGTCACCCCTCAACCATGGAAGATAACAGAAAAGTACTACATCATGAAGACATTCCTAGCAGAAATGTCATTATTTAAAAAGGTATTTCCTTTTTCTAAATGCACTGTACAATAATGTACTCCCAGTGCTGGTTTAGCCATGGTTGCCTTACTGAGGCTTTGCCACTGGTAACCCAACATTGCACACAGCCAATTATGGGAATCCAGCTTAAAGGTTCCATGCCATTTCCCTGCAGTGGCAATTGGTTAGGGCCACATGACTGAACTGTAATTTTGCTGTAAAGACAAATGGTTGAAGCAAATTCATTGTGGTACACAGAAGCACACAGTGCTATGCTCACAGCTTGATTAACCAAGTGCAGGGAAAACAATGTCCATTGCACCCAAGCACCATAATGACTGTATGTCAGCCACTTCCCGCAGGGTGCCTGGAGGGTATGTCAGTGGCAGAAAAAATACAGAGTTTAATAAGCAATGGTTTTATTAATATGTCAGGTGAAGTGATGGGTGCTATGTTTGGTGCACAGTGCATGCTTATGTAACTACACATACAGAGGTGGAAGCAGCATGGAAGAAATCCTGTACATCGATACAGTTGCTGTTATGCTACAGTATGTCGTTTAGGTGATGCTTCTTATCCACAACAGCTGTCCTAGGGGAGCTCTCCTAGGCATTCTCCTGAGCAGGGGATTCTTTGTGGCTGTTTTATTACATTTAGTTCTTGCTGCATCCTGGTACGAAGTTTCAAGGAGGTGTACAGTAGGCTATCTTGGTAAAACTTTCAACCACTGGTGTCAGGTTTCCACCTGATCATTCATTCTTGCATGGTCCTGGTTGGACAAGTCACAAGCATTGCAGTTCTACCCTGTATTTGGTTATTCCATCCGTGGACATGTCTCAAGCTTCTCTGTGCCCACAGTGAATTTGCTGCAGCCATGTGTTTCTGCAGCAGAACTGCAATTCAACCATATGTCCCCAACTGATTGTCCCCATTGGGAAATGTCTTTCAGTCTTGCACTATGATTTTAGACAATTTAATATTTCCACCAGTATGAAATCTAATAGCTAACTGAGTCAACAATTTGCAAACAGCACTGACAGTGAAACAACAAAAATACATGTCAATCTTTCTCAAAGCCAAAACGAAACACAAATCAGCTCCAACACAAAACAATCTTTCTCAAAGCGGCACTCACAAACTATTTTTATAACAGGTGACGTTCATAATATTATGTAATGAACACAAATAAAAATCTGAAAACATAATGGAACAGGATTATACTGCATCTGGGTAGGAGATAGAGATGTAATGATATATGTAAAATAATGGAAACAAGCAGAAAATAAGTCTGATTTTATGTGAATGCTATCATGTAAAAGCCGGCATCAGGAGATATAAAATATAACTGTATAATGGAAAGGCTACATACGGCAGAAATCCTGAAATAAACATAATTCATGGAAATGGGGAAATGGCAGCAGCAAGATTGAAATATAAAAAGTAACAACAAATAAATTAGGATATGACATCCTGAAGACATTATGTTAGTGCACTGAAACACGGAGTACTGCTAACTAGCAAGATTATTTTAACTTCTAGGTGGAATAGAAGGAATGGTAGATGTGCAGATGTTTAGCTAATAAAACTTAAACTAATAAGGGAGAGGGAGAGGGAGAGGGAGAGAGAGACAGAAAAGAAAAAAAATAATAACTATAAAGGGTGGTATTAATGTAATCATAGTCACACTCTTTTGTAAAAGGAAGGTAAAGAACTTACATATTTTGCATATTGAGGCCGAGTAAGAAAATGCATGATTTTTAAAAACAATGGCATAAATGTTACTGGAGACATAGCTAGGGTGGAGTGAAGGGGGTGGCTGCCCTGAGCACAAGGTGTTAGGGGACATGATTAGCAGCTGCTGATGGGGTGGTACTGTAGTACTGTCACTGAGAAATGAATCTCAATTTGCAGTCATGGCTGAAGAACTTTGTATGTGGTATTCTAACAGTAAACTGCTTATTACATTTATAGTAAGCCATTTTCTACAGTTTCATGTTTCATAGAGATGATGATTTTTGGTCCTCATTTCAGAGAAAAGATCTTTTTTTGCTTCCCAATTTACAGTGGGGGGGGGGGGCAAGTCAGAGAACTGCTTCAGGAGCTTGATAAGCTAGCTATGGGTCTGAATGTTCCATGTTCTTTTTACTAAAAAAAATGTCATGAGATCGTTTACCTGAGCTGCCACCAACCAAGGCAGAGGAGGCTTCAGTTTAATATAGCTTCCAGAGGGTGACACCTCAGCAGTGTAGTGCCTCCATCCCATACTGCACTATGGAGTCAGCACTGGAACATGAATCCAATCACCTGGTATAAGGATATAACCCAAAGGCTTTTGTTCTTCCCAGCTTCAAAGACAAGACTGCGATCTTCTGAGCCACTAGCAGTAATAATGGGCAGCAATATCCTATCCCGATTGAATGGTAGTTACTGTCTGAAGGTGATGCCAGGTATGCTGAAGTACTGCTTACTGGCTTGTTATCATAATGTTAGATTTCACAATATTGCTTTCACCTATGACCACTGTAAATATAAACCACACCTTTTCATGTTGTAGCTTTTGAAGAAAATGTCCTGTAAATTTTACCACGGTAAACATTTCATATCTCCAGGTCTGTTATAGCACTAGGCCTTCTTCACTGCAGTATTCTGCTGGACATGCCATTTACTATGCTATTTGGATTGCAGAGCTTTTTTTTTCCTAGAGCAGGAAATGTTGTTCTTTCTCCCCATTAGAAGTTCTGCTGAACTATACCAGTAATACTGCAACGCAATACTCTGTTACACATAAGACAAAACACAGGATCATCATGCTTATATATTCACTTAGCAATCTGTACTATCCAGTCAGCATGTCTATCACTTTTAAGGGTAGTGGGAAGCAGGTGCATTATGGTTAACACTTAGATGACTTGCTAACTCTTTAAATTCAGAATTAGAATATTCATGTCCCTGATGTATCAGGCAAAACACTGTTCAAATGCCAGAAACATGTCTCCTTAATTCTGTATTACTCTCTGATAATATATATTTAAACCCTGTCCGATCATACTTCTGTACAAATGAGAAAATCTAAGTAAAACATGCCGTAATCCTTCTAGTATCAACAACAGATGGGCTTAATTTGAAACCTTGTTGGAATATCATAACCATAAAGCTGTCACTGTCACAGAATGTTTGTTAAAAGATCATAAATGGATCATATAGTATGCTACTGAAGAATGCACCCTGTTTCAAGATAACAGACCAGATAAAAGTCAAGGAGGCTGTATTTTAATACTGTGGACTAATAAATTCAATCTATGTCTAATTCTCATTGCTTCAGGCAATATGGCTAATGAGTCTGACCCTGATTCAGATTAATTTACTGACCATATTGCTACTATATATATTCTGTTTCCTGTATCAACAATCTTAGTTTAAAATGGTCTACTACAAATATTACACCTTTCACACACATACACACACACACACACACACACTCACACACACACACACACACACACACACACACACACACACGCAAAGTTCACCTTATGTGATAATCTTGACCTTAACTGGAACAGCCAGCTTTTTAAATAAGCAAAAAAATCGATTCCACCCAGTCTATCATAACTTGTCAAACAAGTATAGGCTAAATTCATCTACTGATATGTTACCTGTTCTAGATGTTATTATACCAAACATTTACAGCAAACTACTTGTTAATGTTATTAGTGACCACTGCCCTCTTTTTTTCGCATTGGTCCTGCAACTCTTAAAAGTCAGAACCACAAATTTTACTTACTCGTACCTTCCCAAGAACTATGACAATTGTTCCATAGCTGATCATAACTCACTTAACTGGTCTAATTACCTTTCACAATCATACAGAGCAAATTACCACAACAGTAGTTCTACATCTCTAAGCTGCCAACAGCATATGGCAATGTCTCAACACTGAGACCAACCTATAGCTGTTAATATATTAATTCCTCGATCAGAATATGCCATACCCAGCACATTACTCATATCAGTCCACAGTAGCAGCATCCTACAAACTGCTGAAAACAAAATAGTAAGATATGTATATTCATCTATCAATGGAGGACATCAGTGTAGTGCATGGAGCATCATGATTATACTCCAAAATCATAAAAAAGTTAAATCTGTTATGCGCTACTGTAGCATGAGACCTGACCATAAACGAGCTTTCAAAGGAGTGTAACAAATGTTACACACTCACACTCCCTAAGCATTGTTACAGTCAGATGTAAGGGAAGGAACATTTCTTCAGTCTCAATAGTCCCTTGATATTTTTCCTATTATGTCCATGTAAGTTTACAGATGTCAGCCTGAAAGTAAATATTTAAATTAGGGCAGTATTTAAAACATACCCCTGTTTTTTATCTTACTTGCTGTCTATGTGACAGCTCTTGATATGTGCTTAACTGGCTTTCAAAACAGGTAAAACACATTCTGTTTCACTCTTTTGCAGCTAATAGTACATGAAGTAGGTAAGATTCCATGTACTACAAAGAGTAATGGTTGGGTCTCACCGATCAAAATCCATTATTATGAGTTTTCATCATGGTTACCAAGATTCACTTGTTGAGCTTCACTCTTAAGGTGAATTTATTGGTATCCATGTCTTGAACACATAATAATGTGGTTACAATTGGAGACCTGATCATAACCCTGTATGTGTAAATCTGCAGAAAGCCAAATGGCTTTCTACCTCTTGGCGTTAAATTCATAACCTTCAAACTTCTCTCTCTCTCTCTTGCAAATAAACAAACTATGCATGAGCCAACTTGCATTTTTAGATACTCTGACAGTCTTAAACTGAAAAGACCTTGATTCACCTTAGGAGCTTATGAAAGATCGTTCAAAACTAGTTCCTGAATGTTGGAATGGATCTTCCAAGTGAAATTGTTATGGAGAAAACACTGCAACCTTTGAAGAAAAATCTGAACTGGATAATTAAAAAAAAATTAATAATAATAGTTTCTTGTATTACTATTGACGCTTTGTACATTGGAATGACCTCATATGTGGTATTCCACTGAATTTCATACTCTTTTTTTTTTTTTTTTTTTTTTTTAATAAGTAATATTTATAGATGTGTTACCTGTTAACAGACTCATATATCATGTTGTTACATGCTAGCAGATTTATGTTATCTGTTGATTATCTTTGTAACTTTTGTAATAATTGTTAACTTTCTGGAAATTTTCTCCTCAGGTTTCCACTAAAAATAGGCCTCTGGCTCAGTTGGACTAACCCGGTTAACAAATGCCAATAAATAAATAAATAAATAAGTATATGCAAATGTATTGGTAAACTGAGATGCTGGCTACAGTACAATGACTCAGTCTGGTCTCAACTCTTGTCCTCATTTCATTTTCCAAACTTTCTTAATCATAGCTTGACCTGCTTAACACTGCTCTGTTGACTGTTCACCACTTGTTAACCATTCCTTCCCTGGTCTCTAACTATTACTGTAATCTCATAGAAGCTATGCACCTACCCTGCTGTGTATATGTTGTATTATAATGTAAAATACATTCAATACACAGTTTTACAGTTGACTATCTACTACCTTATATGCATAGAAAATCTATTTCATTATAAGGTTAATGTAACTTTGCTTTGACTTTATGATGTATATATTAATACTTATTTTATATCTTTGTATATCTCTGTTACAGTACTTTTCATTATGTTATATATTTGTATACTTATTGTTTATAAGACTTTGCCTCTTGGCTTGCATTGTGTCTTAAAAGGGTCTTGAACCAATCTAGTCACATTTTTTAACAAACAAACATCGATAAAGACATACATGCATACATACTTAAAAATATCATGTCATGATAATATCCTCTCACAGTCTACGGTATCTGAATTCTGGTTCCTGTTGCAACCAGTCCATCATTTTGTTATATTTGTCTACCCCTATGCTTTTCTTTTTTTTTTAACACAAAACTTCTTTATTAAATTATCGCTTATGACATAGGCAATCATACATCTATATAAATGAAAACAAACCATATTGACACATTTTCAATTACAAACATTATATATCACTTATAGTCTGTCAAGTCATTGTCAATCAAACATTACAAAGCTCATTCAGTTCCTGCTTTTCCTTAAATCTCATTCTTCTAAAGCATTATTCTGCATGTATTGTTCCTAAAAGCCTCATTTTTATTATGTAATTTGCTCTGATCTTGTTTTAAAGATTCTAATTCCAGATGTTTTACCTCTCTTTCTATATTCACTACTTCTGTGACAGTTGGTTTAGACTCTGATTTCCATTTTCTAGTAATTGCTTTTTTGGCAGCCACCAGAATTAAACTCAGCAAGGGCTTACTATGTCTAGGCAATTGTGATTCTATACCAGAGCTCAAAAAAAATAATTTCCTTAGTCACACCAAATTGCTCACCCAACACTTCTCATAGAATAGTCTGCAGGGAATTTTTAAACTCTGCCAACTCATTACACTCCCAAAAACATGTTCCCAATTACCTTTTTCTTCCCCATCACACCTCCAACATTTGCAATCTACCTGAAGAAAGAATTGTCGGGGTCTACTACCTATGTAAACATTTCCAAGCAAATATCCTAAATCTTCTAGATTTTGTTGCATATTTGGGAGCCATACATATGTGCCCCATTGTTTCTTTGTGAATTGATTATCCAGTCTCTCTTCCCAATCCCTTCTAATCTCCTCTGATTGATTCCTATAGTTATCATGCAATAATTTATATGCCCTACTAATTATCCATTTTTTTCACAGCAGCTTCTGTTCTAGATTCTACTAAAAACTCTACTGGTCTTCCCCTTATTTCTTTCTCTTTTCATATACTCTGATACCAATCCTTGATATGAAAGGCAATCAGTAGCCTGCAGTCCAACTGAGTTATTGGCCTCTTCCCATTCTATTACCTTTCCCTCTCTAATTATTTGTTCCAAATACTTTGGTTCCTTTGCCAGTTTTCTCCAGTAAATTCCAGCCCCCTCTTGCCTATTCTCTGTATCCTTAATTGCAGTCATCCATATTAGCAGTATCGCCTTTCTCCATCCCTGGGTTGGCTTAGTTCTTAGAATACTTTCTTCTACTTTATGAATATAATATTCTGTATGATTATTGTTATTCTCCTTAAGGATCTGCATCCCAAATCCCAGTATCTCCTTGTTTCTTGGGCTTCCCCCCATTTTATCATCATACCTTTCCACTTTGAATTATATCTTTCTGCTTGTGCTATGTATAGGAGACTTAACAGTGTAGCTCTGAAATACCCATCTTCCCTTTCCAGATAAAATCCATCAGCTCTTTATTAATTGCTATCCACAACTTCTTCTCTAGGTGATAAAATATACCTGACCTGTGTATAAAACTAAAGGGACTAAAAACATTTTCACTGCTTGTATCTTGCTATCCATATCCATAAAATAGAGCTTCCAGTTTCTCAGTTTTTGTATTATCTTTTGTTTAGTCTCTTCCCACATATCCTTAGCTGTCATAACAGAATCCTTTTTAATCCATACTCCTAAGTACTTTGTTTTATCATGTCCCCAAAAATATGGTTATTGCTGAACCAGTTAGTGTGTGGGTACATGTTTTACAGCTATTGCTTTTGTTTTATCTTCATTAATTTCATATCTTGAAAAGACTTGAAACTGTCTCAGAGTGTTCCACAACACTGAAATGTCCCTATGTAGTTTTATTTGGTGTAAAATAATATCATCTGCAAATAAAGCCAACTTTTCTTGACTACCATACCAATTACATCCTTAAATTTCAGGGTCCCTTATTTTCTTTGCTAATGGTTCTAAATATAATGCAAATAACAAAGAGGAAAGAGACACCTCTGCCTGGTTCCTCTGTTTAAACAAAATTTATCACAGAGGAACCCAACTTTAATTGTTGCCTCTGATCCCTCATATATCCTCCTAAAACACTTTATAATTTTATCAGGGAATGCAAATGCTTCCAATACCCCATTCATAAAATCCCAGCTCACTCTGTTGAATGCTTTCTCTGCATCAAGGCCCAGCAACAAGAGTGGTATTTTCTTACATTCTGCTTTCCTCTGCATCATCATTGTTCTATTAATGTTGTCAAATGTTTGCCTCCCCTCCTCAAAACCACATTGATCCATTTCTATCAATTTTGGCATCACCTTTGTCATTATTTAGCCATTATAGACATAAACACTCTAGAGTCATGATTTAAAATCAAAATGGGCCTATTTGAAGCTGGAGCTGATGGATCTTTACTATCTTTAGGTATTACAGCCACCACAGCTTTCTTCCAGGATGTTGTGCTTCCCCTCCTTTTAAAATACTGTTAAACAAAACCTTTCAGATCTTTATAACTTTCTTCCCTCATAATTTTCAAAGTTCTACAGGAATACCATCTATTCATGGGGACTTTCCTGTAGATTGGCACTTCCTAAGCTTTTCAACCCTCCAAGTCATACATGGTCACATTTATTCCTTCATGCTGGGGTAATCAGCATAAAGATGGAAGACACCCAGGGGGCTATCATTTAGAAAACCATGAGGGTGTTTTGTACCTCTGCCTATGCTCTTTCTATTATACACACTTACTGCAGTGGGAGGGGTCTTTGCCCCATCATCAGAAAAGCACCTCGGCTTATCTCCTGGACCATAACCTTAAGGGCACCATACTACGTTCCAGCTGTAAGCAGGGAAGTATGTGTCTGTACCCCCAGCCAACATCATGCTATACATTGGCTACTGGGATATTTTTGATAGCCCTGACTCCACTGACCTAGTGCCTGACCTGAGAATTTGCATCCCTATAGACACCCCTCCAGGGTGCCAGAAGATGTTGAAGGATGGGGGGAGGAAGTCCAGAGAAGCACTCAACAATGCATTTTCTAAAATGATTTATTATGATAAAAGGGGGATAATGGAGAACACTTGACCACAGCAGTGTGCTTGCTTAATGCTTAGAATGTTATGGCAGTAATGTAGTTTAAGAGCTGCGCACTTCTCTCACAACATCCTAAACCTTTATCACTGCCAGTTAAAAAAAAATCAGTGTTCCAACACTAACTGATCCATCACCTGAAGTGCTAACAAAAACATTTGTAAAACTGTTTTATTTTTGTAGCATGACAAGGATTTTTGTAATATCCCTTGTAAAATGTTTCATTTTCTAGTAAACCTCTGAGGATTACAATCAATAACTGCAGTCATTAGAGCTTCAAACTTTTTTTTTAATGTAGCTGATTTTTTGCTCTTTCCATGGTAATGACATTCGGAAAATATATATTAATGCAGAACCCATTGTTCAATTTAACTTTGCCATATCATATTTTATACTCTAGGATGCAAATTTGATTTTTTTATGTAAAATCACTGAAGATTATGATGGCATTAGAGTTTCATTCTTCTCATGCATAGTGATGTAAAACCAGTTGTTCTGTTAACTTTTTAAAATTAACTTAACGCAAAAAAAACTCCAAAAAAAAAAAAAAAACACATATACTGACATTTGTACTGACATAAGAGAAGCTGGCATTGCATTCTTGATTGTGACTTACACATGGCCCAGAGTATTTCATTATTGCAGATAAAAGAAGCATAGATGTAACATTAGCCGCATTCAGTGTGAACAGAAGTTGCATTAAGAATAATTTCACTGACAGGTCATACAAAACTTTAATATGAAGCTACTGCCTTTCCAAGTCAGATTGAGAGACATACTTTCACCCGAATGCATGGTGTTTGAGTATACTGTAACATAATGGCTGGTGTGCCAGGAACTAGGAAGACACTCTGTCATCAACTTTTCCACACAGTGCAGAGCCTCTTTTCACTATATTTGACCCAGTTACTGCTGAAGCTCTGCCACAGGGACTGATCCCCAAACCTTTTTTCACTGAGAAATTTGTCTTTGTACAATGTTAGCAAATTTAACTTGAAGAACCTTGCTGTTTATTAACATTATCTAGTCAAACATGTGCCTGCCTGTGTTGGAAATTAGTTTTTAACATCCTTTCCCCTGACAGAATCATCCTTGCACTCTAGGGACCATTTACTATGTTGACCCCCATCCTTTCTCTTGACCAATAGATTACACTGTATACAGTATGTTAGTTACTAGGTTGTCCTGGCTGACAGGTTTCTGCATTCAGGAAATGAAAGAAAACCTGTTTTACTTGATACTTCCCTGCTAATTGCTCTCTATTCCCTATAAACTGAATTCTCTCAGTTATATTTTGACCTGAGGGTCCTGGCTATAATATCATCTGTAATGACTCTATTTAGACAAAATGTGGTGGTATTAATTTAAAATTTCCCACCAACTATCACATTTTCCCTTACAGCAAACCATAGCTGAAATTCAGTTCAGCAGAGCTTCTTACAACTTTCCTGAAATTAAACAACTATAAATAAATATGTATTTCTGTTCTTTACATCCATCCTGGTGACAATACAACTATTTTTGGAAGATATTCTACATTAAATATCCATAATAATTCCAAAAGAAATAATACACTGGGTGATATGAATGTCAACTGGATGGATATAAACTCGAACTCCTCTATATCTAGAGTGAACTTATTTAGTTTCACAGAACTAATTAATAACCCCACACATTACAGCAGGACATTGAATTCCCTATTAGACTTGATCTTAGTATTGGACCCTAGCAAATACACTACCTCAGGTACAATGTCTGAATGTCTCAGTGATCATCTCTCAATCTATACAACCAGACATCTCACACATCCACTTAAACAGCAGGTTTATAAAACAACACATAACCTTTTCAAATTTAACCCAGAAACGTTCATTACTAACCTGTCATCTATTAAATAGAACTTCCTAAAAATCCTTACCTTAGTTGATGCAGTAAATTAATTCAGTACAATTTCCCTGAATATCCTAAATAGCCTTGTACCTCCTAGAAGGAAGAGGCTGAAAACAAATAATGCAATTTAGCTATCCAAAAAAGAGTAGAATGCTAATGCAGGATAGAGAAAAAACATGGAAAGAATGGCAACAATATAAAACACCTCAATATCTTGAAAACTTCAAAATGCTTTGCAATCATACTAAAAAGCAAATTAATCAAGACAGAATAATAGTAAACACAACCCTAAAAAAGTCTGGACAGCTATTAAAGGGGTCTTGCATCCTGGCCATAAATTCAACTCTAACCCCTTTCCCAATAACTCATCACTTGAAACAGCAGTACAATTCAGCTCATCTTTCATGGACAGTACAGTATCTGTAACCAAGGATTCCTCGGCCTCTAAGCCTAACCTTGCCCATCAGCTATAGTACTTATTACCACATACATTTTTACCTTCAAACCTTTTCCCACATCCTATATAAAACTACTGTTAAACAAGCTCAAACCATGCTCTACTTCAGCTGATGACCTTCCAAGGGAATACCTTAAATAGAAGCTGATAGCATTGCCTTATAAATACATCAATCCAGGAATCCCATATTACCTCTCCCTGGAAAAAGTCACATATTATCCCTCTGCACAAAGAAGGAAATTCAACAGACATCACTAACTTTGGACCTATATCAACTTATCCCCCCTCTCTAAAATAATTGAAAAATGTATTCAAAAAACATTGCTAAACTATCTCCTGCAGGAAGAACTCCAATCCTCCATGTCCTCCCCACAGTACACTCCTAACATATACAGATACTGTCAATGAAACTAGAAATAATTGCACCCTAGTCTCCTCCTTATTTCTAGACTTGTCTAAAGCTTTCAACACAGTTTTGTCATAGCAAAACTCTGCTTTGAATGCCCTCATTATGTTTCTCTCTCAGACACCCTTCTATGGCTCAAAAGCTACCTATCCAAAAGATATCAGTAAAATGGCACTCCAACCTTTCTCCATACGTCCAAGTTATCATTGGTGTACCACAAGGCTCTGTCCCTGGTCCCCTCCTCTTTAACATTCTCACTAGCACCTTCCACACATCTACACAGCAGGTCTCCCTAATACAGTACACAGATGTCTTCACATTCATTTCCACATTCAGTTTCACATCTGACAATGTGGCACACCTCAAACAAATTACTCAGGAAGTTTTAACAGCAACTGAAACATGGATTTGTAACTCACAACTCATGCTCAACCCATACAAAAATACAGTTTTTCCCCAAAACTCTCCTGATAATACTATCATTGAAGTCACTTCTCGTGGTAAGTTATTAGGGTTGATAGGGATGATAATTTTAAATTCAACCTACACATACAAAATTGCATAAGAAAAAATATCAAACAGTAGGGATGCTTTACAGAGCCAAAAACTTTCTCACCAAAACAACTAAAACTACACTTGCAGCTACTTGTCATCTCCCCACATTTCTTTATGGTGCTCCCATCCTTATTAACCTTCAGGCATCACAAAAATCAAAACTTGAGCTATGTTATAACAACGTTTCTAAATTTGCAGCAAATGCCCTCTTTAGAACCCACCACTGTGTAGTACTAAAAAGCCTAAACTGGTTAGAACTGCCTCATCAACTTACATACACACAGCTTCTTACCACTTATAAAATTATCCAGACTCCTTCAGCTTGTCCAGCACTAAATGATTTTCCCATTCAGTCACTAAGATCTAGTGACCAAAAGCTCCTGCCTCTCCACAAACCCATCACATCTGCTGGGCATTGTCTGTACTGGTACCATGTTACTAAGGTCTGGAACTCCTTATCTCTATTCATCAGGTCAGCACCATCCCTCCCATCCTTCAAAGCCATTCTGAAAGACTTTCTAACCCAAAGCTGGCCGTGTTCTTGCTCAACACCAGGATAAACTATATTCCTAAATGTGGGCAAATACCCTTTCTTAACTAACATCTCCTTATTGTCCCTTCTTCACTCACTTTTGTTACTTCTATCAATTTCTCTCCTTTGATTTTCTCTCTAAATAAAACATAAACCTGCTTTGTATTGCAATTCCTGTTTTTATTATACTAACTTACCTTTAATTTCTCAATAAACAGGTTAAAATTTCTCTACCTTTTAAATCACTGTCATATAACTTGCATCTACACTTAACTAATGTTTTCATATTATGTCTAATTTGGTATAATTATTTAAACTGTATTTGTCTTTTGCATTATTCTTAATGTCTGTAAAACTATTATTCTTAAAATGTTTTGTAATACTTTGGAGCTTTTCTCCCCGGACATCCACTGAAAATGAGCTCCTAGCCAGTCAGACTTTCCTGGTAATCAAAAGTCAGTAAATAAATAAATACAATAAATAAGACTACAGGATGGGGAGGGTGGGATTAACAGGCAAATGTAGTAAAATACCCTGGCTCCCGTGTGCTATTTGGGTATTGTAATAGTTACTGAAATTGCTAAATAGCTGGAACTTATGGTTTCAGTTCATTTCTTTTTATAGTTCTGACACTGCCCACTGTACATTTTATTATGAATTTGGAAATAGCCATGTTCTACTTCTGGCCATAGTCCAGGAAAGTGACTGTACACTTTATATTATGAATCTGGAAATAGCCAAGCAATATACCACAGCTATTTCCAAATTCATAACAAAGTGTACAGTGTGTTGTAAGGACTACCGTCAGAAATAGACTGAAATCAAGGAATCCATGTTTCTTATTTCTCTAGTATGTCCTTTTATGCTGGGGACAATATGGATTAAATGAACACACACACACACACACACACACACACACACACACACTTGTGCTACCTAAACCTGTATTAGAAGTCATTAGTCCTACTAGCAATTTTTAACTGTAGAAAGCAACAGTGAATTATAATGCAAACTTGCATGAAACATCTTCACTTATAGAAATAAAACAAGCTTAGAATAATCTAGAAATGCTGCTACAGAAACAATGCTATTATCACAGTTCTACTTGTCATTTATAAAAGCCATAATGACAAACTGACCCCAGCAAAATCGTGGCAGCAGTTGAAGGACATAAAATGTATTCAGACACACAGTCAACTGTTGAATACTTAACCTTTCACAGATGCTGGAATTGGATGACAAAAAGCAATATATTGAAAGCTACTCAATATCAGGAGAACCTTTTCCAGAATTCTAGGGCTACTTGTTCTTACCATGGAATTTACATCTTCATAAAGTACAAAGAGTTTTCTTCCATAGGAAAAATAGATCTTCATTTCAATCTATTTATAAGATTTTCCACTCAGACTCTGGTCACTGTGTGGAAATACCTCAATTTATAGCTGTTTTACAGCTGCCAGAATTTAGGTTTGGGTAAATCTTGTGTTATCTGTACCCCTGCTAAGTCAGATTGTAAACTAGTGACCTTCACCATTAGTACATTTAAACCTGAAGATATCAGTACTTCAGAATTCAAGGATTTCAAATGTCCAGATCTCATTAAATTTTATGATGAAGTTTCAAGATTTGCACATTATGGCATAACCACAAATAACACCTCATTAAGAAGCTACATAAAAGAGTTATGTACCCATTTAGATATAAATGTATAAAACGGACAGCAGCTATAAGGTCTAGCTATAATGGGAACTTTTAAATCAAACCACCCTGGTGGTTCACTGACATAAATAAACTCTACAATAAAAGAAAAAACTCTTAAAGTATGCAGCAGATATAAACACCCTCACATCAAAGATACATTAAATTGATGAAAAACTTTAAAAATCTGTTAGGAATATTAAGGCAGCCCATGAGTTGAGGTTAGCATCCAAAGCTATAGAGAACTACAAATCTTTCTTTAGTTACATTATGAAACTTACAAGTAGCACCGAACTTTCACAGACGTTATTCAGGATGACACCACCTACTTTGATGAAGAAGACATCACTCTGGATACAACTATTCAAAGCTCACTTATCTCTAAAACCCATAGACCCCCCCATCATCACCAAAGATCACATACTATAGGTGCTCTCAAAGTTTAAAAAAAGGCTTCCTCCATCAAAACTGAAAATATACCTGTTTTTTTAATAAATGGTAACAAGCAAGCCCCATCAGAGCCTCTCTTTAAGCTATTTAATGTGAGTTTAGACACCGGCTTCATCCCTGAAGATTGCATGACATCATTGGGGATACCACTCAAAAGAATGGACTCACCACTGATCCTTGAAATTTCCAGCCCATCAACCTTATGATTCTCATATGCAAAGCCATGGAGCATATTAACTGACCTGATTAATCATGTCATTAAAAATCTCATCAGTTTAGACCCACATCAGTTTGGCTTTGTTAAGGGTAGATTTTGTCTAATGATTTTGGTTAACTTCTTTGAAAGAGTAACACAAGCAAGCCATGCTGCACACATGGTAGATCCCAACCTAGCCAAGGACTTTGACACTATACCTCATGATGGCATAGTTAATAAGTTAAATGCATTACAAATAGATCTCAATGTGGTAAGATGGATAGCAAATTGGATAAGGAACAGAACCCACATGGTATGGGCAGCAGGTGCCTCATCAAGGAGTATGAAAGTAACCAGTGGTGCTCCACATGGCACTGTGCTGGGACACTTTTTGTTTATCATTTACATTTCCTACTAACACACCACAAACCAAAACCACCAGCTAACCAGGACTGCAGATGACTGTAAACTGGGAGTCATTGTCAAGTCACCCTCTGATACCCAAGCACAGCAACAAGAATTTACAATTGTAAAGACCCGGTGTGCTAACAACAGGCTTAAAGTAAATGCTAAAAAAAGTGCAGCATTTGGTAAACCATCCTTTACCCAGCATACAGCATAGACAATACCCACTGCAAAATGAGAATGGAGTTTTAGACCTTGGTACTTTGGTTGATAACTCTCTCTCCTAGGATTATCATATTAAGAGACCAGTCAAGAAATTCTTCTACCTAGTGCAGAAGATCGCCAAGGGAATATCTTCCAGATTTAAAGAGATCATTGCTCTATTATATTTAGCATTGGTTAGGCCAATTATTGAATACAAGGTCCCCTTTGCAATGTACCTCACTAGACATATCAAGCATCTACAAAGACCTTTGAGTTTCCTAACTAAGATCACTAAATTAAAAAACCTAACCTACTAGAAAAGACTGGAAGCACTGACCCTTTATTCAAGGTATTTTAGACTCCTGAGGGGAGATCTGTGCTTAGCCTTCAGAGCCATTTGGTATCCAATGGTCCTGGACCTTTTGTATCTCCACAAATTGAATAGTCTCATAAATATCATAACATGTGATCTAAATCGTCACCAGCAGATAAATAAAACAAGGTGGAAAGACAGGTTTATTACTCACCACCTTCTCTACCTCTGGAACAGATTCCTACTGTAAAGTAAGCAGTGTGATACATTATCTCCCTTCAAACAGGAACGGAAAGATAGGATGAGTATTCACAAACTTCTCTCTCGCTTTACAGCTTTACTGACCTGGCCATCCTTGACAGAGGTAGTTCAGCCTGAGGGTGGATACTCTTAAAGCATAAATAGACACAACAGTCAATTGCTTTATATTTCCTTTGATCCTATGATCTGCTATGCATATCACAGAGGAACCATGGCTTGTTGGATGCTTGCATTAAAGAAGTCAATTATGGACAAGATGCTACAATTAATAATTCTATCATAGGATGTCCCCACTCACACATGCGCAACTACAGTCTATTGGGAGGATCGTCACATCACCTATAGCATGTTTTTAGGATGACCGAATTACCTGGCAAAAACCCATGCATGGGGAAGATTTGCAATCTCTCCACAGAATGCTTTCTAGTTGAGAAGTGAAACGGAGAACAAAGTACTCCAAGGAAAATATTAACTGCGATGGCACAATCAAAAGGTGTAAGGGCAACAGCAGCAGCTAACACAATCAAAAGGTTTAAGGACAACCAAAGGAGCTAACCCTGCCTCCCACTCCAAACTTGTGTGCTCTAGCTCTGTACATTACTTATTACATTGCTTGAGATAACTGTTCTGTCTGGTACAAACCCTTAATAAGTAGGACAGAATTTTTTCAAAACGTCATTAAATAAAAAATAATCAACCCCTTAACTGTTGTGCAGTTTCAGACTTTCTGTCTCCAGAACATTGACTGTTTTTTGCCTACTTTTTATTTTTAAAAGCCTATACCTCCAGAAGAATTCAATATTTTATTCATTAAATTTTCAGAGAATTTTACTGATGTAATCATATATAAAGCACTTTGGACTGGGCGCCTACTTTCAAAGGCAAGAGGAAGAGATGTAGTTTGACTTTTAAGGAAAAATAACACTTTTGATGTTTCTTATGCTTACCATAAAAAAAAAAATCACATTTATACAAAATTCTCATTAGCATTATATATTTATGATTTTGGTAGCTCCTGTTTATTTTACTCTAAAGACAAGTGGAAAACTACACATTTGATTTAAGCTGACTGTTTTGTTGATATTACACCATCAATTTGTAAAGCCTGATTTCTGTCTAAAGTTAAATGACAATATTTCTTTACTGCATCAAGATATTCTTATGAAATATAGAAGTTTGCTTACTTCTCATATAATGAGAATTTAGTGCATACACATTTTGGGTATTAGTTTTGTCCTACCTTTTTCTGCAGAGTTCAAATAGTCCCCAGGTGGAAATCAAGAATAATGCCAGACTGTCTAGCAATTGGCTTAGAGAATTAAGGAACTGTTAACTAGCTGTTTCCTGTGGTCCAGTGGTACAAGGTTTGATTCCCTCAGCTTTCATTGCCTAACTGTGTGACTCTGAGCAAGTCACTTAACTAGACACTGCTCCCAGGCTGAGCCTGAAAAAGGTCCATGGACATCAGTGTGCAACCCTGGGAAACAAATGAAAGTAAATACATAAACAATAAATGCTTCAGCTTTTTATGCATAGGTCAAACTGCCCCAGTGGAAAATAAGTATAGTAACAAATTGTCAATAAAAGCTCTCTGAAAGGACTTACAATTTGTATACAAAAAAAAAAAAACTATATCTGTTAGATCCCAAAATCAATTCACAAAAAATTCAGGGGCTACTAATAGGATACATAGGTACAAAAACACACACCTACTGTCTCAGTAGAGTGTTCTTCTGAGTGGGTACACTACCTTCAACATTAAAGGAATCACATTAACATAATGGCCACATTGCTCTTAGACAAATACTTTCCACTGAACAAACTATGTCAATCATTCAGACGTGATCCTGTTAACTGTTGCTTGGTGTCATACATTTCATGCCTGCAAGAAATTATACCATATTGTATAAACTTCTAACATCTTACTGAGAAGAAAGTGAAAAGCATAACAGCCACATCAATGTATTTCAACGTGTTTCTATAAGACACTGACTGACCCCCACAACCATTTATATCATTTTTATGTAACAGTGATCATATAAGAAGCCTGTAATTTCATGCACAGCATACCTTCTTACCCCCCTGTTATAAAGGGACATCCACTTTCTCTCCACACCTTTGATGACTGATTGTAAAGAAACAGAAAAAAAAACAATTTACTCTTGGACTCATACATATAACTAACCCGCAAACTGGCCACATCAATGACTATTTTTTTCACAAATCATGACTGTCCTTTCATAGACTGCACTGCCCAAACAGACAGTCAGTTCTGGTAGTTGTCTCTAATGTGTGATTGTTAAAAGTAGTGAATTAACAACCAAAGGCAATATATTTCCATTTGATAGTATAGGGTACCCCATTACTCATCTGCTGTCTTAAATAAATATAAAAAGAAGAAAAAAATATAGTTGTATTGGGTTTACTGTTGAATACTCAAAGTCACTGATGTCGACCGGCATGCTGCCGAAAGGCAGTTTTCCAATGGACAGAATGCCTACTCAAAATACATCGACTACACTACAGCGAATGGGTAGTGTAACTCGAGTATCTAATTTTGGCATTGTGCATGGAGATCACAATACAGTGAGGAACAGGGTATTAGCCCACTTCCTCACTGTAGTGTGAGCTTAGAGTTGGTATATCTAATTTGCAGGGGGGCTACACCCCCCTGCAAAATAGTACAATCAACGTACTGGTGACTATGGAATGTCATGGTACATTAAGGTGCATAGCCTGGGGGACCAACTTCACCTCCTGCTATGTTGAATACATCAAACTATGGGTGTCGATGTATTCAGTTTCGACTTGGCTGCAATTTCACTGTTCCGGATTCAGGATTTCAGGCTGACCATGTGCCCGGTAGACCTATGCAGTTTCAAGGTTTCAGTAGTAGACCATTGTATTGTACTATGAGTAGTGTGTAATGTTCACTCTGTCTGCACTGGTTACTTGCAGTGGTCCAGAATAACTCTTTTGCGGAGTTGGTCTATGCAAATGGACAGATGAGTTATACTTGGTCATGGGAATTATTGTGAAAACAGCAAAATGTTGTGTGTTTTTCCTGTTATGCTTTGTGATAAAATATAACCTAAGTAATTAAGTTTCTGTAACCTTAAAACTGTAAACCTAAAACTGATGAGAGCCATAACCCTAAAATGTAAAACACTAACACTACACCAAAAACCCTAACACTAACCTAATTGTAATCGTGAGTGTAATCCTAACACCTGAAGACACCTTTAAAGTTTGTTTCTTTTCAGAGTGTCCTCTTGGTCACTATAAGTAAATACTACCCTACTACTCACAGATCTGTCAGTCTTATGCCAGAAAAAGTGAAACAATAAACAATTACATAAATGTAGGTCATCTTGGAGCTTTCAGACACTGTGCTCTGTTCTATCATGCACCAAGCCATAGCAATAATCAGTTTATTGTGATCACTCTAACTGTCCTTTTTCTTTCATCCACCAACTGCCCCACCAAACACATAGCCATTTCTAGTGGCCAAAAATCGACACAGTAATATATTTCAAATTGCTTCTGCATTAGGGCAACCTCCAAGGTAAATTTCAATAAAACGTGAATACAATTAAAAAGGTATACACTGTTACCACTGGCCACTGCACACAGCTCTCAGCTTCTTAGATCAAGAATCGAGAATCAGGGACAAAGTAAAAAGATAACGAGGAAAAAAGGCCCCAAATCACTGACATTTTAAAATACCGTCCTTATTTACTTAGATTTGCTAAAATAACAGGTTAGCATGCATTCTTTGAAAGATATGAAGTCTGAAACTCAAACTTCTAAAATTATGTAGTGACTGCAGTCGTCAAGGATTTGCCAGACAGCAGAGAGGAATGCTCCCACACAGCAGTTATAGTCACTTTTGTGTGCACTTCAGACATCTGATTACAATAAAAATAGTGGTTCTTTAATGAATTTCATCTTTGTTTCACAGAAATAATAGCTGTGCTAAGTATCCAAGTTGCTTCACACAAGTCACATTAATCCTGCAATGCCAAACTAACGAGTATACACCAGTTATTTTCCACACTAGGCAACCCAACAGTTATAGCTAATTTGTGTACAAGCAGATGTCAGACTCATAAAATAGAACAAATACATTCAAAATAAGGACCACATAGTAACATTGTTTTCAGCTATCTTATGTAGAATAGAAGATTCTACATTGCCATACATTTTCTGAAAGATTTATAGCCTGCATCTCAAATAGCTTTCATTATTTTTGTGACTGCAACGTTGGAACGTTGCATATATATATAGAGAACCACAAGCTTTATGAGGAACAAACCAAAAATATGTTGCAAAATCATTTGGGACAGCGGAGAGGTATGACTATATAGCACACCTCTCAAAATCTCTAAAATTTGGACATTATGTGAAATTCAGACCATTGAAAATTAAATAATTCATTATCTAAAAAAGTCTCTCTGACATAAGCATTATCATATTTTTTTATAAAACAACTGCATTCCTGCTGCTCACTTCCTGCAGTTCTCTGCTATGTTCCCTACTACAGCTTTTAGACAACTACAATGCATTGCTGATGCATCCAGACCTAACAGAGAGCATTTACAGCCTGCAGGTCTGATCTTTTCAGATACTTAAAAAAAGCAAAATCAAAACTCAAGATTAGAGACAGGCTCACCTGGCTCAACTATGCTTAATATTAGTAATAAATTGTAGTACTGAGGGCATAGTCGACAATTATAATAAAGTGAGGGGGCCATCGCCATATGCTTTGAACGCTCTTGCACCTCTCTCTGTTGGTTCATGTGTGCTGCCAAAGACACACACACACACACACACACACACACACACACACACACACACACACACACACACACACACACACACACACACACACGCACACCCATCATTTCCTGAAATCGGCCAATGCATGTCCTCCCAGCATACAGCTAATGTTTTTCCTGCAAGCCTCCACTTGGTCAGCAGCAAAGGAGAATACACAGGAGTCACCACACCATCTTCACAGGATGAAATAATCAGCATAACCTGCTTACGCCTATTTTCCCCTGTCTGGCTCCTCCAGTTCTCAAGCTGCTTTTTAACTCAGGCCATCTTGGTCATGGTCAGGGTGTCTTCACTCTGTGTCACAGAGCCAGGCCATATGACCAGACCATCATGATCTGATAGTTCAGTTTTCATTGGAAAATAATATTTCACTGCAACTAGTACTTTACTGACATGCTCTGGTCATCAGACATAAATGAATTTAACAAGCTCAGTAGCTGATCACAGCCATTGGAGAGTCTTCAATACAGTCTGTCTTTCGTGGAGTAGCTGGTAGAACTTCTGTAACAGCTGTTGCATAACATTCATTATCTGTACGGGTGCTGTTCTCCTCCATTGCAACAAAGAAGGTTCCTGCTGTGAGTTCTGCTGTTGACAAAGTCATTATTCATATCAGAAGTCACTGGCATCATCCCAAAACATTATCCATATCTTTGCTAGTAATCAAACAGATTAGTAACTTAACTTGAAACTTTTCATCTCCAGGATACTAGGTATCTCCGCCAAAGAGGACATTCTCAGGACTGCAGCATCCACCCCTTTTAAAAGTACAACACAGTACAGTATCAGTAATACATCTATATACTATGGGAGTAGAACCCCCAGCCTTCTGCAACAAAAGCAAATACACTACCTGTTGTGCTATTAATGCAAGCAGACACAGCATAAGCAGCACTAAACTTCTCTTCAAGTGCTCAACTCATTGTAAAATGCACTCAACACTCAACTGTATCTCTCAACTTTGAAGCACAAGAAATCTGGAAAAAGCCAAAATGTATTTGGGGGGGACACAAAAGTACAAAAACTAGAGACACATTTAAACATTGCTTGTGTAATCTTGGAAAGTTTCTAGAATAAAATGCTGTGTTATCACTATGCATTTCACTGCCTAGTCCTGAACCTCGGACCCTATGCACTACAGTCAGAGCAACATACCAGTATGCCAAATCAGCTGTTTCTTGAAAGACTGCTAGACTGAAACTTAAATGGCTATCATTTAGTGAATTCATTTCTCACCACAGCTCTCAACTTCTTAGCACAAAACACCTGGACAAAGTCAATAATGGGGGAATACAGCCCCCAAATATATTCAGTGAATTCAGTTCTCACCATAGCTCTCAATCTGTTAGCAGGAAAAACCTGGACAAAGCCAATAATGGGGGAATACAGCCCCAACATAGGGGAAAATTTCAAATATTGATCTTATAAACAGAAACTTGGTAGAATAAAAGGTTTTGTGTTACCATGTACTTTCTGAAGAATATGAAGTCTGAAATTCAAATGCTTGTCATTACTTAGTGAATTCAAAATCCAGAAAAAAAACACACAGATTTTATGAGGATCAGAACAAAAATATGAGACAAAAATTTCGCAAGTGGTGGTGGGTAGGGAATTCAAGCTCTTTCCACCTACTCCCAAGGTACCAGGTTTGAGTCTAGCCACCAGGTATATTTCCTGACTTCTTTCTAGCTACAGGAGCATTTTACACATTCACACATACACCCTTTGTTAGTACAGACAAGTACCTGCAGAGTTTCAGTTCAAATAAGTATTCTCCTGCAACTTTGTTAATTACACACAAGCCCTGCTCCAGCACAGTTTCAAAATGAAAGCCCTGCAGCTTCATTAATTCCACACAAGCCCTGCTCCATCTTCAAAATGAAAGCCCCATGAGAGACAGCCAAAGTCTTATCCGCAAGAGTAGGCTCAAGCCTGCAGACATTGCAGTCTGATCTCCTTCCAGTCTATGCAGTTGCAACTGCATAGACTTCTGGGATCTCTGTATGCAGAATGCTGTCTTCCTAATCCGGACTGGTTCACCAGCAGTCTGGATTTATGCGTGGGTTGGGTTCTGGTAATGCCGATCACACATGTGCGGAAGTCTGGGATTCACATTTGTTTTTTTATTTCGTTTTTTTTCTCTCTCTGTTTTTTTTTTTTTTTTTCTTTTAATTCTTTAATTTGGCTTTATTTGCTGGGGGGGCTGCAGTCCAATAGCACGAGCCGCCACTGGACAAGACTGAGCCCTTGTTCTTTTGAGTGTTCAAATACAGTTTTGTGGACACAATCCCATGATTAGAACACTTTCCTTCTTTAATTGTTCATACAATTACTCTCTGAATAAAAAGAAAAAAGCATTTGGGATGTATTTACCCACATTGCCCAAAATTCTTTTTAAGTCTTGTGTGGTGTTTGTTGATGTGCTCTGCCTCAGTAATTTCCAACCTCTCTGGATCTGATCCAGTTCTCATCAATTAAATGTCCTAGAAAGAGTATTTATTTATGTGTAAAAATATATGTTTCCTCTTTCAGCTGTAATCCTGTAAACTACATCTTTCCCAAGACATTTCTCTAACATACAGCATACTCCTACATAATATGGCCATACACAGTATTAGCCATGCACACTGAAACCCCTCTAGACCTTGTAATACCTCTGCCATGTTTCTCTAAAAACTTTTACAGTCCCAGGGATTCAGAATCATAGCCTCTTCAAGCAATAACTGCAAACTGATGTAATGAGCACATTTAACACACTGCTTGCAGGGTGTAAACAACATATGCCAATACCTTCTAGCAGTGCCAACTCCATAGTCATAGGTCAATAAAGCTTTGCCTATGACCCAGGTGACCTGTGTTGAATTAGAAGCATGGGCACCTGTAGAAACTGGCATCAGGAGTATAGGTATGCCTATCTGTGGGGGGGGGGGGATAGGACCTTTCTATGCTGCAGTCTCTCAGTGGATGGGCAGTAATGCTTGAGGTGGTCCTGCAGCATGTGTTCAGCTCACTAACTTTTGAATACAGCAGCCTTCCTCAGCAGGTGTATAAAAACATTAATATGTATGAGGAGGTGAAGTGGTCCTGTGATGATGTGGACTGCATGTCTTCCATTCGGTGGGGGGGCTAGGGACTTAAAGGAAAAAAAAAACTCCCTCATTACTGGGATGCCAGCAAGGGCACAATCAACCCATCTGGCTGCCTGGATGAAGGCCCCTCTTGAGTTGAGGAAGACTTGATTTTCAGCAGGTACAGGGTCATAAACTATAAAAGAAACTACTAGCTGCATTCAATAAGGAATATATAGCAGTTTCACTTAACTTTAGCATTGTTTCTTCAGGTGTATGCAGAAGAAATTGTTCATTATTGACTGCTGCATGCAGTCATTTTAAATAAACATAAATATGTACCTGCCTATTCTACCTTGAGTTTATTGCAGTTTGTATGCTATATACCCCATGTGTTATATACACTGCACACAGTTCTGCATTTACTTTAAGTTAAAGTCTTCTTCTTCTTTCAGCTTTTCCTGGTTAGGGGTCGCCACAGCGGATCACCTGTCTGTTCATGATTGGCAGTGGAGTTTTATCGTGACGAGTTGCCAGCCCAGCACCCAACCTTCCACAGAAGGCACACACACATGCACCAGTCACACCTAGGGCAAATTTAGAGCATCCAGTCCACCTACAGCATGTCTTCACTGATTTTATTTTAAGTGCAGTACATTTGATATGTCTTGCAGACCTCTACATTTCCTCTCACAGGCTTTATCTTCTCAGCCACAGACCATAAGTACCTCTGGACTGCAAGTCACACACATCACAAAGGAACAGTGCTTCCTTTTATGCTCAGTATTATCTTGAACTTGTATCAGGTGATTTAGCTGACCACCAGGGCTGTTTATTTATTAATGTATAACTGGGTTGTGATACTCTGTCAGGAAGATGTACATTAAATTTTTTTTCAGTCATGACTCAAGCACCTGCCCCTACATTTTGTTATGTTTTATTGCAGTGTCCAGTATGAACAAGTACTGTCCATTGCTCCTTACTTCTACCAGGTTTACTCTCAGATCCAGAAGTATGCATACTGGAGCATTCCCCAAGTTCAGTAATGTCGCCCAATGCTTTACTGTGATTCATTCAATAAACATAATTTATTTAATTCAGCAACAAACTGATGCGAATTTTGTTCATCACTTGGGGGAGGGTTATTCAAAAACAGCCAGTACTGACACATAATGATAATGACCATGAGCTGCACATACTGGTGCTACATATGCATTAGAAATAAATGATTTGGCAAAACTCTAATCTCTGATGTATATGTAGCCCAATTATTTGCAGCTAGTGCAGGATTATAAACACCAGCTTGCAGTTACTCACACTATGCAACAACACTAGCTGTCTCTGAATAACCACTTAGTTTCTTCATATTATTTTTATATTTAAGTCTTGGCTCAAGTTTCAGTTAAGTTACATGGCTTTCTGCTTTAGAATCTGCATGACTATTAAAAGTGTTATCTCTCATTTCCTTAATTAAGGCTTACATTCTTCAATGTATTCTATACTTGTCACACCATGAGGTCCTTTCTTATATACTACACAATGACTTAAATTTAGTATATTTATTCATTCTCTTATACCTACTTTAGACAATTCAGGGTCACTGGGAAGCTGAAGCCCATTACAGCAGTAAATTGGACCAAGCCAAAGAAACTAATTCTGGTTATGATGCCAGTCTGTTGTAGGATGCAACTAAATATATTTACATGCTGCATGCACATGCATGCCCATATATGAACAATTTGGAAGATTTCCAGTTCACCAATGGCATGTCACTGAGAAAGAAAATCATTACCACATGAAGACCATGCAAAAGTTAAACAGACGGCACCCTAGCTGAGAACCAATCTGGAGAACCAAGTGCTATGAGGCAGCAGTTCCAACTGCTATGCCACTGTGTGCTGCCCTGCCTTCAGTAGAGAAGCATAGGTTGCTAGAGTGGTCTGAAGGTGGCAATTGCCCTGGGCACAAGGTGTCAATGGCTGTAATCAGCAGTTACAGATGAGACAGTATTGCAGTATCATCACTTGGAAATGAATGGCAATACTATCTTTAGTATTAGGGCTGAAGCATTGATGCACTGAGTGTGTGGCACTCTAACTGTAAAAAGCCACTTGCTACATTCATAGGAAGCAGTTTGCTATTGTTTCAAAATAAAGAAGACAAAAGACTTTTTATGAGGAGGGGTGCACCAGGTGCTGGAGAAAGTAGCTACGGCTCTGCTTCAATATATTCATACTAAACTGTTGTAGAACAGAATGGTATGATATATTTAAGCCAATATATGTGACTGAGTAGGACAGGCACAGTAAGCAGATCTTGGTTGTTTCATGAGGAAATAAAATCCTTCATGAGCAACAAAGGCAAAGATGCCACCTTCACAGATGGTTGCTTTTAGCTGAATGTCCTGGCATTTCCTATTCACATCACTGAATTGTTATCAAATTTAAATGCCCAACTACAGGAAAAGAATCAGCTAGTCAACAAACTGCATGAACATGTTGCATTCCCTGGAAGCTGGAAATGCTGCAGAAAAATTTGGTCATAAAAATCTTCATTCCTTACTCCTTCATACAACCCCCTACCAAGACTGTGAACTAAAAAAATACTATACACCTATAGTAATGCTTAATGAAGAATGTTGCAGAATGCCATAATAAGATGAAGGTGTTTAGATTCATATTTGGAACTGATCCTTGTAGTATTCCTGGTTCCATGTATTTGGAGATTATCAAAATAAAAATAACAGTCTCTTGAAGAGGAGCATTCACACAGCTTGATCTTCTGTATGTTTACAATTACATTTTTGCACAAATGTACAAAAGTCTGACAGATAATGCTCTTAAACACTCTGAAGGGATGGCAGAATAGAGTGAAGGCAAACACTATGAAGAGTATGAAAGTAGCAAATGGATGAATTAAAAGACAGAGTGAATTATGGAAATGGTTTGGATGTAGGAATAAGCTTGGATATGTTGGGCAGATGCCAGAACTAGTACCACTTCAACCCAAAGTTGAGGACTAAAAGAAAACCTGGAAGTTGTGGACCAAAACAAAAAAACAAAAACGAAAACAGACTCACAGAAATCTGGCAGAACTGTAGCAAACTGCTCATGCCAACTCCTTACTTGCATGATCACTTTGCTACGACTACCAAATACATCCATTTAAAAAGCCATGATATCATCAGTGGCATCTTAAATGTATGCCAGAACTCAACTTATAACTCATCAGTAATGGCCAATTGCATTCCCTAAAAGTTTGCTCATGGGGTGGCTGTCCTCTTGCCCCTCGAGTTACAACTGCTGCGGTTTCCAAGGGCTGAAGGCCCAGTGTATCACCAGCACGTGCAGTTACTACATAGGAGGTAGGTTTCTTTAAAAAATTAATAAAAAAATGGCAAGAAGATGATGAGGAATACATTTAGATCGATAAGATGACTGTAGAGTAAAGTGGATACAGAGTGGGAAAGTTAAGCGAGGTACTGGAATGCTGCCTTCCTGGAATGGATGACAGCAAGAAAGGGTGGCTGGGAGCAGACTGGATAGGATTAATGTCTGTGATCGAATGGGTGAAAAAGGAAATGCCAAAGAACTTAAAGGATTAGGACCAGAACTAAATATAAAATATTAAAACATTAAGTGACACATGAAGTTAACATGGGGGCTGAAGCTTATGATGGCAATGATATGAGCAGACTGGTAAAAGAAATGTAAGAAGAGAGGGAGGAGACAATGACATCATAATCACCATTGTGTGTTATATATAGCAGCACAACATAACTGTGACTTTGTAATGCCTGATGAAGTTGTCAATACTTACTGTATAGAAGAATCTTTTGTTCTTTTTTTATTGTGACAAACAGTGATTGTTTTTTCTGGATGCAGAACTGAATATAAAATTATTAAAATCATTTAGTAAAACAATAGCACTATTTGGAAGCCTAGCCTTTCAAAGAACATTTTCCCATGAATTAAAAAAACGCGACAAGCAAATCAAGCTGTCTTTCAAGATACAAATCCAGCAATAATTTGCATTGCCACCTCAGCTGCTGCTGCAGGTACATAGCATTTGAGCCAGAAAAAAAATGATACCTCTTTACCAATAAGTATGATGTGAGGTTAAAATGGTAGCATGGAATGAACATGGTACTACTTGTCATATGTTGCCTTCTGCATATTTAATATTGGCTTTGGGGGAGCTTTCTTCCATGAATTTTAATTAGGTCTGAAATAATGTTATGCTAGATGCAAAAAAATTTTAACTGGATTTGTGCAGTTATGTCAAGAATAGTGTATGTGGTTACATGTAAAAGGGTCAAACCTCTGTGTTCTCTCTTGTTTCTTGACTATGAGGTAGGCATAAAAAGAGATACACTTTGGATAATATTAATGCAGTCTCCAAATCTTGCCAAACTTGGTATGAATCTTCCTTGTCAAAAAAGTTGGGACAGCCCTGATCTATATTGAAAAATCAATGTCATATTACATCAAGATTTAATACATTGGGTGCAAATCATCAAAACCTCACTGAAATCACACAAGATTAAAGACAAAGGTGCTTTTGCGAGCTTCCCTGCCTCCTCACATTGGAGGTTCTGCCTCCAATACCCCCAAACCTGCCTGCTCATGTCAAATAATGGTAGGTGGTACAAACAGTATGGTCAAACGTTGGTCGTTTTATTTATGTTATTTCATTGCATTGACTCAGAACCCTAAATTTTAATCTGGATGTCACTGGTGGATTGCTTGACTGTTGGTATCTTCTAAAAAGCAGGAGCTTTCTACACCGAGTCTGTTGGAATACTGCTGGAATACTCTTAGATTACTGCTGGAGTGCTGCTGTTTTACTCAGAGTTCTTGTTATTGCTTCTTGCAGTTCATTATTGCAGCTGGTTTTACTGTTGATTATCTTGTGTGTGACTTTGCCTTGAGATTCTGCTCTTATATGGACTGCTGCTTTTGGCTCTGTAGGGAACGTTCATCAAAATTGCTTGGGGGTGCCTTAAGCTATATGTGTTGAATGTTTTCTTATGATAATTTCACTTGTAGAGTTGTTTTTGTCATTGTATCCCTGTTTCATTGCCAGAGTCACTGTATTCATCATCAGAGCACTTTTTTGGAGACCTCTGTTTTAGTTTGGACCATTTGGAATATCTATGTTCTGACTTGATGTACAGTAGCATTGTCCAAGAGCCATTTGGAAAATACTCATTTAATTATTCTTCAGACTAACTGATCATCTTGTTTTATTTTCCTTTATTTTGATACATTCAATTTTATTATTTGTAGGTTCTGTGCATTCATATAGTACCTTGTCTGATACACCTTGCTGTCTTCACACTAGTTTTGGCATACTTTATTTATTTAATTCCTTTGTTTTGTTTTAATTTGGAACCATTTTTACATTGTGCTTATAATCTTTACACACAAATAACTGTAAATTTCCATTCCAATATGTTTTGGTCACTGTAGCATACATATCAATTTACTTTGACTAAGTACTTAGATAATAAGGACTATAATAAATATGAAGTTGAAAATGAAGTTAAAAACTGTAAGTTATACAAATTCTGAGGTCGCACAACTAAATCACAGGCTTATTTACCCCACTGTCACCTAATCTCACAAAAAATGTTCAGTGCCATGAACTATCAATGAACGTCCTACACATGTACCTTGTGGACTTCCAGCCTGCATGACCAGCCAGAGTTATGCCATGTTGTTGCACTGGATTAATAAGAGCTTTTCTTCTCTGGGAAAGTATACCCTGTGAGACACTTAGAATATCTCTGTACAAGTGACTCTGGCTGTACACAGAATGGGATCGGTATACTCATACAAAAGATCATACATAATATGCCCAGCTGGTTGTTGTTGTTATGTCTCTCATCTTTTCCCGGCCAGGGGTCGCCACAGCGGAACTCCGGTCTGCTAATGATTGGCAGTAGATTTTTACGTGCTGAGTTGCCGGCCCTGACGCACAACTTTCAATGAAGGTACGTCCATTCACGCGTGTCTCGACACAGAAGATGCTCTAGCTGAGAATCGAATGGGACAACGTTTTACTGTGAGGTGACAACGCTACTGCAGCACCACCACCGCAGCTGGTATATAGGCTAAATGATATCTGTCACAAAAGAAACCCGGTATGGAATAGATTAACTAGTGTCCAGCCAGTGGCACATATAATATCCCTTTTGAAACCATTGTACAACAAGGTCTGACAGTATAAAAACAATGCAGTGTTTCAAACTAGCTTTATAGCAGTGTAATGTCAGCAACAGTAGTAATATAAGCACAACACCTCCAGAATCTAATGTGCAGTGACAATAGGGACAGTAGATGTGGCCAACTTTCACTTATGCGATATAGAAATTGACACGGGACAGGTTTGTGGGATCCTTTTCTGTTTACTGCATAATAAACCCACTTGGAGCAAATGCCTATTTTTTAAGGGAAAATTATTAATGCTGTTTGATTCATAGGTATTTACTAGGCATGCAGCCAAGGAGACCATTAGTGAGCCTAGTCCAAATTCCATATTGCCACAAAACAATGTCTGGTTAAGTGACTTGCAGAAAGTCACACAATAGGCAAACTAAGGTGGAAAGACTCAAACCCTGAACCCATGACACAGGAAGAAGCTCATTAAAAAGTCAGATCTTTAATATACTGTGATAACTACAATACAAAACACACAGATATGGTGAACTCATACTGGCTATTGTACAATGTCTCTGTACACAGGCAAGAGACACTGACCAGAGATCAGGATTGAACTCTAGACTCTGGAGCTGTGAGACAGACATCTTAACAGCTGAGACACTCTTGAGATTTTAAGTGACATTGTCAGAGTCACATAGTAGGCAAGTGGAGTCTGAGTGAAACAAACCCACAATTAATGAAGGGTGGGCATTGGGGTCACTAAAACAATGATGGGGGATGGATGTTACAGCGGGTGTGCAGGAATATGTATTCACACGAGGAAGGCACTGTGAACACCATAATGATATGGTTTGATTGCTGCCCATCTAGGGTGCAGGGTTAGGAATATCATAAATGCCCACATAGCCAGGATGCTGGTGAGCACACAAGCAGCTGTCATGGCTGCCTAAATGACACCTGCCCAACAGATCTCCCCTCCATGATTATGGAAAACACCCTTCTTCCCACAAATGATCACAATGGCTCAAATCCAGTTGGGAAAACCTGATGGTCAGCAAGCATGTGGACAAATAACACCTAAAAAGTTACATCATTAACCTTCCCTTATTAAGTCACTAACTGTTGAATTTAGAAGGTACTGCACTTTCAAATACTCTTTAGCTTTCAGTATGAAGATATATCTATATTACATTCTGAATGCCATATTAAATGCCTTGGGTAAAGGATGTTGGTGTGCTGAATATCTCTATCTGAAGTCCTCTCTGAGCTTGACTTTCATTGGCCTGTCTTGCCAGCTTAAACAGATATGAAACCTTATCATATGACTATCTGTGAAGATATGTGAAGGCTGCCAGCCAAGCTAGATAGAATTTTGTAGATAATTCTATGTCTTTGTAAATATTAATAAAAGCCATAGGCTTGTTCTCTTAAATGTGAGAAAACTATATTGGATGTTGAACTGCAAAAATGTAACAACAGTGCACTCTGCTGTAAGAAAGCTGATAAGTCAAGCATTTTATGACTGATAGCAGGGCTCGGAACCATGGTGTCTGAACCAGCAGATTCTTTCTATTGTTTTGAGACCAGAGTTAATTGCTAAATTTTACATGTATAATGTCTTTAATTGCGGTGGTTTCCTGACCAGGTGCAAGCTTACTAAGAAATGTAAATGTAGAGTTTCTGCTAGCCTGGGAAACTAGAGAATTGTTAAGAATAATGTAATCTAAAATGATTCAGCAGCATGTATTATCAATTTAAAGGACTTTCTCAGAGATAGAGAGAGAGCATTATGGATTTTGTCTAAAGCTGACAGCAACTCACCAGTACTCGGCTTTGCTCTATATGTAAGTTTATTTAGAACTGTGGTTGCTCTTAGGAAAAGATAGAAAATATTAACTTTAGTTTAGCTGTTTTCTATATTTAAGTCAGAACTATTCTACAGTATTATTTAAGCATTTTCCTGTGATCTCCGAACTCTTGACTAGCACTGTGTAGTAAGAAGTATTATTAAATATTTTTAAACCTTTCAACTGTGGCTGTTTTGTGTAGAGATAATTTAAGCTTTAGAGTACATTGCACATATATAGTGATATTGTCCAAGCCACTCCAATAGCTTTAGCCCTGGGTCACACTTTCTATTTGGATAATAATATTGCACAGTAATAATTGGACACCCTTTGGTAAGGGCCTTTTTGGTAGCTGATATTAGTGGTTGGTGGCAGCTGGTACTGCCTTATAGACAGGCAGGAAGGGGCATAGCTGGAGAACCTGTGCCAGCCTTCCCCAGGAGTGTCTGTGTGGTTGTATATAACTCTTATCTCAAAGTCTGTGTGTGTGTCAGTTACTTGGGCAGGGACACAAAGCACTGGTTGGACAGAGAGGGTGCTGGATGTTTTAGCTTGACCACTAGGTTGAGATCTGGACCCTATAGCTGTGCCAGTGGGGAGTCTTATTGGGGATCTGGAAAGAAAGGGAGAAACCAGCCCCAGACTGACTGTGATCTCTGTGTGCTCTTAAGGGAAATTGTACTTTACTGTGTGTGTATTTGTTATCCTTCCCAATGTGGACGCCCCTCACTGGTGTTAGTGGTGAGGATTGAGGCTCCTTGATTGCTGGCCCAGTGCACGTGTGTCACATCATCTACTACAACTACTTAAAGAAAGAAATAAGATAAACACAGCTAATAAAGAAGTAAACCTTTGTAAGTAAAGCTAAAGCCAAAAATAATGAGGGACAAACGCCCAAAGATAAGGACAGATTTTAAATATTGCTCCTATAAACGTAAACAGTTGCTAGAATAACAGGTGTTGTATTATTATGCATTTTCTGAAGGATATGAATTCTGAAACTTTGTCTGTCATTATTTATTATTATCGAGTGACTTCATTCTTCAATGAGTTACCAGAAAAACACAAATTTTTGAGGAACAGACCAAAAATATGAGGCAAAAATCTGGTTATTCTGCTAAAAGCTGGCCATTTGAGAGGTATCCATTTATCCTTTACTTAATCCAGCCACATATTCTGACCATGTGTACCACTACATATTATTATCATGTTTTAGCAATAAAAATTATCATGCCTTATTTATTATGCAATATTCAAAAATGGCTGTCATTATATTGGCCTCATTGTGTTTATTTAAAATGGTTATGTATGACTTGTCGTCTGGCACTTGATACAACACAGATTACAAGAGAAAAACATGGTATATTAAAACACCACTTCTGTAATGAGTAATGAGTATTGTTTCCTCTTAGAATTTGCATGCAGTGCAGAATTTCATACAATGCTATCTACATAGGTTCACTCATTCTTCCTTTAGAACTACAGCAATGATTCCACCTCTGCACAGCCCTGATCTAATCTGATCTATAGCTTTCAGTTTAGACGTGTGGATATTACATTCTGAGTGCCGATATTAAGTATCTTGTGTGAAGCAGTGTTTGTGCATAGTATCTCTTTCTGTGACAGATGGTCTGATCTTCTTAACTTTCAGTGGCTTTCCTTGCCTGCATAAACAGATGTGCATCCTTATTACGTCATCATTTAAATGGCATTGTAAGCATTATAACTAACACAAATATTGTACAGAAAAGACTAAAAAACTTCTCACTGAAATAAAGTGTTCTGTTAAAGCTGTGGGTGTAGCCAGGTACATGTCAAGTGCACTGTGGCTTACATTTTAAAAAAATCCTTTATTCATTTTGCATAATGAGATTTATTAGGATATTTTCAAACTGGCATATTTGCCATGGCTTGTGGTTTTGTATTCTGCTAAATGACCCCCCCCTCCAATCCAGAAAGCTTGGTTGTTGAAATTGTTTTATTTATTTAAAGTTTATTTAATTTATTTATTGCTTAAGCCTACCATTTTAGGAGAGTTTTGTTTTAGTATTGAAAAGGTATACTGTTCAGAAACATGCAGTGTATGTTGTTGGGGGGATTGTACTTGTGGGATTAAGGCACTACATTCTGGAAGATGTTATATAAATTTCAAAAAATCCTGGCTATGTTCATTAAGTGATTATGCAACAAGAGCGTAAAAAGAAAACACCTAAAAGATAGCAGGTTGATTAGTACATGTGCATAAAATTTACATGAAACAAACAAGGTCTAAGATCATGCTGGCTAACACTGTATACTGAAGGCACACTAAACAAATGTTATGTATATGCTCAGCATGATTGTTGTTCAGAAAGGGGGGAAAACACCTTCAGCCTTTTTGAAGAAATATAAAAGTGCAGCATAGGAATAACATTGCGGGCTACTCGTCATATGAATATTGCTGGGACAGTATGACAGTGTCAGCATGCTGGAAAAGAAAACAGTCTAATGTGTTTTCATTGGATTCTGATGCAATGCATGAAATCTGAAATTGAGGTGTTAATGGACTGCAAGGACTGATGAAGCGAAGCCCAGTATGTTGTTAGTTGTTAAGTCTGTTAAACAGATCTGAAGTGTATGCTGCTTTCTAAGTTTGCACAAGGAATATCCAAGTGAATACACTTATGAAAAAAAAAATGAAATAAAGTAAATTGACCCCAAACTGAACCCATATACCATATGTTTTCAAACAGAGATGCTTAGAGGAGGAAGTTGAAGGGTGAAATCAAGCAATTGTTTTTGCTGTTTTCCATTTTTGATTTACCGCCTGTTTAGTTACAGGCATTCATGCAGCTCTTCACAACTGTCACATTAGGTGTGGGTTACAAAACATTAATGAGGTGGCCAAATATGATCTATAGCAGTGTAAAAGTTCTCAAGACGCAACATATCAAAAGGTAGGTGATGTCCACTTCTCAAGAGACAGATGGTCAAGGCACATGCCACTGATAAACAATGCTGATTGCTGTTTTCCATAAGAAATCACAACTGATGTGATTTCTATATGTGAGCCAGTAGAGTTTTCTTTGTTGTGGCAGTGTTCTCCCTTCTTGGCATTTGTGAGACAGTGGAGTTGTTATATATAAGTTTGGGAAGGTATGGGGTATAGAGGGGCTAGCCCCTCAGCAAAAACACTTGGAGTCAGAAGTTTTTCTCTTTTGTTGTTAAGGGCATTTGTGTGCATGTTTGATTCTTTGACATCTTTACATTTGAGGTTTCACAGCAGAACCAGACAATATGTATATACAAAGAATGCAAGGCTAAGCCCAATATAAACAGTACTACACATCAGCAGTTATCTGACAGTGACAGAACATAAAGCATCACCAGAAGTTTGTGAGTATGAAGCACATTTGCATCCACTCAGATCTAGAAAGTCTCATTTTCATACTGTTAAAATTACACATGGCATCTAACACCAAGTAACTGAGGCAGAGATGCCTCATAGTACGATAGTATCACAGCAATGCACTTTGCCTAGATGGGTCTGTCTTACATTAAGAAGGTAAAAATGAGCTCCTGGGCTTCTGTTATAGTGCAAATTCAAATTAGGCAAGAATATCAGTCAGCTTCACAGTAAATGTATCTCTTCAACATTAAAATAAGAGCAAATATGCAGCAGTTTAGTAAAATACATATTAAAAAGCCAGATGGTTTGGTCAGATAACATCTGGTGTGAATGGCCACAGATTACCACAGTGGCATTTAGTAAACCGTCTTAATGGTAAATAAATGTAAAAATAACAAAAGGAATGTTTTTCTTCTGATCACTTCAGTTCTTACACATATTGATGCTTTCTAAATAGATAGAAATGCAAAAATCTCTTCTAAATCCCAGATATGTTGTTATAGGTCATATGCCACACACACACACACACACACACACACACACACACACACACACACACACACACACACACACACACACACACACCATTTTTGAGATTGCATCTTTTACTGCTTTCCCATTCTTGATACCAGTGCCTTTTGGACAGCTTAAGATTTTCCAGAAGAATGGATTTTGATGAGGCAAACACAAGACTGTGTTGGTGGCTATAGAGCAATATCCAGTGCATACTAAAACACAGAAGTTAATTATGCATTTATACCTGTACATAATTATTATAATAAAAGCAGAAGTTAATTCACACAGGAAATATACATAAATACAATCTGAAAGCTGTCTGAAACTTTGTCTTGGAACATTTCTAAAACAGTGATTACATATTACACTATAAAATAGTCACCTTACCAATTCTTTCTTCAGCCAGGCCAGAGAGCTCTCGATGTCTAATTTTCTGTTCCTTTCTTCTCCACTATTTCTATGAAACAGTTGCAGTTCTGCCGTTGAACTGCTGTCATTAAATGTTGCTGATTTGCAAGAAAAGTCCTTAAGATGTGTTAAAACAAGTTCCATTTCTTTGTATTTTTTGGTTCAGTTTCAGCTGTAAGAAGATACGTTGTCAGTGATGTTTGTTAACCGCACAAACTACTGTGCAGACGTCTCGAACAGTTGTCCTGAAAAAGTTGCAAGGAACTAAATGCAGACACTGATGAGGCATAATTAAGGCTAGGCCAGCCAACAGGATTGCACACCATTGTTTAACAGGCTTTTGCTTCGCTGCTTCTGTCACCTAACTCCCAGTGAAAGAAATCCACATGAAGTTTTTTTTCCCTTTGTTATAGAAACAAGTTCCTTTGTTAATACTCACTCTACAAGGCCATGAATGATCACTTACTTTACACTCCAGATGTTCATTTCATGACCTTTTCCAGATAACAAGACTGCACTTTAACCCTTGTTTAGGGAGAAACACCTGCTCGTTTAAAGGATATAGTCATTTAGGAACATTCAAACAACTAAACATTTATACTTTCAAGTGACATAGTTCCTAAAAACAAATGTCTTGTGACAAATTAACAGCATGCAATCAATTACTGGATGCATGTTTACATTATCTCAGTATGTTCTTCATATAATGTTTACCCTTTGCTTTTCAAAGTCTCATATCTTAAAGACATGAAATCTTTAAAATTTGACACTGGATGATTGCACAAAACTTTGAGAGAATGTGGCAGATGTTACAACTGGAGGTGTTAGTTTTACTTTCTGTATGATCATTGTCCTTTGTAAAGTGCTCCTTTTTTTTTAGGAATATTTGGATTGTAATTGTTTATAACAAAACACTGCAGGATAAAGTCCTGAATTTGATGTATAAGATTAATGTTTTGGATTATAATTATTTACTAAAACCACCATACTTTATTTGCTGTGCTTTAAAAGAGTTGACAGAAGACCTGATTCTGATTTATATAACCCCCTTTCTGATGAGTACTTATTTGTTTGGACCTGACCATGCCCTACTATGACAGAGGAAATTATAAAAGCTTCTTAGATAAAGTTGCATAGTTAATAGAAACCTTCAACAGTTTGCTGAAAGAGAAGTGTGCTTACTGAATTGTTTATATTAAATGGTAACACAAACCATTATATTAAGCAGATAAACACAATGAATTATGTGATGTAACAAAGTCTGAGGTAAAATAATTGCTGGCGAGCAGTATAAGAATTGGTTATCCAAAGGATTAAGGCTATGGGCTGTTAATGAGAATATCTCTCAACCTCTTGGCACAAGAAATCTGGATAAAGCCTAAAACAATGGGAGAGAAACAAAGGCTCAAAAATAGGAACATATTTTAAATTTTGCTCTTAGAAACCTAGAACATTGCTATAATAACAGGTTCTGTGTTCACATGCATTTTCTGAAGGATATAAATACTGAACTCAAGTGTGTGTCATTATTTACTGACGTCAGTCCTCTGTGATTTTGCAGAAAACCACACATTTTTGTAAGGAAAATTGTGAAAATATGAGGCAAAAATCTGGACTTTCTTTGAAAATCTGGACAGTTGAGGCATGTTACTGATCTACTTTTTGTGGCATATGGTTTGGTTCCTGCAGCCTTCATTTGTCTTCTGTGTGATCTTGAAAAAGTCACTTAACCAGAAATTGCTTTGGGGCAATTGGGAATTTGAACTGCATGTCTAGCAATTACTTATTTACTTGCATTTGCGCTACCCAAAAGTAGCTGAAGGTACCTTACCCTGTTAATTCTATACTGTGCAGATTACAGATTATAAACCTAGTAGTATTACTCTGCTCTGAGCAACAATGTTCATGTTCTGAAGCTATAGTTTTCTTTCTCTACCGGCTCTTCCTTTGACTATTAAAATGACACAGCCCTAGATATGTCAGCCTCTGGTCCCTAAACAGTTGTCTTATGGATGATGTTCATCTCTTATGGTCTATTCGACTTACAAATTAATCTTTTAGCAGTTATTTGGTGTGCATTAAATCAGTGATATATAGATAGATAGATAGACCAAGGTGAACAACAGTCCCAGTTTTTCCAGGACAGTCCCAGTTTAGAAGTCTCTGTCCCAGAATCCCAAACATTGTCTTTGGGACACAGAAATGTCCCAGTTTAGACTGCTCAGTCTGAATGGTGACTTGGCTTCCAAGGGTGGTCAGTCCCCCTGCTTTCCCATCCTAAGCAGCTCTGGAGACTTTTGTGATTTTTCGGGGATACCATTGGGTATGGGGTAAGGTCAGATGCTTTCCCCTGGCAAGAGCCTTCCAGGCCCTGCCGCCATCAGTCAGTTACTCCCTCAAGGTCTTCCTTTGTGGGGGGGTTCTGCTTGACCCCACTCACGCAGTCAGGAGCTCTTCAGGCCCTACACCCATCTGCCTGGCACTCCTGTATTGACTTCTGTCAAGGCCAAACCCTACAGCGCTCCTCTTTGACCTGGCCAAGAGACATTCCCTAGCCATGGCGCCCCCATGTCAGGGGGCTCTGCCGTCTGCATGTCTTCTGCAGGCTGCCAAATTGTGCCAGATTGCTCATGCCCTTGGACCCTCTCAGGGGGGCTTCCCACCAATCCCTTCCACTTCTCTGGAACTCCCCTCAGCTGCTGAGGGGCAGATCCACTCTCTTGCAGGCTTCAGAGTCCCCCTGCTTTCCCATCCAGAGCAGCTCTGAGGACTTTGAGATTTTTCAAGGATGCTGTCGGTTATGGGGTGAAGTTGGATGCCTTCACCCTGGCAGGAGCTCTTCAAGCCCCTCTGCCATCCACCCTGGTGCTTCCTCAAGGACTGCCATCATGGGGAGTTCTGCCTGACCCCACTCACCCAGGGAGGAGCTCTCCAGTCCCCACCACTGTCCGCCAGTTGCTCCCTTAAGGACTTCCATCATGGGGAGGCTATGCCTGACCCTGCTCACCCAGGCAGGAGCTCCAGGCCCGGCTGCTGTCTGCCCTAGCCTAGCACTCCCTCAAGGACTTCTGTTGTGGGGAGCTCTGCCTGACCCCCCCCTCACCCTGGCAGGAGCTCACCCAGCCCTGCCATTATCTGCCTCTCTCCCCCTTCCAGACTTCCTTCCCAGAGGGGGCATGGTCTGTACCCCCTCACCCAGGTGAGAGCTGTCCTGTACCAGTCACTTTCCACCTCTCTCTCCCGCCCAGACTTCCATCAGGACTGACCCCCTTTGGGGTTCCACTTCTGCCAAGGAGAGAAACCTCTTTTCCAGGGTTACATATCTCCTAACTGCTGCCAAATCATGTAGTTTCATGCGTGCTCTTGGAGGCTCTCAGGGGATCTTCCCAGCCTCAGGGAACTCTGCTGGGCCACAAAGCCTCAGACAGTCCCTCATCCAGACTTCCATGATACTGGTTCTCCACTTTACCTTGCACCTAGGGCTTTCAAACTTGCAGGGGAGATGGCTCTGCATCCCCCCATCTCTGCACATTTTGCTGCACATCTCAGTCTCTCACCCCCACAGTGCAAGGCAACGATAAATGTGCATCGCTTCAAGCCTCCTGCATGTGACCTCTTGCCTCCTGGGTGGTGCTATTCACAGACTGGTATCCCCACAGTGCCTGGTGAAGGATGGGAGACCAACCTGCCTTCCTCGGAGTGATATGACATGGCTGCCCTATCTCCACTCCCATGGAGGCTGGGAGAATGGGATTGCAGACCTGGCTTCCCGGGGTGGCCCTCAAGTTTCCCAGTTTAGGTACTGTAACATAATGGTCACCTTGATAGGTGTAGCACATTGTTTTGCACAGTAATTTATTTGACTCTGTGTCTGGGTGGATAAATATGTCAAATGCCGTGAATGTCTAGTGTGTTTTTATTTGAATGGAGGAAGTTTGATTATTTTTTGTGAGTAGGACTGGGTTAGTAGTTTGTGCGGGTGTTTGCAAGTTAAAGTTAGAGTTATGGGAAAGCCTTTGTATAGGAATAGGTTTTATGGTGTTTTGTGTAAGAGTTTATTGGTATTTTGCGGTGGTAATGGGTACCATCATGGGCGCCATCAGTTACGTCAACATGGTGTTGGTGAACTGGGAGAACGATGTCATTTTTGGTCATCATGCCTATAGTCCACATCTCCTATTTTATAGGAGATTTGTGGACGATGTTTTTATTCTATGGAGAGGGACTAAAGTTTCATTAGAGCACTTTGTCACCCATATTGAAGATCTAAGTAGTTGTTTTAGGTTTTCCTTAAAAGTCAATCTATAGATTTTTTTGATGTGAGATTAAATATATGTGAAGGCCTCATTGATAGTTCTTTATTTAGGAAAGACTGTAGAAGAAATGGACTATTGCATCATACCAGTATACATCCCACACATGTCTTCAGAAATGTAGCGAAGGGCTAGTTTTTATGTACGTCAAGGTTACACACGAATGATGAAGAATACATCCAAGCCAATGATAGGCTAGTGGATGAGTTTCTGGGAAGACGCTATAAAACAGAGGTTGTGAATGTGACAAATCAAGTCACTGACTTATGGTCTACTATCGGTAGACCCTATTACATGAAGGCAGATCCAGGAGGAGATCTAATAGCCAATAATAGATCTGGACACATGAATTCCTCCAATAATATGTCACGACATAGCATGCCACTCACTTATAGTGGTAACATTAATAGAGTATGTAACATTATAAAACGAACCTTTCACTTAAAAGACAACTTTGTTATGCATCTAATTCTATACAAGAGACTTAATCTATCAGGAAGGGTACATTTCCTTGCAGGAATTGTAAGGCTTGTTCACTTATGTCTTGTAACAACATTTTTATGCATCCTGTATCTGGACTTAAGTTCACATTTAATTTTTATGCAGACTTAGCAAGATTTAGTTTGTACCTCTTTCTATATAGGTAAAACTAACAGGATGTTAAAAGAAATAGTCCTGCAACATATGTGGGATATAAGGAAAGGGAATATGATGAATGCTTTAGCTAAGCACGTGGCCATCAGTAAAAATCACTCTTTTATGTTTTCAGTAATACAGATTGTTAAAAGTGATGTACGGGGGTTGACATGGTTAATAAAACAGAAGTGGCTGAAATGAACTGGATTGCCACTATGCAGGCAGATAAAATACCAGGTTTAAATAGTACTCTGCTTTTAAAACCAGCCCGTAAGAGAAGGGCATTACATCACTAACTGGGGTATTTTTATTGGTTGAATTTTGTTTACTGAATGTATTTAAAGACATTGTTTTTATACTTTTTATATGGATCTGATGAAGCACTGAATGTGTGAAAGCACTTATCCTTATTAAAGTATATGTTATTAGCCGTGTTGATTGCTGTGATTTGTTGGTTTACCATAATAGTTTTGGTATCTCAGCGTCCTTTGGTTGCTGTTGGCTTATTTTCCATTTACATTAGCAAACATTTCTGGGGAGAGATCAGTAAAGCTGCTGTATGCAGACAGTTTGTCATTACAGACAGACTCTGAGCAGGAGCCAGCAAATGAATGAGGAATGGACTGGAAAACAAAAGCTACATGAGATGAAACTGAATACAGACAAAACAGTTGTAATAGCAGCAAACGGAGGAAATCAAAACAAGCTAGAAAATGAGATAGAAAGAAAAAGAATGGAACAGGTTAATAAAGTATCTGGGAGGGATTGTTGAGGAGAAGGGAAGCCTGAATGTTGAGTTCACAGATAGAATCAGAGGAGTTGCAGCCAACTGTCACAGAGTATCAGAGGTACTGTGTGACAGAAATATGCCAAAGAAGAAGATGAAAATCAAAACTAAGGTATACAAAACAGTATCTCCAACTGCAGAGAAGGTCAAAGAGAACAGATTGCAGTGGTTTAGATACGTATAGAAAAACAGATGACTGGTAAAGAAATTTGGGAGAAACAGGAAGAAGGTAAGAGGAAATGCTGAATGGATTGCATGAGAGAAGACTTCCAATGGTCAGACATGATCATCAAAGCAGGTAGGAACATGGCACTGAACTGAGAGATGGCAACAGTTGACATTGCATGTCGACGCCGTGTAGAAAAATGGGAAAAAGGGGGAGAGTAATGATGAAACATACTATGCACATGCACTCAGATAAATACATTTTATTTGTATTTATTTATTTAACATTTTCAGCACAGGCCCAGGGAGAAAAGCTCCACTTGTGGATAGATACAAAAGCGCTAATAGTAGCAGTCTTTTATGCAATTACATATAGATACATGTTCCAGAATTATTGGAATACATACATAAAAACTTTACAATATTAATTTTCTTATTACAACATAAACAGCAGTACTATACATTTGAGTGAGATAGCTAATGTTTCAGACTTTTTCAGACTGTTTCTACAGGTAGCCAGAGAGTAAAGTGAATGGTGAATTGCTTAGTCAGGGTTTGCACAGGGGCACAGCCAGTGAGTTTTTAGGTATGCTTTGAGAGACATTTTAAATTGGATTATGGAATGAACTGCTGTAAGTTCAGCAGGGAGTAGGTTCCAGATTTTGCCAACAGAGTTGGAAAATAATGATTCACCTGCTAAGTTTTTGGATTTAACAGTTTGTACCACCATTTTATCAGAAGAGCGGAGTGTTTTTAGGTTGTGCTAAGGGGTGATTATATTTTTGAGTATGGGAGTGCTTTCAGGCTGATAGAGGACTGTGTGGGCTACTATTAATTGGTTATACTGGATTTGAGAGGGTAACTCTAGCCAGCTTAGGGATCATAGATTAAGACAGTGGTGCTCTATATGCTGAACATGTGACAAATCTGGCTATGTTATTGTAGCAGCTATTGTGTTTATTGAGGTCAGATTTACTTAGGATTGTATAAATTTGGGTGACATAAAGAAGGGTTGACAGTAAATGTCTTCTGGCAATCACCTAGCAGTTGGGATTAGGAATGACTTAATCCTATATAAAAATCCTACCTTCTTATTGACTATTTTAATGGCTCTGTCAATGTGAGCATCAGACCTAAGGTTATTGTTGACTATTACACCTAATAGTTTTGTATTAGCTTCTGGGGAAATTATGGTGCCATTATTAGATGTTATGGTCAATGATGGCAATGGGAGTTTCCAAGTGGAGCTGAAGAGTAACAGTTTTGTTTTATTTGGATTTAATAGAAGGCACTGGTCAGTGAGCCAGTATTCTACTTTGTTGAAAGTATTTTGGGATAAGGTCTGTAGGTCTATTGGGGAGGTGGCAGAACAGATTAGGGTAGAGTCATCTGCATATTGAATGCAGGTTGCTTTGGGTATGGCTGTATGAAGATCATTAATTAAGATGGAAAATAGGAGAGGTCCTAGTATAGACCCTTGAGGCACTCCAAGGATGACTGGCAGTAGGGAGGATAGGCTATCCTTCCATAGCACAGCTTGTTGTCTGCCACTTAGGATTGAAACCAGTGTATTGCCAGGCTATCTATAGCGAGAGTATTTAGTGTGCCAAGGAGTAGTTGATGCTTTACCATATCAAATGCCTTGGATAGGTCAAGAAAGAGGGCAGAGGAGAGCATGTTATTATTACAATTTTGATTTATTGTCTGAGAGAAGGATAGAAGGGCTGAAGTAGTACTATGGTGGGGTCTAAATCCATGCTGAGAGGAGGCTAAGAGATTGTACAGATTGAGGTAATGTAAGAGTTGCTTATGGATACATTTTCCATAATTTTAGCCAGAGGTGACAGGATGGCAATGGGCTGGTAATTTGATAGATCAGTGGAGTTACCCCCTTTATGGAGAGGAATTACGTGGGAAATTTTCCAGATGGAGGCGATATATGCTTCTGAGATGGTTCTGTTAATTAATATTGAAACAAGATATGCTATTGCGTCTGCAGCATTTTGAAGATATTCAGCGGGGAGTAGGTCTGTTGATAGGGTGATGTGTTTCAGTTTCTTGATTAAGGATTGGATAAGTGGTGTTGGTACTGGTTGAAAGTTAAAGGAGGGGTAGGTGTTGGATATGGGGTCAATTGGGTCTAGGATATTGGGATCTAGTTGGTTGGCAAAGGATTGTATAGTTTCCATAAACAATGTGTTAAAGGTGTTGGCAATATTTTCAGGAGGTTTTTGGGGGTAGACGTGGGGGTAGGGGTAGTAGTATGTCCTGGGTGGAGAAGATTGTTTAAACTGGACCAAAGTTTTTGTGGTCGATTTTGATGTGTATATTGTAGGTTACAGTAATAGTTTTTTTGTCTAGAACTATAGGCTTTTTTGCATAATTTCTTAGCTGTTTATATATAAGTTGTTCCTTTGGGGTTTTATTGGTTCTCCAAGATGTCCAGGCTTTATTTCTACTTATGATTTTTGTCTAGTTTCTTTAGACAGCCATGGTGCTACTTTTTTCTTGGTTCTGATGGTCCGGGTAGGCGCATGATTATCAAGGATCGTAAGAAATGTGGAGTTAAAGTATAATACTGCTTCATCTAGTGGGAGTAATGTTAGTCGATTCCAGTTACATGCAACCTTGGTTCAGATGAGACAACTGTACATAGCCATTCAATGGAAATGTAAGGACAGCACATAACCATTCAATGGAAATGTAAGGACAGCACAAAACCTGGGATGGGATTCATACTCAAACTGTGTATTAAGCAGCATGTGACTACATGTAACATGGCCACATAGAGGGCTATAGCAATTCATATCCTCACATTGTACATTGCAGTGATGATTAGGAAGAGAGTACAGTACAGTACAGAATACATACAAATGACTGCATAACAACACAGAAGTTAAAACACATAGAGAAATAAGACTATAATGACATGTAAATATATATAGGTGTCGTACAGTTGTGATTCATAGTCATAGGTGGTAGAAATTATGCATGTGTCACTAAAATAGCAAAGCACTAAAACTGCAGATAGCTAAAATGTTTCCTATCATAGCAGCACTCATGTAACAGTAGTTCTACTAGATCTCATCCATTAGTGTAGTTAGAAATCAGGCAGGAAGAGAGAATGGTACCTTCAATGGCAAATGTTTCACATGTTTGCAGATAAATAAGTTATTGACTACTTTCATGTAGACTGTGATACTGCGTAGAGCTTGGCTGACATATATTACCTACACAGAGAATCAGCATGAACATGTGGCTTTCCTGACCCAATGGACACCAAGGTATGCATAACATTCTCTATCCTAGCTACAGGACCTTTCAAAGACCAAATGGGGACATGTTTTCTATATCACAGGCATGTGCATCATGAGGACTGAGCTTCTTTAAGTAATGCTTAGATGCAAATATGCATAGCTGGCTTCCCAGCTCACCAGAGTAGAGACCCACTACTACACTTGTCATTTATGACATCATCCACATCCCTGAGCTAATGAGTGCCATAGATGTTTCACATACAGCAATAAAGGCCCTCTCCATGGTCCAAAATCACAGACATTTGTGACCAAGAAAGAATGCCATTCCATAAAGTACCAGGTAGTATGAAATGCACATGGAATCATTTCTGTACAGTGCCCTGCCATTTTCCATGAGTCACATGTATGGCATGTATGCCAGCTATATTGCAGCTTCTTGCAATGTGGAATTTCACAGGACCATTTAGATGGCAAGTGCAGATATCAGGGCACTATGAAATGTATACAGTTACACAGATAGATATGTAGTACCACCCCACATGTGTCACTGCTAGGTTGCAGGTGATGCTGTATACCTGCTACAACTCTGGCAAATGATGCATGTACAGAACCCACAGAACATTGCTGAACTGGAGAACTACATGTCATATGCAGAAATAAGAAACATCCTTGAGTATATATTTGGCCAGCTCAAAACCTGCTTCCACCATCTTGATACATCTGAAAGGGCACTGGAGTATGACTCAGGCATGGCCTGCATGATGTTTGTATAATGTGCCATGCTATATAATATGATCACAAGGAAACAGGTAGGTTAGTTCAATAGTACAGATACATTTGGATCATGTGTACACACCACTAGCACAGAAGGCTTAGCAACAACATTTGCAAATGGCAGTGAAACCAAACAAGGACAAACATCAGCTGTGCATCATCATACCACACTGCGAAAGGCACATAACACATCGGTGCAGGTGAAGTGGTGATGTCTAGTCCAGAACGATAGACCCTCACAAGCACACAGTGACAATGCAGTGTCACACAGAACAAACATGATTTGTGAAGTGTAAATGGAAGGCTAGGCTGGGCAGTGAAGGTCACACTTTGCATCAGGCATCTACACATACATTATATAGAAGGTAGGAAGGGTGAAATAAAACACAATCTTCATATGCACAGATGCCAAGTGACCCAATGACAGCTAGATGTCAAAACAAACTAGGTGGATGAAGGCATGTCACTGGAGATAGATGTAGGGTGTTTTGCCCATATATATTACTCTGTGTCAGGGATGACATTCTCTTGTGGCATGGATTGGGTACTACTATGTAAGGGTAACATGGTTCTATTTTAACGGATTGTTGTGGCTGCATCAAGTAACCTCTGTGGTAGTGGTGGTGCACTGCTTCAGGACCAGGAGCCAGATAAAGTCAACTAATGAGATGTTCCACCAATGCAGGTGGGTGTCATTGCTACCCTTAGAGAGGGACAGCACAGTGTCATGCACTTTATAATGCAAGTGATGACCATGTACCCTCTGGTGGCCCTCTCTACATGACCACTTCAGGTACATACCCTACCTCAGTCACAGATAACACTACTGTTAGTGGGCAGTAGTAATAACTCTTGCACACCTCTACATGGAGGTGGTGATGAAAGCAGTGGGTGTTACCATATCTCTTATAAGACCAACTTTAACATTGTCAGTGGATACCATTTCCTTTTGGATCCACAGATAGTGCTGGCTGGCATCATCATTAATGCCATGCAAAGCTGCTATCCTGTCATGGCTGAATACCTGATGTTCTTGTCAGAAACCATAAATGGAGGATGCTGCAGTCAACATACAGTAAGTAAGTGCAGTACTGTTGTAAAAATAGCTGTGTGTTTTACTAACTTGTGACATCATCCACAAAGATGCACAGAATTTGGGCCAACATAATGCTATAGTCCATTCCTCTGGGGATAATTTCAGTAATAATGTCCCCATGTAGGAGATCCAAAGTCTTCTCTTACCTTTGGTCCCTGGGGATCTTGCCTGTTGCAGACTTCTGCAGTGCTATAGAAAGTCCCTTTCCCTTGGTATCAGGACCGGCCCTAGGTCAACTGGTGCCCTAGGCAAAAGGGCTCCACGGCTCCCCCCAACACATTACCTGGTGCCCCCATCCTAGTCTACATACACCAAATAAATACTGGAAAAGCACCCCTGCTAGACCGGCGCCCTAGGCGGCCGCCTAGTTGGCCTATGCCTAAGGCCGGCCATGCTTGGTATGGCATATCATATTGGTGACATGCTGACAACACTGCTACCTGCCACAGCATTGAAGTCATGTGGCATTTTCTGCCACACCTAGTTACATTATAGCTGATCAGCTCCTTCTTTTCCCACAATGAGTGGTGACAGAGCATCATACACCTCCTGATGCAGGTGATGGCTCTGTATCCTGTGGTGGTTTTTCCAGCATAATTATCCTGGCCACTTACCTTATCTTGGCAATGGACAACACTGCTGTTCTGTGCAATAATGATGGCACTTCCTGACCTCCACATGTTGATGGAGATGGAAGAACTAGGTGATATCATAGCCTTCATAAGATCAGTCATGACTTTTTTACAGGATTCCAGTTTCTCCTGCAGCCATTGACCTCACACATCTATCAATATAGCATGCAGCTCCATGAATGATGCTTAGTAGTAGACTGTGCCTGGATGGTTCTTCAGCAGATCTGCTGATTGATCATGAGTGTCAACCATATGCCAGGGTCCAATGGCATGTGAAGGCATTGGGTGCTTCTTCATGGCAGTGCTATGAGGGGTATACTGCATCAGCTATAGTGCAGTCATCTGCTGCTGCTGCTGTAGCCACATGGTGACTACCAATGGTGCTCACAAACATGGGAGAGCCCTTCCCTACACGGGAATGGTGAGCATTTTGATTATACAGGCTCAGGTTCATCTGTGGGCAAGGCTGCAATGTCACTCTGCATTGTAAGTTGCAGTCCACTCAGGAAGGAGGTTGGTAGTGCCACTGTGTTGCTTGACTGTAACTTTTGTTTGACATCATTGTCAGCCAATGCAGTGTCAGCCTCAGCCTTTCTTATCACTTTACTTCTTGTTGGGATTACCACCTAACCAGTCTTACTGAATATTTAAATTAATTTCATCCATCCCACAAAGTCTCATTAGCCAATAGCCACAACTCACTTTCCACTTTGACCAATCAAATTAATTCCAACTATCTATTTAACTATTTTACATGCAATCAGAACTGGATCAAGGTCATATGGGACCCTAGGCAGGGTAATGGACCTGACACCCCCCCACAGCCATTCCAGTGTCTCATTACTTGGCTGTCTCTCCCCAGTTATCAAAAACACAGTTTAAACTTATCAATGCGCATACTATTTTTTTCTTTATTTTTACAATGATTACAGAAATTTATACTTAATTTAAACAAACCTATTATTTCAAATTTTATTGAACAAACACAGATGGACATTTGCTAAAAAAGTCAAATCATGGGCTCCTACACATTTCAGGACCATGTATAAAATGCATGTGTTTTTTGATTCACCTTCATGACATGTTTCTTGTTTAAAACAGCAACATTTGTTAGAGTGTGTTTAAATTTGTGGTTTTAAATATTTTTCAAGTAATCAGTGAAATAAAATATTTGAACCAATAATGATAAAACTACCTATTTCAGAACATTTCAAACAAAAAAGTCCACTCAGACTGCTGTCATTTTAATCCAACAGTATCTGTACTCAACAATTATGGTCACTGTGTACACAATGTTTGATTGTGATAAAAATGGCTATAGCAAAGTATTTCAATTTGTTTTCAGAAATGCATACTTGTCCTGCAAAGACAGACTAATGATCTTTTAGCTTTATCAGCTAAGCAGGATCAGTCATTTTTATTCACATACATGCCTCAGACCCAGCAATTATAGCCCATTGTTGACTGCACCCTTCTCAGATGCATGCGTCAAAAAAGTAATAGCAATAATAATGACCAGATGTATGTTTTAAATTTGTTTCACACAAACACACAGTAACCAAAGGATTGCAATTTAATTGACACACACATGCACAATAGTCCTGCAAAGCCAGATGAAAACAGCATAAGGCGTTTTCATCCACAGACAGCCCCACAACCCCACCAGCAGTTATAGCCACTTTGCTGACTGTATAAACCCCTTATTATTATGAAGAAATTGCACATACTTTACTAGCATCGTTCCATAAGTTCCAGACATGCATAGGACAGTCTAAACTGAAGAGTATTTACTACAGCATAATAAATATTAGCCAACTGTTAACATACTTTGTCAATATGTAAACTCTCTGCAGAAATACAAGTCATCTGAATAATTGTACATTCAAGAGACCTATTACTAATGTAGATGTTGCTGCTGGGAAACAAATCTGCATTTCAATACTTCATCTACAAATGCAGTACCTACTGCCTTTGAAGAATAACTTGCTTATATTGCATTAAAAAATGGTGTGCTGGTAATATTGCCATAACATTTACTGAAGTGTATCAGCTATGCAATAGAGAATAGCTGGCAAGCAACCTAACAGGTTAATAGTTACTTGATATGCAGTTATGGTGACCATTAAGGAGCCGAGCCCAAATTCCCAATTGCTCTAGAGCACTGTCTGGTTAAGTGACTTGCTCAATGTCACACAGAAGGTAAATGAAGGGAGAAAGATTCAAACACTGCACCATTGCCACAAAAAGCAGCTTATTTACATGTCAGAGTTTAGCCCTCTGCACTATCTACCACAGTAACAGCTCTTAACTAAATGCAGAAATCCTTAACAATCTAGTCTTGTAGAAAAGACTGTATCACAGTATTGTGTAACAATGACTACATAATGGATGAGGAGGATCAGGTAGTTCTGATCATCACGCCAAATAATGCAAACTGTATGACCTGACAAATATCAAGCCCCCTCCCTTCACAGTTGCTGGAGACTTTAAAGAAGGTACTTCAAAAATAGTTTAATAAAGGCAACATATTTAGACTACTAAACTGAAACAGGTTTAGACTGTATATTACACAATCCAGAACTATTAGAAATTAATTAACTCTCTAGAGCAATGAATAAAGCAAAACAGTTTGACAATATAAACACTACAGCAACATCTGTTCAACAACTCCCAATACACATAAGAAAGACTTAAACCTCGGCACAAGTATGAATAGGACATGCTGGAGGGATAGATTCATAACTCAGAGGCTTCCCATGCTTTGGAACAAGATCCCAGTTCATATTAGGCAGAGCCCCTCACTGACTCTCTTCAAGAGAAATCTTGATGAGTGGATGGGAGATTGTAAGTTTACCCCAGGGGTCACATCTGTGTCACTGCTAGACAGGGGCACAGTAAACTAATTCTATTATATAAGGGGACCGTCATTGTGTCACTACTAGACACAGTATTCTCAGTTTATTCTGTACATTTTTGTACCATTTCATGGGGTGGCAAATCACTATGGCTAGGCTTACAAATGCCCCAGGGCAGATAGCTTAGTACTATACTATGAAACTATGAAACTATGAGAAATATTACTGCATATACCATTTTTTTTGGGGGGGGGGTGCTTTCATCTCATTTTTGATCACCCTAAATCTTCTTTGTCATCAAGAATAGTTATTCCCTCTGACATCACTCAATGCAGGTCTGACCTACCTGAATGACTAATAATGCTGTATTGTTGCAGCATACACTTTTACAGTTAACACTGCCTGATTGTGGACAATGGGTCCCACTTGCAGGGTAATGAATCTGGCCCCTAGCCACCATGCTAATATCCCATTACTTGGCTATCTTTCCCACAATTATAAATAAACACTGCTCAAATCTGTCAGTGTAGATACTAGTTTCTACTTTACTTTTTACAATTATCACAGATATTTGGATTTCATTTAAAATTTTTATTTCAAAATTTACATAAACACTGATAGAGAAGACAACAAACTTAGCATGAAAAACAGTAAACTTATTTTTAACTTGAAACAATGCATCTGGCAACCCCTTAAACTACAAGAGACATGTTGGGATTCCTAATTATATAGCAATTAGTGAAGTAATAATTAGCATCTACATGAAGGCTACAGGAATTCAAAAAACAAATGTATAAAGCATTTGCTAACAGCCTAGGACAACCTACTAGATACAAGTGCCCCTTTTTAGGAGCAGCCCAAGTGAACTAAATTAAAAATGCATTCATAATTAAAATATTAACCTTAAACTCATAGACTGCTGTACTGTCCAATTTATTTGTAGCTAAATAACAAACCTACTGTCAACATTAAGGAAACAAAGGATCACCTCCAAAGAACAGGCTCATATGATGATGGTCCTGTTTTCTACAATCATTTCCCTTCCCTTGCGCCATAACTACTCTGGTTCATGGGTAGTTACAAGGACTGCAGTGCAGGGGACTACTGAGGAACCTAACCAATATTTCTAGTTGTCCCAAAACACTGTCTGGTTAAGTGCCTTGCTCAAGAACAGGGCATAAATACAAGCCAAAACCAGAAACACTCTAAATCATTTAAAAAGTTAACAGAACTGTTTTTGCATCAAAATATATTTTGTGAACCACAACAACTGTGAAACTCTAATGACTGACTGTACTCTGATTTACCAAACAGAAAAAAACAAAATCAAAAATAAAGAATAAAGAATGTCTGGCAGTTGGCATGGAGGATTAAGGATCTTTCCACCTGCACATCAGGTACAGGGTTTGATTCTGAGCAAATCACTTAACTAGTCAGTCCCCCTAACTGGGACATTGTACACATGTTCTGAACTATATACATGCTGCAAAAAAGAAATGCTTCACAGACACATACACTCAGACACATTCTGAACTATATGCATGCTGCAAAAAAAGAAATGCTTTCTTTGAAACACACACACTGCTTGGTAAAGTTCCTGTTTGCATGCATACTAAAAGCTGTTTGCTGTCATTAGCCTGTGCTGCAAAAAAAAAAAAAAAAAAGATACTTTCAATGATCTTTTCAAAATATGCTCTATGTGAGAGAGACAAGTTAAATTTTGTGCACTAATCTCGTAAGGTTTTGCTGAGCCAATGAGACTGGCATGTGAGCAAGAACTCATCTGTGTGATTTGGATGGTATGTGTTTTTGTAGGAATTTTTTGTTTGCATTAATGTAGTATGGCTGGGCCCACCCAGACAGCATTGGGCTGTAGGCAGCTGCCTAGGTCACCTTGTGCTGGATTTGGCCCTGCAAGCAATACCACACAGTTATATACCCATTATAATTATATTACCCTTAACTTCTCCCATCAACTATGTAAAGTTACTCACAAAAACACAATCCCACATAGCCACAACAACTTTTTATTCTCAATCACCTCCTATTTAGAAGGCATTAGAACAGAGTTAGTTTCCTACCTCCAAATTCCACCCATCCCCTGTTTTCTATGTTTATAGCCCATCATAATCCATCCCACCCATAGTCCGCATACAACTTAATTCTCTCCGCACGAACGCACTAGCCATAATCTGGACCTTTACCTCTCTTCCTCTCTCCTCCCTCACCTTGTTCTTATATAAAGCAATCGTTTCCATTTCTTTAACCTATTTCCGTCTTATTCCAACTTGCACATATCCCTCTTTCTTTTTATCCATCACTGCCCAAATAAATAAACACTGCTCAAATCTGTCAGTGTAGATACTAGTTTCTACTTTACTTTTTTACAATTATCACAGATATTTGGATTTCATTTAAAATTTTTATTTCAAAATTTACATAAGCACTGATAGAGAAGACAAAAAACTTAGTATGAAAAACATTAAACTTTTTAAATAAACACTGCTTTAAATTCAATTAAATTCACTGCTGACATTCTTGCACATTTAACATTCATACAGGTTTCTATAAGCATCAGTTTATCTTATTAATCTTCTACCTACTTCTCATATATACCACGTACACTCATAATGGGTCTATATCACAACGTTGAATGATAGAAAGAGCAAATGCTCTTTTATTGAACACTAAAAACCAAAAGCAGTAAGCGTCAAACACACAGAACAGAGATTTTTTCCCTTGGGGAAAAAATTGTTGCTCCGCAAAAAAACAAAAAAAAAAGATACTAACTCCGAGATTGCACCACAGTGGAGGAAATGGCAAAGTCCCAAAAATGGTCCAGCAATTTTTTTTCCCTGGGAAAAAAAATCGCTGTTCCATGTGTTTGTCATTCAGTGCTTTCAACTTTTAGTGTTCAATAAAAGAGCATTCGCTCTTATCTTTTGACGTTGTAATATAGACCTCTCACACCGCACTCACTTTACTCATAGTCATTCTCTTTAAATATAATTTCCTATTCCTCTAAAACAAATACTGAGGAAATCCTTATTTCTCACACTTGCTACTTATGCACTTACAAAACCTTTAATTTGCATCTATCTGCATAGCCTCCATAACCACTATTCTCAGAAACATACAGGCTAATTCTTCAATCATGTTATGCTATACTCCACATATCATTCTATCACTGTAGCTTGCATGCTCCACAGTAAAAACATTCTACCTCACTAAAACACCTGCTCCACCTCTGTCAAGTCACTTCTCTGAAGTATCTCCTAGCTTATTCAACCCATATAACTCATACTACTTTAAACGTAAGCTCTATTTTTGCACATCACAACATCTGTTACCTCTTAGGCCATACCATTACCACT